>NC_041392.1:529962381-530163154 GCF_002162155.2 Triticum dicoccoides
TCTGGAGGCGAAGGCGCCCAAGAGGGGGAAGGGCTCCCTCATGGATAACTCCGCGTGGGATGTCGATAGCAGTCCGGAGCGCCCCTCCCCCTCGAACCAAGCCTCAGGCTGCCTCGTAAGTACCTTATGCATGTCCAAATGTCTGGCCTTTCCACTTTGTAATATTAATATGTTTAAATTATGCTATTGCAGTCCGGCCCGTGACAGCTCCCCGCGATCCTCAACAGGAGGTTCGCTAGATTCAAAGGAGATGGCCAGTGTGTCGCCACCACCCGCTCACTCTCCCTCGGCCAAGGGTGATGATGAGTGTGACGCCCGGATGATTAAGCTACAGTAATTCCACGCTAATGATGCCATGTCACCTCAGTTACTATTGTTAATCTCGCGTTAGTTCAAAACCGATTCAAATTTGAATTTGAATTAAAGTCAAACGATAAAAGTTTTCAAACATTAAAACTAAAATGTTCATCATGTGGAAAATATTCATTTGTTAATATTGGTGGTGAACCAACATTTCTAAAAAGTGTTTAAATGCCCTAAACTATCCAAAACTGTGCCAAACAGCCTCAAATTTTATCATTTCTATTTAAACAAAATTTCAAATGAATTCAAATACCTCTCAAACTTTTTGTGACAGTTCCTAAAAATGTAACAGCAATTTTGGACCAAGTTCCATATTTTGCTAAAATCATTTGATGGCTTAGTTAAATACAAACAGTGCATATTAAAAGAAATTGCAGAAAACGGAAAAGTTTTAGGAAAGGAAAAGAGGTAGAGGTACTGCTACTGCTGCACTGGGCCCTAGTGGCCATAGTGCAGGCCCAGCCCATCCCCGGTCATCCCCTTGCTCTCTGTTCACCAGGCACCCCATGGACGCAGGAGCGTCGTCCATGGCTGGATAGCCACGGGTCGGCCATCCCGTGCCTCCCCGCCGTCTCCTTGCGTTGGATAAGAATGCCCCGCGCCCCCTGTGTCAACCCTAGATCGCCAATCCTTCACCCTCGCGTCGCCCCCTTCTTTTTCTCCGAAGCCCGAAGCCATCGTGTAGCGCACGTCGTCGATCCCACGGCCACCAGGTTCCCCGTGAAAAGGAGCAGGTCCGGGAGTACCACTGCCTCGTCCTCTTCATCTACACCAACTCGCGCGAGCAGGAGCACCCTCGAGCCGTCGACATCAGCCTCCTTCCCCGACTGGATCCTCCGGTCACCGTCGCTCGATCTGCACTGCTCTGACCATCCCCCGCCTCGTCGTCCCCTACTCTACAGCCATGGTGAGCTGCTCTGCCAATTCCCCCTTGTCTCGACCTCGATTCACGCCGTAAGTGCCCAACCGCCCGTGACTGCGCCCTGGGTCACGCACACCCGCGCCCTCTGTCCCTGCCCTCTGTCCGCGCGTGAGTCCCCCGGCTGCGCCCACTGCCATGGCTCGCTGATGCCCGTCGCTGCTATCAGTCGAAGCTCGACGTCGTGGTATCAGCCGAAGCCTTTGGGACGTCAGCGACTGAGCGGCGCGCGCCTGTTTGGACTGGAACACCCGCTCTTGTATAAGGGAGGCTAGGTCTACTCGCCGGCCGCGTTCGCAACATGCAGGTGTGCAATGGGCGATGGGCCCAGACCCCTGCGCCATAGGATTTAGACCAGCGTGCTGACCTCTCTGTTGTGCCTAGGTAGGGCTGCGACATGTTGATCTTCCGAGGCCGGGCATGACCCAGACAAGTGTGTCCGGACAAAGGGGATCGAGCGTGTTGGAAAATGTGGTGCACCCCTGCAGGGAAGTTAATCTATTTGAATAGCCATGATCTTCGGTAACAGGACGACTTGGAGTTGTACCTTGACCTTATGACAACTAGAACCGGATACTTAATAAAACATACCCTTCCAAGTGCCAGATACAACCCAGTGGTTGCTCTCTAACAGGGCGACGTGGAGAGGATTGCCGGGTAGGTTTATGCTACACGATGCTACTTGGTGAACTTACCATCTACTCTCTTCTTCTGCTGCAAGTTGGAGGTTACCAGAAGCGTAGTCTTCGAAAGGACTAGCTATCCCCCTCTTATTCCGGCATTCTGCAGTTCAGTCCACATATGATACCCTTATTCCATTTGATACCAATGCATACATATGTAGTGTAGCTCCTTGCTTGCGAGTACTTTGGATGAGTACTCACGGTTGCTTTACTCCCCCTTTCCCCCCTTCCTATACCCGATTGCTGCGACCAGACGTTCGAGCCCAGGAGCCAGATGCCACCGTCGACTACTACTACTACTACTACTACTACTACTACTACTACTCGGGAGGTGCCTACTACTACGTGTAGCCCGCTGACAACGACCAGGAGTAGTTTAGGAGGATCCTAGGCAGGAGGCCTGCGCCTCTTTCGATCTGTACCCCAGTTTGTGCTAGTCTTCTTAAGGCAGACTTGTTTAACTTATGTCTATGCTCAGATATTGTTGCTTCCGCTGACTCGTCTATGATCGAGCTCTTGTATTCGAGCCCTCGAGGCCCCTGGCTTGTAATATGATGCTTGTATGACTTATTTTATTTGTAGAGTTGTGTTGTGATATCTTCCCATGAGTCCCTGATCTTGATCGTACACATTTGTGTGTATGATTAGTGTACGGTCAAATCGGGGGCGTCACAATGAGGTGGTGTCCCAAAGGACCTTCTCAGGTTAGGGAGAAGTTCCGGAGGTCGTCGGGGTGGCGCCAAAGGATGACTCCTCGGCCGCCGGACACATGGGGGAAAAAGCCCCCATGGGGACTGGTGGTGGGGGCCAAGTTCAATTCGGCCCCCAGCCGGATACCATTCCGGAGACCTACACGGCTCCAGAGTCAAGCGAGCAGCCTTCCCTGAAAGGAGGAGGTGTGCTTGTTCCACCGGTGACCTCTGTCCAACCAGAGGCACCAGATAATCTGCTGGAAGCGCCGTGAGGCGCTTCCATTGTGGATGAACACCGTATCCTTATGGGTGCGGTGATCGAGAAGGTTCTGTCCGCCAAAAGCAGACTCACCGAAGCCTGTGCTAGCCTTCTAACATGCTTTGAGGTAAGTAATGTAATTGTAGAGAGAATATCACAGTGTAGACAGTAGCCCCTGATGCTCTATTCGGTGTCCGGAAAGGAAAAGCCAAACAGAGGATCAAAATAATTTTCGCAGGAGTCTAACATAAGATGTCTATGTGAATAAGCAGGCATCGCTGCTGGCTGCTGCCGTTCATACTGCGGAGGTCTCCGGACTGAAGCAGAATCTGGAGCAGGCCGAGAAAGAGCTCGGCCTCGTGAAAAAGCAGCTGGAGGACAACCAAGGTATGCAGTAACCTGCGTGTATATTTAGGAAGGATGAATGGTTCATGTTAACTAAAGTGCCATGAACTTTATTAGGGGCCACGACCGAGGTGGCGGCCCTCAAGAAGGCGTTAGCCGAGGCCAAGGACAAAGCGACCAAGGAACGCGCCGCACGCGAGAAAGCACGAGGCCCGGATCAGTGAGGTCCAGTAAGAGCTCCAGGACGTCATCAAGAAGTACGAGTACCTGGAGCGTGATTCTAAGATGCAAGGGTCCGAACTTGCGAAGGCCCGCCAGAGTGCACAAGATGCCCGAGCCGAAGCCTAGAGCGCCCTTCAGGAAATCCAGGCGGCCAAGAAGATCGCCGCGGGTAAGGCTTTCGTTATGCAAAGCAAGTCTGCGAAGGAAAAGTTCCTTTTACTTACCCGAATTTGGAGCTCTCCAGGGGCGTTTACGGATTTTCCGCCCATCGTATCAGATGATGCCGAGTTCTATCGAGTCGAAGAAGGGAGTTCTACAGAGAAGCTGTTCTGGTCTCAATACCTTGGACCAGAACATCCGGTGCCCTTCAGCGACCAGCTGAAACAGCTGGTCGAGCTGCACAAGGTGGCCGAGCTAGCCATGAAGGAGCTGATAGTCCGATTATGGACTGCCGCATCGATACCCAGCAGCTACTTCGGACTTGTGAAGCAGCTTGTTGATGCCTGCCCATGACTTGAGGTTATAAAGCGGTCGGTCTGTATCGAAGGTGCACGGATGGCCTTTGCCTACGTCAAGACGCATTGGGCGAAGATGGATGCCAAGAAGCTAATGACCGAGGGGCCGCCTGAGGGCAAGGGGCACCACCGACCCGAGTTATATTTTGATGGTGTCCTGGAGGGATCCCGCCTTGTGGCGGAGCAATGTACGAAGGATGTTATATTCCCATGAAAACATTCGTGTTATCCTGTCCTGTAATATGGAACAATGATGTTATGTAATATAATGCTTGTGATTTTAAAATTTTACCTCCTGTGCGTCCGTTTATGAAATCTGAGGGTTGGCCAGTCATCGGCTTCTTACCCCACATAGATAGTACGGGGTGTTCAGGATAAATCTAAACACTCTTTACTCCATATTCTGGTCCTTAAAGGAGGTGTTTAGCGCAATGAACAAGGCAATCAGATTATATGGCCTTTATCACCCTCACTTAGCCATATGAGTTTAACAATGAGAATTTTGGTGAAGCCCCTTGTATTCGGAAGACCGAACTTGGGGCGTTACATGCACCTGATCGGATAAGAAACCGATTCCTCGCATAAAGTGGAAAAAATCTCTAAGGATTTGAAACCTCTCGAACAGCTGACCGGCTCGCGCTGCATCATGACAGTCAATTTTCGGCTTTCTCTACTGAGGCGCTCATCTAGAAGAACCAGGACACAATCATAGTAGGTCTCCCTTTACTACCCTAGCCGATATAGCGGAACATAAGGTAGTAAGCACAGGAGCCGGGCAACCCAACTATTGACCAAAGACATGATTCGAAGCCGATGCATATAATGCTATAAGTTCGGGGTGCCGAACTGCACTGAAAAAGGTGTTCAGACTTTATTGCCGTACTGTGGGGCGCGAAAGCCCCTGGTGAAGTAAAATGTACTAGAGTGTACGTGTGCAATGAGTAATAAATACAAAGGTAAGGAAAAGGGGAAAATTAAGTAATAAGCTGACGCTACCATTTATTTACCATTGTAATGTGATTAATACGTCGAGGCGTACTTGTACAAGTAATGCGATAAGCAAGTAAGGCTATTTAACATGCCATGACCAGGAGCGAGCTGCGTGCGGGTATGTAAAATAGGTATAGCAATCGTTAGCAGAGACCACCTGGGGATTCCTTTGTACAGCAAAGCTCCTTGCCTCCTTGGTGTGTCCGACAAACGGGTTGTCAGGAGAAACCTCAAAAAGAGAAAAACCTAAAATGAAAAGGAAAAGTGAAGGTGTGTGAATCCTAGGGTTGGTCGAGCCGCACTATGGATCGCGAGCTAGCCATGCCTCCGTCAATACCCATGCGATTTTGAGTGCGTAGTTATGTACGCGCGATACAAATGCCGCTGTTTGATCGGGACTGGGATGGAGGAAAAATTGCTAATTGAGCTCTTGATGAGCCGGGCTGTCTTGCTGCGGAATAGTCCAGACTCTCTTAATGGTGTCCGGGGGCTTGGCTGCTGAATTAGGGTTCTGCTGGAAAAGGCCGCGCTGTACTTCTGCTGCTAAGGCCGTGGTATGCCCCTCGGTACGGAGGGAGCGTTCCGTATTTCCATTGACTGTTATGACACCGCGTGGTCCGGGCATCTTGATCTTGAGATAAGCGTAGTGAGGTACCGCATTGAATTGAGCAAATGCGGTTCGTCCAAGCAGTGCGTGATAGCCGCTGCGAAAGGGGATGATGTTGAAGATTAACTCCTCGCTTCGGAAGTTGTATGGAGATCCAAAGACAACCTCTAGTGTGATTGAGCCCGTACAACGGGCCTCTACCCCTAGTATGACTCCTTTAAAGATAGTCCTTGTGGGCTTGACCCGTGATGGGTTAATGCCCATTTTGCGCACTGTATCCTGATAGAGCAGATTGAGGCTGCTGCCACCGTCCATGAGGGCTCGCTCAAGTGGAATCCGTCAATGATTGGGTCTAGGACTAGTGCGGCTGATCTGCCATGCCGGATACTGGTCGGATGATCCCGATGATCAAAAGTGATCGGGCACGATGACCATGGATTGAATTTTGGGGCGACTAGCTCTATCGCATAGACGTCCCTGAGTTCTTGCTTGCGCTCCCTCTTGGGGATGTGTGTAGCATATATCATGTTCACCGTTTTGACCTGAGGGGGAAACTTCTTCTGTCCCCCTGTGTTTGGCTGCAGGGGCTCCTGGCATCGTCCTCGCTCTGTGATCCCTTTTCCTTGTTTTCGGCATTTAAGTTGACGGCTTGCTTAAAAACCCGGCAATCTCTGTTGGTATGGTTGGCTGGTTTGTCTGGGGTGCCATGGACTTGGCACGTACGGTTGAGTATGAGGTCTATGCTGGATGGTCCCTGATTGTTTCTTTTATACGTCTTTTCCGCTGACTGGACTTGGAGCCGCTGAATCCGGCATTGACAGTAGTGTCATCGGTGTTGTCGTCATTGCTTCGGCGTTTGTGTTTGCTGCGTCCGAGCTTGTCGTTGCGGTTCTTAATCTTAGAGGGGCCTGCCTTGCTGGCTCTGTTTTTTCTACGAGCCAACCAACTATCCTCACCCACACAAAAGCGGGTCATGAGTGCCGCGAGGTCTGCCATAGATTTCGGCTTTTCTTGGCCGAGGTGGCGGGTGAGCCATTCGTCACGGATGCTATGTTTGAAGGCCGCTAGGGCTTCGACATCCGGACAGTCGACGATCTGGTTCTTTTTGGTTAGGAACCTAGTCCAAAATTTCCTGGCTGACTCTCCAGGTTGTTGGACTATGTGGCTTAAATCATCGGCGTCTGGTGGCCGGACATATGTACCTTGGATGTTGTCGAGGAAGGCTTCTTCCAAGTCCTCCCAACCGCCGATAGAATTTTCAGGCAGACTATTTAACCAATGCCGAGCTAGCCCTTTGAGCTTTAGTGGGAGGTATTTGATAGCGTGGAGGTCATCTCCGCGGGCCATGTGGATATGGAGAATAAAATCCTCAATCCATACCGCAGGGTCGGTTGTTCCGTCGTATGATTCAATGTTAACGGGTTTGAACCCTTCGGGGAATTTGTGATCCATTACTTCATCGGTGAAGCAAAGGGGGTGTGTAGCGCCTCTATATCGGGCCGCGTCGCGACGTAGCTCCGATGTAGTCCGTATGCGGTTGTCGGCTCAGATGTGATTAGGTTTGTCATGTCCGAATAGGTAGCCGTCATCACATGTCGAGGAACATCCTCGCGATCCGTAAATCGATCGGGTATATCGTGCTTTATTGTTTAGGTCATGTCGAAGGTCATATGTATGACCGTGAGCTGATTTACCTCTGCCTTTGCGATGAGGCAGGGCTGAAAGCACAAGTGCTCCTTGGGTGGTTTTGGTAATTAATGTCAACATATCTCTTGTTGGACTAACACTTTTACCTAGTATGTTTCAGATAAGTTCAACAATGGAGTGGCATGGACTAGAGGATGTGGAACCCCTTCAAGATGCTAAGGACAAAGGATTGGCTCAAGCTTCAAGATCAAGACTCTACATTTTCTATTTTAGTGATCCAAGATCACATTGAGTCTATAGGAAAAGCCAATACTATCAAGAGGGGATGAGGTGTTGCTTAATGGCTTGCTTGCTCAAAGTGCTTAGTGATATGCTCCAAAACCCTCAACTACCTTCCCACATCCACATATGACCTAAACCAAAAGTCAAACTCGGCCCCATCGATTCTTTCTATCCGGAGCCACCGAGTTCAGTTAACATATCCACTGCCAGAAACCCTAATCAGTTCGGTCTCACCGATGGGATCTCGGTCTCACCGAGATGGGCTTGCAAACTCTCCGTTACCTGTTGCAATATTTTCGGTCCCACCGAGATATGCAATCAGCCCCACCGAGTTTTCTTGGCCAACTCTCTGTTTTTCTTATTACCCAAATCGTTCCCACCGAGTTTGAGTAATCAGTCAAACCGAGTTTTGGTTTTACCCTAACCCTAGCACATCGGTTCCACCGAGTTGAACTAGTCGGTCCCACCGAAAACCCTAACGGTCACTAGGTTTACTAAATTGGTCCGACCGAGTTTTTCCCTTCGGTCTCACCGAGATTGGTAAGTTGAGTGTAACGGTTAGATTTTGTGTGGAGGCTATATATACCCCTCCACCCACTCTTCATTCGTGGAGAGAGCCATCAGAACATACCTACACTTCCAATACACATTTTCTGAGAGAGAACCACCTACACTTGTGTTGAGGTCAAGATATTCCATTCTAACCATATGAATCTTGATCTCTAGCCTTCCCAAGTTGCTTTCCACTCAAATCTTCTTTCCACCAAATCCAAATCCTGTGAGAGAGAGTTGAGTGTTGGAGAGACTATCATTTGAAGCACAAGAGCAAGGAGTTCATCATCAACACACCATTTGTTACTTCTTGGAGAGTGGTGTCTCCTAGATTGGCTAGGTGTCACTTGGGAGCCTCCAACAAGATTGTGGAGTTGAACCAAGGAGTTTGTAAGGGCAAGGAGATCGCCTACTTCATGAAGATCTACCGCTAGTGAGGCAAGTCCTTCGTGGGCGAAGGCCGTGATGGAATAGACAAGGTTGCTTATTCGTGGACCCTTCGTGGGTGGAGCCCTCCGTGGACTCGCGCAACCGTTACCCTCCGTGGGTTGAAGTCTCCATCAACGTGAATGTACGATAGCACCACCTATCGGAACCATGACAGAAACCTCCGTGTCTCCAATTGTGTTTGAATACTCCAAACCCTTCTCTTTACATTCTTGCAAGTTGCATGCTTTACTTCCCGCTGCTCATATACTCACTGCATGCTTTCTTGATATGTATTGTGTTTGTTAAACTTGTTCTTAAACTCCACTTAAACTTAAGAATATTAAAAACTGCAACTTTTGGCAATTAGTGTCTAATCACCCCCCTCTGGATACCTCTTCTCGATCCTTTCAATTGGTATCAGAGCATTGGTCTCCATTGCCTTGGTTTAAACACCATTGGAGGAAGATGGATGTGTCTACTTTGGGGAGTCTTAGACATAGAGTGCCTATTCTTGATGGAGAGTATTTTCATGAGTGGAAAAATGAAATGCTTGAGATTTTCAATGAATATCATTTGAACAAGTACATTAGTAGCCCTTGTGCACCTCATGTTGATCCCTTGCACCCTACCCTAGATGAAGATATTGACATGATTCGCAATCTTAGAACTGTTAATCTTATCACTAGAGGCTTGCCTAGAAACTTGATTGGATGTTTGCCGACTCTTAAGTGTGCCTACACAATATGGAAATTCCTTGAGGAACTCTTCCCTAATTACTCCTTGAAAGATCTAGATGAAATCCTCCATAAGCCTATTGCTTTGATTAAGATGAGTTCCAATGATCCCAAATTTGGTGACTGCTTATTTGAGCTTACTTATCTTACGAGTGCCAAAGGAGATGTTGGAATCATTAGCAATATCATTTCCAGAGCTATTAGAATTCATAAAGATAACTATAGAAATGATTATTTATCTAATGAATTGCCCTCTCTAGGAATTGATCAATCACAAGATGATGTTGAACATGAATACTCGGATGAGGATGATGATGAGGATGATAGTGACTATGATCTCGATGATGTGATGAGACACTTTGGTCTTATGGCAAATCTTCGCGGCTACATGGCTGGAGGAAAGGAATGGGTCCTTGATAGTGGATGTACTGATCATATGACCGGAGATAAAGACATGTTCCGTGAGCTTGCTGAAAATGACGGCCCTCGAAAGTATGTCACTTTTGGTGATAATTCAAAGGGTAAGGTGGTTGGCCTTGGTAAGGTGGCCATCTCACATGATAGCTCCATACAAAATGTCATGCTCGTTGAATCTCTTGGCTACAACTTACTTTCAGTATCTAGACTTGCTGATTTCGGTTTCAATGTCCTATTTACTGAAGTAGACTGCCAAGTGTTTCGTAGAGATAATCATAAAATGGTCTTTACCGGTATACGTAGAGGAGATCTTTACATTGTTGATTTCACTAAAAAGGCTCAACCTAAAACTTGCTTAATTGCCAAATCTTCTAAAGGCTGGTTGTGGCATAGAAGACTAGGTCATGTTGGTATGCGAAATCTTGATAAGCTTATTAAAGGTGATCATATCCTTGGAATAAAGGATGTCATATTTGACAAGGATAGACTTTGTAGTGCTTGTCAAGCAGGGAAACAAGTTGGAGGAAGTCACTGTGCGAAGAACATCATGACCACAAGAAGACCACTTGAGCTACTTCACATGGATCTCTTTGGTCCAAATGCCTACAAGAGTCTCAGTGGTAACTCATTTGGTCTAGTCATAGTTGATGATTTTTCAAGATTTACGTGGGTGTTCTTTCTTGATGATAAATCACAGGTCCAAAAGATCTTCAAAACTTTGCTAGGAAGGCCCAAAATCAGTTTGACGTGAAGATCAAGAAGGTTCGGAGTGACAACGGAACGGAGTTCAAGAACGCAAATGTGGACACCTTTCTTGACGAAGAAGGGATTTCACACGAGTTCTCGTCTACGTACACACCTCAACAAAATGGAGTTGTTGAAAGGAAGAACCGGACTCTTATCGAGATGGCAAGAACGATGCTTGATGAGTACAAAACGCCAAAGCAACTTTGGGCGGAAGCGGTTGAGACAGCTTGTCATGCAATAAATCGCTTGTATCTTCACAAGCTACTCGGCAAGACGGCATACGAGCTCCTCACCCTTGGCGTAAACTGGCCGGGAGTATAAACCGGCCAGGACTGGATGATTCACCGGCTACCCGCCCGGTCTTGGCGGTTCATCAGTAACCCGGCGGGCGGGTCAGATGGATGACGAGGCCCATGGCCCAGAAGGCCGGTTCATATTATGGTGGGCCGGTTTAAGAGGAAAGGAATATTTACCTTACAAAGAGTTAAGACCAGGACTTGTATCCGGTTTGTACTAGAGATAGACTAGTCCTAATCCTAATAGGACTCCACATGTAACTCGCCCCTTCAACATATATAAGGAGGGGCAGGGCTCCCCAAAGGGGGACAGACAACAATCAATAATCTCTAGGGCTAGACACAAAGAGGAGAGCCGGTTTACGGCGACTCCCTCGTGATGATAATGAGACCTAGCCTCAAACAGCATGTAGGGTTTTTACCGGATGATGTTTCCCGGGGCCCGAAGCTGTCTAAATCCCTGTCTTGTGTTGTGTCTCTCGATTCCGCTCAACCCCTCTCAAGCTACCACGTAGATGCGTTGGCCTCGCGACTAAGTCCTAACACTAAGGACATCTGACGTGACAATTCCACGACAGTTGGCGCCCACCGTGGGGCCGGCCACAGTGGTGTTGAGTTCTTGAAGGGTTTTCCAAGGATCGAGAAGCCCGCGATTGGCCGGATGAAGAAGAACCGACATGGGATAATCACACAGGATTTGCTTTGGATCTACGAGTACAAGATTTGAGCTGAAGAGAAATTAGGGTTGCATGATGTGGGCCGCTGTGATCCAGCGATCCGTCGAAACCGGATCAACTTTTACTGTTGCCGGTACAGACAAAAGCTTTCCCGTGCAATGCCTCACACACGGCTATCAAGTCGCACCAAGCCATACTCGTATTTTATTTTTATGGAAGGAAACAGACACGGTTACGACTGGGAGTCAATGACCACAACTCGGATCCGCCGTGCTAAGTCGCCGTGGGCTCTCCATCGTTCTGAGCCGCTTGCAACCTCATGCTGAGACGAGTCGCTGACAAGTCATCGCCTTGCGTTGTCATCTGCCTTGCGTCATCTCCGAGTGGCCCATCTCCTCACCAAGATGCATCGATTGTTTCCACATCCAACAGGTTCAACTTCGCCTCCAAGCTGCTGAAGACCGCCGCCGTCTCGCCTCGTTGCCAGGCGCGCTCGACCTCCTCTGCTGGCCGGGGGTTATGTTGGGATCAGAGTGTGCTGCCGGCTACATCATCAATCGATTAAAAAAAAGAGAGAGAGATCGCAGGAAAGAGTCAAGGATGGAAAGTCACCGACTTATAATTTCCACCCATCTCTGCTGCCTCGCTCGGTGACGATCCGGATTCGCCGTCATCTCAAGCCGCCCGGCTTTGTGGCCGTCTCCATCGAGGCTTCAGCAACCCGGAGGAAGACCCAGCTGTGGTTGACTCGCCTTAGCTGTGAGAGCACACCTCAGGCTGGCGTTCAAGCCGCCCTGCTGCTGCCATTGTGGCCGTGGATGTAGCTCGGGCCGCCCGCGCCAAGCCGGCCGGCCTCCGCCCTCGCCTTCACCGAGCGCCCGCGGCTCGCCTCCACAACCGCAAGCCGCCTCGGCCTCTTGAGCCGCATGCCGGCCACTGTCGCGTCCTCACGCCATGCCACCTCCGCTGACTGCGTCCCCTAGCCTCGCAGCCGCGAGCCCATCAGAAAACCGCCACCTTCGTGGCCGGCCCCATGTTCCACCTCTGCTACGAGCCGCCTTCGTCGTTTCGCCTCACGGCTCCTGTGCCATGGCTGCGTCCAGCTGCTCTAGTAGAACCGCCCCCTGCTCCGTAGAAGCGCCAAAGCTCGCCACGGGTAAACCGCCGTTGCCTGAGCTGCCCCTGAAGCTGTTTCGCCAGGTCAACTCAGCTCTGAGACGCCCTCGAGACACCCCGCGACGAGTCTATACCGATCCGCCGAGATCGAGGCATTTCTGTATTGCTTCCCTGCGCCTGTGTATTAACCTGGTACTGCTGTCGCAGTCACTCCTTGAGTCAGCTGTTACCGCTTCGGCAAACCAACTGCGCCTGAACCGGCCTCGCCGGCGCGCCGAGCCGCTACTGCAGCCCGCCTCGGCCTCACTCCGCCTGAACTGAACCTGCGGTGCTGTTGCTTCTGAGCCTCTGATCCGTCCAGCTTCATCCGCCGAGCTGCTAAACCGCCGTCGTCACAGTACCAAGGGACGGACCAGAGCCGCCTTGTCTTTGCGGTCTTGCCATCACACTGCTCCGCGTCACCTGCACTTATACCGCTGTGATCAATGGCCGCGACCGTGTTGAGTTGCCTTTAACCGGCCTAGACTTCAGTATGAGCCACCAGTAGCCGGATCAAATCGCCAGCGCCAAGTTCTACAGCCATGGGCACATTCTGGCCGAGCTCGCTTCCATGGCCTACCCGCCCTCGCCCATATTGGCTATCTAGTGCTAGTTGTGTTTGTGTGTATATGTTATAGACAGAGCAGAGAGGAGGCCGGGGGCAGCGCATACGCCAGGAAGTTCAAGTCTTCTGCTAATCCTTGGAAAGTGCTAGATAAAGCACATATGCAGTCAAATACATTTTCATCCGAATTACTGTGAGCGCAAGGCAAAGACTACACGTACAGTGCTAAAGAAAAGTAAAGTACGCGAAGGAGGTCGCGCCAAAGACAAGTCTGGAGGCGTTATTTCTCCTAACCTGTTGATGAGACTGAGGAGGTGCAGATTTTTAAACAGTGCAAACGAGGGATGCTTCAGAAGAAATGTTGCACGCGCTCTACTGTAGAGAGTTCACGCCAAATATGACCCCAACTCCAGACACCTGCAGTCTGAATCTGTCTGACCAGCTTCAAACATAGTTTACACCATTGGAAGGAAAAGTGACTACGTTGTTTTCAAGGGAGAGGGTCAAACTACTTGTTTGACTCCCATACACATGCCTGGAAGCAAAATCAGTACTACTACGACCCACGCGGAGATCAAAAGGAAAAGAAGATCGGCAGCATCAGCACAAATATGCTTTGGATACATATATGGATCAAAGGGAATCCAGTAACAGTACTGAAAAATTTATCTACGGACAGATCATCCGTTGTCCAAGCAAAAAACGACAGGTGATATCCGTCCGGTTTGTTTTCATAGCACATCAATTTTTTGTGTGAACAATTACTCTGGCATGTGGTATTTTTTTCAGGACCATTATTCATTACAAAGGTGTTGCATAAAGGACAAACACCAGCATTATTTTTGCACTAGTGTGTATCCGTGCCATACTGCTCGACACCCCCGTTACATCAACACGAGCGCCTGACTCTCCCATCCGCATGGTTTACCGCGCCTGCGGTCGACTCACCCGTCCACGCGGCTTACCGCGCCTGCGATTGACTCGCCCGTCAGCACCAGCTTACAGCGCCGCGGTTATCCGGACGAGTCAGGTGATATCCATCTAAGTTTATTTTTCTTAGCACATTGTTTTTATCAAAGAACAATTACTTGGTCTATGCTGTTTCTTCACAGGACCATTATTCCACACAAAAAGGTGTTGCAAAAGGGGTGTGAGCAGATATTATTTTTTGCACTAGCGCTCATCCTGCGCAGGTTGCTACCCCCGCTACATCAACACATGCGATTGACTTATTGTTAGCCTCTGCGGCCGATTCTCCCGCCCGCACCGGTTTATAACGCCGCGGTCGACTCGCTGTCCGCGCCGGCTTACAAACTTCACCCGACTCACCCGTCTGCACTGGATGTTTCAATGGGCAGGTGCACCAGTCGCCGCTACTACATTTTGGTTAACTTCAAACAGCCAATTGGAAGGAACCATTGGCCGAGTTGCTGACACGGCTCATACGGGATCATTCATAACCCGCCGCAGTCACCTCAACCTTCTGTGGATTCACATCATGCTATCAACACCAATGATATACAAGTTATGCCGGTTTATATGACGGTCAAATATGGAGAATCTCAAGCCAACTCTTCGAGTCACCTTGAGACTCGGGGGCTACGATGATATGACGCAACAAGTCTTGCCAGTTTAAGAAAATTTAAAAACCCCAGGACAATGGAGGGAAAGATAACCCGGTCCCGGAGGCTACTGTTATTTGAAGGCCGTCAGAAAATTTCCGGCTGAAAATGAAGATTCCGGTTTACAATCCGGTTCAAGGGAAAGATGTCCCCCACAAAGCTTTGAAGCTCTCAATATCCGGTTTAACATCCGGTTCAAGAAGGAGTTATCTCTTGCAAAAAGTTAAAGGGTGCCAAAGAGGACCTGTTGCCATGACGCGCGGTTCAAACATGGGTATCATGCCTTTATTGGCCTGACATATTATAGACCACATGGGGGCTTCTGCTGCATAAAGCGGGGTCTCTGTTCTTTTTTACATCATGCGTGGTTACACAGAGGTTCTGTCTTAAAGCGGCCTCCGGTTTACCCCTTGACATTTGCTTTTTATATATCACTGGGGGCCTTGGTCGTGTCCGAACCAACGCGACACCCTTTGATAGGCGACAACCACCAGATCATTTGGGGACATGGTCAAGTCTGAACCAGTCACGCCTCTTGGTCGGCCTAAGGCCACAAAATCACTTGGGGGCATGGTCGAACCCGAACCATTGCCACGCCTCTTGATCTGGCATATATGCCACGAATCATTTGGGGACCTGGCTGACTTGAACCATTGTCACACCTATTGGGGGCTTGGTCCTGTCCGACCATGGTAATACCATCTGATCAGCTCAGTATAGCATGTCTTTTGCAAATGGTTTTATCATTGCCTTTGCTTGAAATTTTCTTTAATAAATTTTCCTTCTTTGTTGCGTTCTTAAACCGACAAAATTCGCAGACCGGTTCGACTGTCAATTGACGGAACACGGTCAATCTTTAATCCGGAGACTATTTGCCCGGTTTGATTTTTTGATTTTATGTTACCATCTTATTATAGAGCAAACCGGTGTTCATTAACCCGGTTTGACTTTCAAATTACAAGTTGTCAGTACATGATCAAGTTATAATCCGGAGACTATCAGCCCGGTCTGGTTTGACTACGAGTCGCCAATATTATATATGGTTAAACTGGTGTTTATCACAACCCGGTACGGTTTATCATAAACCGGCATAGTATGAAAGGAGTTATCATTACTCAAGATTGGGATTATCATCCTTACTACAAAAAGTTGGTAAAGCCAACAATGTGATTCAATGTCACAGGTATGATATATTTCATATTTGATTATTCTTAAGTGCAGCCTTGGTTATAAACCTGGGTTATATGTTGGGCATTATGACCCGTCCGGCGGTAAACCGCCAGGACACTTTAAACTTGTTGTATGCAAAAACAGGTTGAATAAAGCATGATTATAAATTATCCGGTGTTTGTTAAACCGGCCTGGCTTTAAGACGATAAGTCGCCAGTATATGATGGGAAATTATCCGGAGTTTATTAAACTGGCCTGGCTTTGGACTATATGTTGCCAGTATATATTTGGATTGCGCCATTGGAATCATGCGCTTATAAATGATTGGGTTATATTATTCAAATAGCCAAATTTGGCTGAATTTTCATTATGATATTGGATGAATTTTTCATACCGGATTATATTATCTTGAATAGCCAACATGGCTGGATTTTTATGGTTATTAGTAACCGGTATTATTGAGTTTTCAAAATCGCTTTAGCGCAACAGTTATTATTTTATCAAAGGATATGATTTATTCTACAATGGAAGGAATAGTCCCGAGTCGCTGCAGGCTCACGACCCGGCACTTGGGGGCTACATTATTCAAATTGATATTACATGCAAGTCTCATGTCGCTGCAAGCATGCACCATGATACTTGGGGGCTACCAATTGCTCCTGTCAACAGTTGAAGGTACAAAGCTTTTTATTCATTATATTGAAGAGTCCACTGCTCAGTTGGTAAAGCACAAAGCTCTTAACCTTGTGGACGTGGATTCAAGTCCCATGATGAGGGTTACATCATACGATGTTATTTTCATTGAAGTATATATTAAAGTCCCTGCTCATTATTGCATAATGACCCGGCTCTTGGGGTCTACACTGGTTGAAGTTTTTATGAGTATAAGACAATTGCAAGTCCCAGGTTGCTGCAAGCATGACAACCCGGCACTTGGGGGCTACATAATATGGAGTGTTCAGTTTTTACTAGTGACTGGGATGAACAACATGGATTTCTTCAAAAGTGGCAGTATTGATATTGAAGCAAGTCTTAAACCATAACTTTGTTTTGTTCAAGACTTGGGGGCTACAAGTGATATGGATATAAGGGAGAAGTATCTTCCAAATTTTCAGTTTGGAGTAAACCAGATTAAACCGGCGTTGGGAACAATCATGACCCGAAATTATCAGTTTTTATAACCAGACAATGGTGGTAATCATAAACCGGCAAGTTCTACATCTTCAAACCGGTCGAATATCAGATGAGTATTTCAAGACCAATATTTCTTAAATCGGCGCTCTGGAAGCCGACTCAAGTGGATTATTCTTCACAATATTTTTTATAAGAAGCCAACATCAACAATTTGAGTATGAAGCTGGTTATTGATCCGGATTTTCTAGAAGAAGGAAATGACAAGGACTTCAGAATGGTCAGATGCCAGTTTACAAGAATTCTTAACCCGGAGCATAGTCTGTCAAATTTGTTCTTGTATTTGTTTTACAGGATCAGTTTAACATGGATAAATCCAAATTAAACTGGGGGCTAATGTCGGGGATATACCCCGTGGCGTAAACTGGCCGGGAGTATAAACCGGCCAGGACTGGATGATTCACCGGCTACCCGCCCGGTCTTGGCGGTTCATCAGTAACCCGGCGGGCGGGTCAGATGGATGACGAGGCCCATGGCCCAGAAGGCCGGTTCATATTATGGTGGGCCGGTTTAAGAGGAAAGGAATATTTACCTTACAAAGAGTTAAGACCAGGACTTGTATCCGGTTTGTACTAGAGATAGACTAGTCCTAATCCTAATAGGACTCCACATGTAACTCGCCCCTTCAACATATATAAGGAGGGGCAGGGCTCCCCAAAGGGGGACAGACAACAATCAATAATCTCTAGGGCTAGACACAAAGAGGAGAGCCGGTTTACGGCGACTCCCTCGTGATGATAATGAGACCTAGCCTCAAACAGCATGTAGGGTTTTTACCGGATGATGTTTCCCGGGGCCCGAAGCTGTCTAAATCCCTGTCTTGTGTTGCGTCTCTCGATTCCGCTCAACCCCTCTCAAGCTACCACGTAGATGCGTTGGCCTCGCGACTAAGTCCTAACACTAAGGACATCTGACGTGACAATTCCACGACAGGTAACAAACCCCAAGTTGGATACTTTCGAGTATTCGGCTCAAAGTGCTACATTCTTGATAAGCATCATCGTTCTAAATTTGCTCCTAAATCTCATGAAGGTTTCCTACTTGGTTATGGCTCAAACTCTCACACTTACTGTGTCTACAACAATTTCACCCGAAAGGTTGAAGAGACGGTAGATGTGAAGTTTGATGAATCTAACGGCTCGCAAGTAGAGCAATTGCCAATTTATGTAGGAGACAAAGACCCTTCGGAAGCAATTCAAGACTTGTCCATTGGCAAGATTTGTCCAACGGAAGTGAAGGAGAGTACCTTGTCCGTCCAAGTGGAAGCTTCTACCTCACGACAAGGTGAACCAAGAGTTGATACGGAAGCATCCACAAGTGGGACACGCCAAGATGAAGAAAACGAGGGAACACACCAAGATGAACATCAACAACCTCCTTCTCCACCACGACAAGAGAACGACAATGTCAACAATGAAGAAGGCCAAGAAGAAGAACAAGATGAAGAGGATGTTCCACCCCGACCTAAGCAAAAGCTTTCACGAGTTCGAGCAAGAATTGCTAAGGATCATCCCGTCGAGCAAATCTACAATGATATCCAAACCGGGAGAATCACTCGCTCTAAAACTCGTTTAGCTAACTTTTGTGAACATTACTCATTCATCTCTAGCATTGAACCTATGAAGGTTGAAGGAGCATTGAAGGATCCGGATTGGATAAACGCTATGCATGAAGAGCTACACAACTTTGAGAGAAATCAAGTGTGGACATTAGTCGAGAAACCTGACAACAACCACAACATCATTGGTACCAAATGGGTGTTTCGCAACAAGCAAGATGAAGATGGACAAGTGGTTCGCAACAAAGCACTTCTCGTCGCCCAAGGCTACACACAAGTTGAAGGTATGGACTATGGTGAGACATATGCTCCCGTTGCTAGACTTGAGTCCATTCGCATCTTACTTGCTTATGCTAATCACCATAATATCACCTTGTACCAAATGGACATTAAGAGTGCTTTTCTAAATGGCAAAATCGAAGAGGAAGTTTATGTTAAGCAACCTCCCGGCTTCGTCAATCCTAAGAAACCTAATCATGTTTACAAACTTCACAAAGCCCTTTATGGTCTTAAACAAGCTCCTAGAGCATGGTATAAATGCTTGACCAAGTTCCTTATTGAAAAAGGCTTTGAAATTGGTAAAATTGATTCTACTCTTTTTACTAAAAGGATTAATGGAGAACTATTTGTGTGCCAAATTTACATTGATGATATCATATTTGGTTCAACTAACCCTCATTTTAGTGAGAAGTTTGGAAAGCTAATGTCATAGAAGTTTGAGATGTCTATGATGAGTGAACTCAAATTCTTTCTTGGTTTGCAAATCAAGCAAACTAAGGAAGGTACCTTTGTCTCTCAAACGAACTACACCAATGACTTATTCAAGAAGTTCAATATGCAAGAATGCAAAGGTATGACTACACCCATGCCTACTAGTGGACATCTTGATTTGACAAAAGATGGTGAACCGGTTGATCAAAAGGTTTATCGCTCTATGATTGGTTCATTGTTATATCTATGTGCCTCTCGTCCCGATATTATGCTAAGTGTGTGCATGTGTGCATGATATCAAGCTGCTCCTAAAGAATGTCATCTTAAGGCTGTGAAAAGGATAGTGAGATACCTAATCCATATAGCAAATTTTGGCATTTGGTATCCTAAGAGGTCCTCTTTTGATCTTGTTGGCTACTCCGATTCGGACTATGCCGGAGACAAAGTTGATAGAAAGTCCACTTCGGGTACTTGTCAATTCCTTGGTAGATCTCTTGTGTCTTGGTCTTCCAAGAAACAAAACTTGGTATCCTTATCCACCGCCGAAGCGGAATACATTGCCGCTGGTTCATGTTGCGCTCAATTACTTTGGATGACCCAAACTCTTAAAGATTATGGGATATATGTGAAACATGTTCCATTGCTATGTGACAATGAAAGTGCTATTAAGATTGCTCACAATCCCGTGCAACATTCTCGAACTAAGCATATTGAAGTTCGTCATCATTTCATTCGAGATCATGTTGCAAAAGGGGACATTAACCTTAAGCATGTTCGCACCGATAAGCAATTGGCGGATATATTCACTAAACCACTTGATGAGAGAGTGTTTTGCAGGTTGAGAGGTGAATTGAACATCATTGATGCTTCAAACTTGGAGTAGGAACTCCATTTGATACATGCGGGGCATGAGCCTATGACTAATCCTCGATATTTCTCTTATGATGCTATTCATATGTCTTGGATATATTTGTACCTTGCATGTTATCTAACCCGTGTAGGTACTTGGTTGAATCTAAATATATGAGATTGCAACTCACTCACATCTTGAGCAATCTCTACATCACCAAGTCTCTACACAATGGTGGTTGAGGACAAGGAAGCACGAAACCATTCAAACATATCTTTTTGGCAAATTCCATGTTGAGTCTCATGATTGTCATTTTGGATACACAAGTTCTCTTCCTTGCAAAGCTAACCCATGTAGGTAGATGAAATCAAACTCCAAGTGGTGCTCCCAACCCTTGATGAACTACATCAACCTTGAGCAACCCACACAAGTTTAACTACATGAACAAGATCAACACCACCACCCAAGGTATGTTATTCCATCTTAGAGAAGCTTTACTCCAAGTCATGAGTCAAAGCAACTCGACAAGATGTGACTACATCAAAAGGCGTAAACAAAAAATGGTAACCCCATTTTGATCTTAAACGATGAGTATGATCTATGATCAAGTGCTCTCACTTGACTCCTAAGTCAATATACTCTAACATAGGTGACTTTGTCACCGACCATTTCTAGATGAAGTTCTCTAGTGTTTCTCCGTGCTTTTGCATTTGCATATTTGTTTCCACTTCATCTAGAACTTTTAGTTTCTTTTCTTTCCTTTTTGTTCTGCATTTTCTGCATCCAATTCATTGCAAATCTTTTAGTTAATTCCTTGCATATCCTTGTGAGATCTTACTTGTCTAGTGAGCTGAGGTGACAAGTGGTTTCACTCTGATGAACTCGGTCACACCGGTTTGTTCTCTTCGGCCCAACTGAAATCCTTCGGTGCAACCGAAGCACACAACTCAGAGTCACCGATTTCATCACAGGAAAACCAACTTGCCACTTATTCCTGATTTCTATTTGCTCCAGCTCCACTCAATGATTCTTGTCCTCTGCCAGCATCATATTAGACATGCTGCTTTGCTCTGTGACTCAAGGACCAACCCATTTGTATCACATGTCCAGAAGAGCCCTTCTTGGAAATTGATGTCAAAGGGGGAGAGACAGATCACATCAAAGCTTAATCCTTCCTATAGGGGGAGAAATAGAGAGTACTCAGGGGGAGAGAGTTTCTCAACTAGGAGAAAGTAATATCATCAAAGACCCCAGATGCTTGGTGTTCAAGAGGAGAGATGTCACATGTCTTTAAGAGGGGAAAGACATGTTTGGTTGCTTGCTTTAGCTCAAGCTCTGTTGTTTCTTTTTTTTGCTCTGATTTTATGTTCCCTATCTTCTCCCAATATCCCATGCAGATTCAGGGGGAGCAAGACATCTAAGGGAAGGAAATCTCTGATTTTATTGCATATCTTTACCTTTGGGGGCATGTCTATATCCAATGTGGTACTTAGTACTCACTCTACATGTCATCCCAGTCTTGGTTCTCTAGTGGTTTCTCTTGTTTGCTCTGGTCAGTAGGTGTATCTGTGTTATTTAACCTTGTTTGCGCAGGTTCATCCCATCCTAAGACAACTCAAGATCACAAGGTAAGTATATGCATCACAGTCATGTGAATGAGAAGTTCTTGCTGATGTACATACTGTTTGCAAGAAGGACTCATGAGCATGAAGGTACATTTCTCACATTCACATCATTTGCTCTGATGCATATAGCCAAGATACATGTAACACATTGCTTACTCTGTCATGTTTACGCATTCACATGCTCCTATATTCAATATTCAATGATTGCATACATGTAGGGGGAGCCTATGCATGTTACATGTCTTTCCAAAGCTTTACTTGCTATTCTCTATATCTTTATCTAAAGCTTTGATGTATGTTGTCATCAATTACCAAAAAGGGGGAGATTGAAAGCACAAGTGCTCCTTGGGTGGTTTTGGTAATTAATGTCAACATATCTCTTGTTGGACTAACACTTTTACCTAGTATGTTTCAGATAAGTTCAACAATGGAGTGGCATGGACTAGAGGATGTGGAACCCCTTCAAGATGCTAAGGACAAAGGATTGGCTCAAGCTTCAAGATCAAGACTCTACATTTTCTATTTTAGTGATCCAAGATCACATTGAGTCTATAGGAAAAGCCAATACTATCAAGAGGGGATGAGGTGTTGCTTAATGGCTTGCTTGCTCAAAGTGCTTAGTGATATGCTCCAAAACCCTCAACTACCTTCCCACATCCACATATGACCTAAACCAAAAGTCAAACTCGGCCCCACCGATTCTTTCTATCTGGAGCCACCGAGTTCAGTTAACATAGCCACTGCCAGAAACCCTAATCAGTTCGGTCTCACCGATGGGATCTCGGTCTCACCGAGATGGGCTTGCAAATTCTCTGTTACCTGTTGCAATATTTTTGGTCCCACCGAGATATGCAATCGGCCCCACCGAGTTTGCTTGGCCAACTCTCTGTTTCGCTTATTACCCAAATCGCTCCCACCGAGTTTGAGTAATCGGTCAAACCGAGTTTTGGTTTTACCCTAACCCTAGCACATCGGTTCCACCGAGTTGAACTAGTCGGTCCCACCGAAAACCCTAACGGTCACTAGGTTTACTAAATCGGTCCGACCGAGTTTTTCCCTTCGCTCTCACCGAGATTGGTAAATTGAGTGTAACGGTTAGATATTGTGTGGATGCTATATATACCCCTCCACCCACTCTTCATTCGTGGAGAGAGCCATCAGAACATACCTACACTTCCAATACACATTTTCTGAGAGAGAACCACCTACACTTGTGTTGAGGATAAGATATTCCAGTCCAATCATATGAATCTTGATCTCTAGCCTTCCCAAGTTGCTTTCCACTCAAATCTTCTTTCCACCAAATCCAAATCCTGTGAGAGAGAGTTCAGTGTTGGGGAGACTATCATTTGAAGCACAAGAGCAAGGAGTTCATCATCAACACACCATTTGTTACTTCTTGGAGAGTGGTGTCTCCTAGATTGGCTAGGTGTCACTTGGGAGCCTCCAAATAGATAGTGGAGTTGAACCAAGGAGTTTGTAAGGGCAAGGAGATCGCCTACTTCGTGAAGATCTACCACTAGTGAGGCAAGTCCTTCGTGGGCGACGGCCGTGATGGAATAGACAAGGTTGCTTCTTCGTGGACCCTTCGTGGGTGGAGCCCTCCATGGACTCGCGCAACCGTTACCCTCCGTGGGTTGAAGTCTCCATCTACGTGGATGTACGATAGCACCACCTATTGGAACCACGACAAAAACCTCCGTGTCTCCAATTGCGTTTGAATACTCCAAACCCTTCTCTTTACATTCTTGCAAGTTGCATGCTTTACTTCCCGCTGCTCATATACTCATTGCATGCTTGCTTGATATGTATTGTGTTTGTTAAACTTGTTCTTAAACTCCACTTAAACTTAAGAATATTAAAAACTGCAACTTTTGGCAATTAGTGTCTAATCACCCCCCTGTAGACACCTCTTCTCGATCCTTTCAAGGGCAGGCTGGTGTTCGGCTTGAGTTGCCGCTTTGTCCCGTCCACGTGGTGGTCAGTCAGCCACATTATGCGATGGTGGTATGTGTTCCGACGCCTCGTCGTTGAACTGAGGTAGTAATTTGCGTTTCGGGTAGCTTTTGGCCGGGCACTTATGGCCGTATCCTTCGGCTGCTAGGACGTCGGTCCATTTAGCGTTGAGCAGATCTTGGTCAGCTTGAAGCTGCTGTTGCTTCTTTTTCAGGCTCCTTGCAGTGGCTATTAGCTGGCACTTGAAGCGCTCCTGCTCAAGAGGTTCCTCAGGCACAATGAAATCCTCGGTGCCGAGGCTCGCCTCATCCTCGGAGAGCGGGAGATAATTACTGTCCTCCGAGTCCTCGTGCGTGGCGAACCTGCCCATCTTCCCGTTCATCTCGTTCGGTAGCTGCATCAACGGGGTCTTCCTTGTCTTCGGCACCTTTCGGAGTGTTATCCTCTCCTGTGCCGGTGTTGATATCTTTACCGCGGCGTGACTTAGAGCGGCGCCGCTGACGCCGACATTTCGATTATATCTCAGGAGGTTTATCCTCAACTAGGTCTTTTTTGTCATCGCCGCTATTCTCCTTTGGTGCATCCACCATGTACACATCATATGAGGAAGTGGCCGTCCAACGTCCGGTGAAGGTGGGTCCTAGGCTCTTCTTCTCCGGCATCGTCGTCCATACCGCCGATGTCATCGGAGCCGTAATCAAGCTTGTCGGTTAAGTCTTCGACAGTGTCTATAAAGTGGGTGGTGGGTGGGGAGCGAAATTCCCTATCATCAGCTTCTAGTTTGAACCGGATACAGTTCGGCTATGCCCCCCCACCAAGGACAGGTTCTTTAATGAGCTTAGCACGTCGCCCAAGGGTGAGTGCTGGAAGATGTCTGCGGTGCTGAACTCAAAGATCGATAAACGATCAAGTTCGGCATCCGTGGACTCACATGGTTCGGAACTTACACCCGAAGACGAGTCCGGGGTTCCGGTGACAAGAATATTGTGTGAGTTTAAGTCCATGTGCAGCTCCAACACCGGGGAATCTGTGGCCTCCGTGGTGGGGTTGAACCTCCAGTCCTTAGATGGATCCGTATGCTCCTGATCTATGGCCAGAGCAGTTACAAGAGCTATCTCCTGGATATGGTCCGATGACAGATTTAGGTCATGTTCAACAAGGTGACCAGGAGCGATCGCCGCGGTCTCAAATCTAGCGAAGATCAGATCTCCACGGATGTCCGCGACGTAGTTCAAGCTCCCAAATCTGACATGGTGGCTAGGGGTGTAGCTATCGATCTGCTCCAGATGGCCAAACGAGTTGGCCTGCACTGCAAAGCCGCCGAACACGAAAATCTGTCCAGGGAGGAAGGTTTCTCCTTGGACAGCATCATTGTTGATGATTGAAGGGGCCATCGAACCTTTTGAGGACGGCACAGTGAAACTCTCAATGAAAGCACCAATGTCAGTGTCAAAACCGGCGGATCTCGGGTAGGGGGTCTCGAATTGTGCGTCTAAGATCGATGGCAACAGGAGACAGGGGACACGATGTTTACCCAAGTTCGGTCCCTCTCGATGGAGGTAATACCCTACGTCCTGCTTGATTGATATTGATGAATACGAGTATTACAAGAGTTGATCTACCTTGAGATCGTAATGGCTAAACCCTAGAGGTCTAGCTTGTATGGCTATGGTAATGAGTCTCTCCCTCTCCGGACTAAGCCCTCTGGTTTATATAAACACCAGGAGGATCTAGGGTTACATAAGGTCGGTTACAAAGAAAGGAATCATATTTGATCACCAAGCTTGCCCTCCACGCCAAGGAGAGTCCCATCCGGACACGGGTGCAGTCTTTGGTCTTCGTATCTTCACAACCTATCAGTCCGGCCCATGGCTAACAGGTCGGACGCCCGAGGACCCCTTAGTCCAGGAATCCCTCAGGGGCCCCTTGCTTCTGGGGACCTGGGGCGGCCACCCCTCCCCCCTCAGGGCCGGCCCTATCGGCAATGGTTGGCACATTAGAATCTGGCGGGACAGGTGGATTCGAAGGCCTCTCGTATAAACCTATTTCGACACAAGGCACGTGCCTGTTACGCTTTGTCTCACAGCTCCTCAATAACAATGGTTCATGGAATGTAAATTTGGTGTGGTCATCTTCCTACCATGTGATGTCACAAAGATCCTAAAAATTTAGAGCCTCACCAAGGCTTGGAGATGATGTGATTGCATGGGGACCCGAAAGATTAGGAGATTTCTGTATGAAATCTTCTTATGTGGCTTTTGAAGAAACCCGTAGAATGACTTCGGTTGCTCCTAGTTTAGTGCCAAATGGTCGTAGGTCATGTTGGAAAATTATATTAGGTAGCAATGTTCCACTACTATAAAGAATTTTGCATGGCGTGTGGCGGTGAACTCTCTCCCTACATGGGGAAATAGACACAAGTGGTGACTTGAGGAGTCAGATGTGTGCCTTGTGTGTGTGACAGAGAAACTGAATCTTCTTTCCATGCTTTATGCCGCTGTCCCCTAGCTGTACACCTTTGGAATTGCATGGGGGATACATGGCATCTGCCAAGATTGGGAGATATTAGGAATATAGGTGTTGGGTGGATCCTTGACATTTTATTTCCGCTAAGTGAGATTGAGCGAGTGATGCTCTTATTCACACTATGGAGGTGCTGGCATAATCAGAATGAGGCTGTTCATGGCAAGATTCGACCTCCGATGGATGTTTCAAAGCAATTCTTGTGCAACTACCTTGACTCGCTACTTGTGCATGCTCCGAATACATGGTGTGATCCTTTGAAGGGAAAAACTATAATAACTTATGCTAGTACAAAAACTCCCCATGGAATAACAGGTCAAAATCTACCTGTTAGGCATGTATTCCTCCACCGACAGGTTGTGTAAAGCTTAATACAAATGGATCATGGACAGAGGAAGGTGGAGCAGGAGCAGGCATGGTGCTGCGTGACTGTCTTGGAGAAATTATTTTCTCTTCCTACGGGGTTCTCTTCTTGTATCGAGATGAACTTGAGGCTGAACTATGTGCTTGCATGGAGGGTATTTCTCTTCCTATCCAGCCATACGAGCTGTTGATTTGCATGGAAATGGATTCGGTGGTGGTAGTGAATATGGTTAAGGACAGAGACACAGATATGTCTATATTTGCCTTCTTGGTGAATGAGATCAAACATTTGATATCCCTTCATGTGACTAGTGTTATTCATATCAATCGTAACCAAAATGTGGTTACTGATTATTTAGCTAAATTTCTTACAAATGAAGGTAGAATAGTAGTTTGGTTGGGCTTTGGTCCCCCGGAAGTCTGGACTTGTGTAAGCTGGATTGTAATTCCCCAGATCCTTGATTAGGAGAGAAGGTGGAGGTTCTCTTCTAATCACATTAGTTGTGTAGGCAACCCATCCCAACAAGTTATTAGCACGAAGCAAATCAATAGTGGACTAAAGTAGCAAACGAAAATGGAAAACAACAAACATAATAAATGTTACTCTTACCAAATTTCACTTATCAAGAGTGCTACACTCTCTGGAAATGGTGCTAGAAAAGAGTCTTGATAACCCACAAGTGTGTAGGGAAACGTAGTAGAAAACAAAAAAAATTGCCCTATGATAACCCAGGAACACTGTCGTGGTTTTGTCACAACAAGTGTCCTCGTGAAAGGACTAAGTTGTGAGGCCATTATAACAAGGTGGTAGCTTGAATGGGGTTGGTCGGAATCGAGAGACGCGGGTTTTACCTAGGTTCAGCCCCTTGATACGTCTCCATCATATCTACTTTTCAAACTCTTTTGCACTTGTTTTGGACACTAATTTGCATGTTGAATGGAACTAACCCGGACTGACGCTGTTTTCAGCAGAATTGCCATGGTGTTATTTTTGTGCAGAAATAAAAGTTCTCGGAATGACCTGAAACTTCATGGAGATTATTTTTGGAATAAATAAAAATATTGGCAAAAGAATCAACCAAAGGGGACCCACACCCTGTCCACAAGGGTGGAGGGCACGCCCTACCACCTAGGGGCGCCCTCCGGTCTTGTGGGTCCCATGAATCTCCATCGACCTTAACTCCAACTCCATATATTCATGTTCGGGGAGAAAAAAATTGGAGAGAAGGATTCATTGCATTGTACGATACGGAGCCGCCGTCACCTCCTGTTCTTCACCAGGAGGCTAGATCTAGAGTCCGTTCGGGGATCCAGAGATGGGAAATCATCGCCATCATCATCACCAACCTTACTCCGTCACCAATTTCATGATGCTCACCGCCGTGTGTGAGTAATTCCATCGTAGGCTTGCTAGACGATGATGGATTGGATGAGATTTATCATGTAATCGAGTTAGTTTTGTTAGTGTTTGATCCCTAGTATCCACTATGTTCTAAGATTGATGTTGCTATGACTTTGCTCTGCCTAATGCTTGTCACTAGGGCCCGAGTGCCATGATTTCAGATCTGAACCTGTTATGTTTTCATGAATATATTTGTGTTCTTGATCCGATCTTGCAAGTTATAGTCACCTACTACGTGTTATGATCCAACAACCCCAGAGTGACAATAGTCGGGACACTTCCCGGTGATGACCGTAATTCAAGGAGTTCATGTATTCACTAAGTGCTAATGCTTTGGTCCGATACTCTATTAAAAGGAGGCCTTAATATCCCTTAGTTTCCAATAGGACCCTGCTGCCACAGGAGGGCAGGACAAAAGATGTCATGCAAGTTCTTTTCCATAAGCACGTATAACTATATTCGGAATACATGCCTACATTACATTGATGAATTGGAGCTAGTTCGGTGTCACCCTATGTTATAACTGTTGCATGATGAATGCCATCTGACATAATTATCCATCATTGATCCATTGCCTACAAGTTCGTTTCATATTGATCTTTGCTAAGTTACTTTTCCGTTTCCACTGTTACGATTGCTACCAAACTGCTACTGTTACTTTTGCCACTGTTACTAAGGGAGTCCTGGATTAGGGGGTCTCCGGACAGCCGGACTATCTCCATTGGCCGGATTGTTAGACTATGAAGATACAAGATTGAAGACTTCGTCTCGTGTCCGGATGGGACTCTACTTGGCGTGGAAGGCAAGCTAGGCAATACGAATATGGATATCTCCTCCTTTGTAACCGACCTTCTGTAACCCTAACCCTCTCCGGTGTCTATATAAACCAGAGGGTTTTAGTCCGTAGGACAACAACAATCGTAACATACAATCATACCATAGGCTAGCTTCTAGGGTTTAGCCTCTCTGATCTCGTGGTAGATCTACTCTTGTACTACCCATATCATCAATATTAATCAAGCAGGACGTAGGGTTTTACCTCCATCAAGAGGGCCCGAACCTGGGTAAAACATCGTGTCCCCTGCCTCCTGTTACCATCTGGCCTAGACGCACAGTTCGGGACCCCCTACCCGAGATCTGCCGGTTTTGACACCGACATTGGTGCTTTCATTGAGAGTTCCTCTGTGTCGTCGCTGTTAGGCTTGATGGCTCCTACTATCATCGATAGCGATGCGGTCCAGGGTGAGACTTTTCTCCCCAGACAGATCTTCGTATTCGGCGGCTTTGCACCGCGGGCTAATTCGCTTGGCCATCTAGAGCAGATTGAAAGCTACGCCCCTAGCCATCAGGTCAGATTTGGAAGTTTGAACTACACGACCGACATCCGCGGAGACTTGATCTTCGACGGATTCGAGCCACAGCCGGGCGCGCCGCACTGTCGCGATGGGTATGACCTAGCTTTGCCGCCGAACAGTACCCCAGAGGCCGCCCCCGCATCAGCTCCGACCCTTAGCTCGGAGCCAACTGCGCCAATCGAGGACGGGTGGCTAGACACCGCCTCAGGGGCTGCAGTCTCGACGGCCATCGAGCCAAACACCAGCACAATCCTCTGCGCAGCCCGTGACTCCAAGGTGCCAGACTCTTTTCCGGACTACGAACCATCCGTGCCCCTGCCAATCGAATCCGATTGGGCGCCGATCATGGAATTCACCGCCACAGATATCTTTCAGCACTCGCCCTTCGGCGACATTCTGAATTCACTAAGGTCTCTCTCTTTGTCAGGAGAGCCCTGGCCGGATTATGGACAACATGATAGGGATGCGGACGACGAAGAAATTCGACGCCCACCCACCACCCACTTCGTAGCCACTGTCGATGATTTAACCGACATGCTCGACTTTGACTCCGAAGACATTGACGGTATGGACGACGATGTAGGAGACGAACATGAACCAGCACCTATAGGGCACTGGAAAGCCACCTCCTCATATGACATATACATGGTGGATACACCCAACGAAGGCAATGACGACGAGATAACGGAGGATGACCCCTCCAAGAAGCAACCCAAGCGCCGACGTCAGCGGCGCCGCTCTAAGTCCCGCCAAAGCAAAAGTGGTGATACCGGCACAGGAGATAATAACACTCCGGATAGTGCCGAAGACAACAACAATCCCCTCCAGCAAGATTTAGAGCAGGAGGATGAAGGAGCCAGCTCTCCTGAGAGAGCGGCAGACGGAGAGGAGGAGGATGATCACATGCCCCCCTCCGAAGATGAGGCAAGCCTCGGCGACGATGAATTCGCCGTACCAGAGGATCCCGTCGAACAAGAGCGCTTCAAGCGCCGGCTTATGGCCACGGCAAATAGCCTGAAGAAAAAGCAGCAGCAGCTTCAAGCTGATCAAGATCTGCTAGCTGACAAATGGACTGAAGTCCTCGCGGCCGAGGAATATAAACTCGAGCGTCCCTCCAAGAGTTACCCAAGGCGCAGGTTACTACCCCGACTGGAGGAAGAAGCGTATGATACGGCTGATCGGCCACCTCATGGCTGCGATAGAGAGGCATTCCAGCCAAAAGCTCAGCCTCCATCACAATGCCATTCAAATAAAAAGGCATGGGGAGATACGCCAGACCTGCGAGACATATTGGAGGACAAGGCAAAGCATTCAAGATCGATCTATGGATCACGAGGGCGCACCACTCTGCGAGAGGACAAACGTCACGCCGGATACAGTAAAAGAAAATCCGACCGGGCCAAACACAGCGGACAAGACCCATTCGAGCCGTGTCGCGATATAGCCCAATACAGAGGCGCCACACACCCCTTATGCTTCACAGACAAAGTAATGGAACATCAATTCCCAGAAGGTTTCAAACCTGTAAATATTGAATCATACGACGACACAACAGATCCCGCAGTATGGATTGAGGATTTCCTCCTCCACATCCACATGGCCCGCGGCGATGACTTACACGCCATCAAATACCTCCCACTAAAGCTCAAAGGACCAGCGCGACATTGGCTTAACAGCTTGCCAGCGGACTCCATCAGCTGTTGGGAAGATCTGGAAGCCGCATTCCTCGACAACTTTCAGGGTACTTATGTGCGACCACCAGACGCCGATGATCTAAGCCACATAATTCAGCAGCCAGAAGAGTCGGCCAGGCAATTCTGGACTCGGTTCCTTACAAAGAAAAATCAAATCATCGACTGTACGGATGCGGAGGCCTTAGCGGCTTTCAAGCACAACATCCGAGACGAGTGGCTAGCCTGGCAACTTGGTCAGGAAAAGCTGAAATCTATGGCAGCTCTCACGACGCTCATGACCCACTTTTGTGCGGGAGAAGACAACTGGCTGGCTCGCAGTAATAACATATCAAAGAACCATGGTACCTCAGATACCAAGGACGGCAATAGCAGGTCACGTCGCAACAAGCATAAGAGCCGCATTAACAGCGAAAATACTGAGGATACGACAGTCAATGCCGGATTCAAAGGTTCTAAACCCGGTCAGTGGAAAAAGCCATTCAAACAAAGTACGCCAGGTCCATCCAGCTTGGACCGTATACTCGATCGCTCGTGTCAAATACACGGCACCCCAGACAAGCCAGCCAATCACACCAACAGGGATTGTTGGGTGTTCAAGCAGGCCGGCAAGTTAATTGCCGAAAACAAGGACAAGGGGCCGCATAGCGATGACGAGGAGGAACCCCGGCAGCCGCACACTGGAGGACAGAAGAGGTTTCCCCTGCAAGTGCAGATGGTGAACATGATATACGCAACCCACATCCCCAAGAGGGAGCGAAAGCGTGTGTTCAGGGACGTATATGCATTGGAGCCAGTCGCCCCAAAGTTCAACCCTTGGTCCTCCTGTCCGATCACCTTCGATCGCAGGGACCACCCCACTAGTATCCGTCATGGAGGATTCGCCGCACTGGTCCTAGACCCAATCACGACGGATTTCACCTCACTCGAGTCCTTATGGACGGCGGTAGCAGCCTGAACCTGCTTTATCAGGACACTGTGCGCAAAATGGGTATAGACCCCTCAAGGATCAAACCCATAAAAACGACCTTTAAGGGCGTCATTCCAGGCGTAGAGGCCCATTGCACAGGCCCATTACACTGGAAGTGGTCTTCGGATCCCTGGATAACTTCCAAAGCGAAGAGTTAATCTTCGATATAGTCCCGTTCCGCAGTGGTTATCACGCGCTGCTCGGGCAAACCACATTTGCTAGATTCAATGCGGTACCGCATTATGCATACCTCAAGCTCAAGATGCCAGGACCTCATGGAGTTATTATAGTCAATGGAAACACAGAGCGCTCTCTCCGAACAGAGGAGCACACCGCGGCCCTCGCAGCAGAAGCGCAAAGCAGCCTCTCAAGGCAATCAACCAGTTCGGCGTTTCAAAGCCCGGACACCTTCAAGCGCGCTCGGGGCAATCGGCAACTAGACCGCCTGGCGCGATCTGAGCTCGCGTAGCAATACATCGGCCACCCCAATCCCAGCCCAATGGCGATATTCGTGCCACGCGTACATAATTATGCATTAAAAATACCATGGGCATAGGCGGGGAGGGGGGCACAATGGCGGCACGCCCCAAAATGCGGCCTAAACCACACTAGGGGCTTCCCGTATGGTTATTTTTCTTTTCCTTTCAGGACCTTAATATCTGGAAACACTGTTCGGCAACACTATTGCCGAACACATGATGCAGTAACCAAGGAGGCAGACAACTACGTTATACCACGGAATTCCCAGGTTGATTACAACACCGAGCGAAATATTCGATTTCATATCATTCCTCAGCTTGCCCTTGGAAGGGACATAGTCCTACTCTTTGCTTATCACACTATCTGTATCACTCTGCTTTAATGCAATTTTTCAATAAACAATGCATGACATTACGACTATTATTGCATTCTTGTTATATATATATATATATCTATGTGTTCCTTAATGACGCCTTGCAACCGTCCACTCTGGTACGGCCAATACACCAGCGGCTTACGTACCCCACAATGCGGTGTGAAAAGTCCGAACACTTTCACAAGTGCGGCACCCCGAACTTATAGCATTATATGCATCAGCTCCGAATCATGTCTTTGGTCAAATGTTGGGTTTGCCCGGCTCCTATGTTTTGGTACCTTACGTTCCGCTCTATCGGCTAAGGTAGCGCTAAGAGAACTACTGTGATTGTGCCCCGGTTCTGCCGGGCTGAGCACCTCAGTAGAGAAAGCTAAAACTGACCGTCATGATAAGGCGAGAGACTGGTCGCTGTTCGACGAGGTTTTTCGAGTCCCTAAAGACTTATGCCTCTTAGGGCGAGGGGCCGGCCCTATCCGGCTTACAGGCATGTATTGCACCCCGAACCCCCCTTAAGATGAATCTCGCCCTCGAGATTCGGGTTGGCTAGAAAATAGGTGTGGGCGGTCTTTGCGAAGATCATCCTCTCGTTCCCAGGTGGCTTCGTCCTCGGTTTGGTGGCTCCACTGAACTTTGAAAATCATGATAACCTTACTACGGGCGACTCTGCTGGCAAACTCAAGAATCTTTACTGGCTTCTCCTCGTAAGTCAAATCACTGTCCAACTGAATTGCCTCCAAGGGTACTGTATCTCTTAACGGTATATCGGCCATCTCAGCATGACACTTCTTCAGCTGTGAAACATGGAACACATCATGAACTCCTGACAATCCTTTGGGTAATTCCAACTTGTAGGCAACTTCTCCCATTCGTTCCAAAACATGATACGGCCCTACAAGTCTTGGAGCTAGTTTCCCCTTAACTCCAAAATGTTTCACTCCTCGCAAGGGTGATACTCGCAAATATGCTCTGTCTCGAATTTCATATGTTACCTCCTTGCGTTTCGAATCTGCGTAACTCTTCTGCCTGGACTGAGCAATCTTCAGTCTATCACGAATCAATTTAACCTTCTCCTCAAACTCTTTGATCAGGTCCGGTCCAAACAACTGTCAGTCTCCTACCTCGTCCCACATCAAAGGTGTTCTGCACCTGCGTCCATATAGGGCTTCAAACGGTGCCATCTTCAAACTGGCTTGGTAGCTATTGTTGTACGAGAACTCTGCATAAGGCAAATTGTCATCCCAACTAGATCCATAATCTAGCACACAGGTTCTCAACATGTCCTCCAAAATTTGGTTCACTCTCTTGGTCTATCCATCTGTCTGTGGGTGGAAAGCTGTACTGAACTCCAATCTCGTACCCAAAGTCTGATGTAACTGATGCCAGAACTTTGAAGTAAACTGTGTTCCTCTATCTGATACGATAGTTCTCGGAACACCATGCAGATATACGATCCTGGACATATAAATCTTGGCCAACTTTGCACTGGTATAAGTGGTTTTCACTGGGATGAAGTGAGCCACTTTGGTCAAGCGGTCTACTACTACCCATATGGAATCATATCCTGCTTTTGTCCTGGGCAATCTGGTGATAAAGTCCATGCCAAGTTTATCCCACTTCCATTCGGGTATCGGCATAGGTTGTAATAGTCCTACTGGCTTCTGATGTTCTGCCTTCACTCTCTGACATACATCACATACGGCCACATACTCGGCAATATCCTTCTTCATACCGGTCCACCAGAAACGTTCTTCAAACCTAGATACATCTTGGTGTTTCTGGGTGTATCGAGTATGGTGAGTCATGAGCCTCTTGAAGTATTAACTTCCTGATCTCCTGGTTATTGGGCACATAAACTCGATCCTCAAACCATAAGGTATCGTGCTCATCTTCACGAAAACCTTTGGCCTTTCCCTTGCTCATCTTCCGCTTTATCTCGGCAATCTACTCGTCATCCTTCTGAGCTTCCCGAATCTTGTCCAGCAATGTCGAATGGACCTCCATTGTTGCTACGAATCCTCTAGGAACAATCTCCAATCGAAGTTCCATCATATTCTCTGCTAACTCCTTCGACAATCCCTTACTTTTAAGGATATTAGCATAACTCTTTCTGCTCAAAGCGTCTGCTACAACATTGGCCTTTCCTGGGTGATAGTGTAGCTTCATATCATAATCCTTTATAAGCTCCAACCATCTCCTCTGTCTAAGGTTCAGTTTCTTCTAGGTGAAAATGTACTTCAAACTCTTATGGTCCGTGTATACATCACATCGGTTTCCGATAAGGTAATGCCTCCAGGTCTTCAATGCATGTACTATGGCTGCTAACTCCAATTCATGCATGGCATAGTTCAACTCATGAGATTTTAGTTGTCGTGAGGCATACGAAACAACTCTTCCGTCCTGCATAAGCACACATCCAAGTCCTAAGCGAGAGGCGTCGCAATACACTTGGAACTCCTTATGTATATCCGACAGTGTTAGTACTGGTCCTGTAGTCAACCATTTCTTCAACTCCTGGAAACTTGCCTCGCATTCGTCTGTCCATTTAAACTTAGTATCCTTCTTTAACAGTTCAGTCATTGGCTTCGCAATCTTGGAAAAGTTCTCAATGAATCTCCGATAGTATCCTGCGAGTCCAAGAAAACTGCGGATCTCGCTAACTGAAGTGGGTGCCAACCATTCAGTGACTGACTGAATTTTGCTGGGGTCTACTGCTATACCTTCTCCTGATATAACATGTCCAAGGAATCCGACTTCCTTCAACCAAAACTCGCATTTGCTAAACTTAGCATACAACTGGTGTTCCCTGAGTTTCTCGAGAACTAAGCGCAAATGCTCCTTGTGCTCCTCCTCGTTCTTCGAGTATACCATAATATCATCAATAAACACCACAACAAACTTGTCCAAATACTCCATGAACACCTTGTTCATCATGCTCATGAAATAAGCAGGGGCATGAGTCAGTCCAAATGACATGACCGTGTACTCGTATAATCCATAACGCGTCGTGAACGCTGTCTTGGGTATATCCTTCTCACGTATCTTCAACTGATGGTATCCTGATCGCAGGTTGATCTTTGAAAACACCTTAGCTCCTTGCAACTAATCAAACAGATCGTTAATCATCGGCAGTGGGTTCTTGTTCTTAATCGTCACCTTGTTCAAGGCTCGATAATCAACAACCATCCTTAGTGATTTGTCCTTCTTCTCCACCAAAAGCACAGGGGCTCCCCAAGATGATGAACTTCTTCGAATGTATCCTTTTTCCAATAACTCCTTGATTTGTTTCTTAATTTTCTCTAGATCATTTGCGGGCATCCGATAGGGTCTCTTGGATATTGGTCCTGTTCCTGGCAACAGCTCTATCAAAAACTCAATGTCTTTATCCGGTGGCATGCCTGGTAACTCCTCTGGAAAAACATCTGGATAATCCTTCACTACAGGCACTTCCTCCTGAACAACTCCCGTAAGGGCATTCACTTGGCTCCTCCTAGGAACATGCCTAGACACATACTTAATCCTTTTTCCCTCCGGGGTGGTAAGATAAATCGACTTACTAGCACAGTCAATACTCCCTGCAAACTTTTACATCCAGTCCATACCTAATATCACATCCAATCCTTGTGACTCCAAGATAATTAGGTCGGACGGAAAAACATGTGTGCCAATGGTTAGGGGTACCTGGTCGCACCATCGGCTAGCCATGTATTCTGCTTCGGGTGAGCTTACTAATAGAGGGGTCCTAAGGGTTTGGGTTGGTAGTTTAAACTTATCCACAAATTCCCTTGATATGTTTGAATGCGATGCACCAGTATCGAAAAGAACAAGAGCGGTAAATGACTTAACCAAAAACTTCCCTATCACCGCGTCCGGCTGCTCTTCAACCTCCTCCACGTTAACGTGGTTCACTTGTCCTTTGTTGAATGGATTAGGCTTCTTCCCAGCACTCCCATTTCCATTTCCATTCTTTCCTTCAGGGCACTCTGTGGCGTAGTGACCAGTCTTTCCACACTTGAAGCAAGTAACGTGACTTAGATCTCTTTTAGCGGGTGTGGCTGGATTGGGACGGTTCTAATTATTGTTGGTTCCGTTCCCATTCCCATTCTTAGAACCATTGTGGTTATGCGATCCTCCTCCAGTGTGGTTGTGACCTCCATGGTTATGAACAAGTCCTCCCGGGTTCGGGGTTAGGCGAGGTTTCTGCTGAGCTCCTGAGTTATACTTCCCTTGTCCGTACTTCCTCTTACGGCTCTCAATCTGCTGTTGATTCCCCTCAATCATAAGAGCCTTATCTACCAACTCCTGATAGTTGTTGAAGGTTGCTACCATCAACTACATGCTCATCTCATCATTCAGCCCTTCCATAAACTTCTCTTGCTTCGCGGCGTCTGTGGCCACATCATCAGGGGCATAGCGAGATAACTTGCTAAACTCATCCATGTACTGAGCCACAGTACAGTTCCCCTGGCGTAAGTTGCGGAACTCCCGCTTCTTCATCTGCATAGCTCCAGTTGAGACATGGGCTATGCGGAAAGCTTGCTGAAACTGGTCCCGAGTGACATTGGCTACAGGAAAAGTGGCCGTGTAATTCTCCCACCATGAGGCTGCATGTCCATCCAATTGATGTGCGGCAAAACGCACCCTCTCAGCATCCGTGCAACCTGCGGTGGTCAACTCCCTTCCAATACGACGTAGACAATCATCGACAACTATAGGCTCGGTGCTACTGGAAAACACCGGCGGCTATAACCTTAGAAAATGGGCTAGGTTGTCCACTGGCGGCGGGTTGTTGTTGCCCTAGTTCTGAACTAGCAATTGCAACAAAGTATTCTGCTGCTGGATCAACTGGGTGAGCTCCGATGGGAAAGCAAAACCGGTGTCACGTCTCGGAGGCATCTGATGGGTTTAGATGGAAGAGATCAGAATAGAAAAGGGGTCTAATGAGAAAACACTACCCATATGCACATGAGACAAACACAAACATTTCACTCAATCAATCAAGCAAGGGCATACAAATGGTCTAGGACTATCGCAAAAGTGCTCATCTACTACTAATTACATGGGGAAAATAGTACTAATATTGGGTGGTCATCTAGAAATTTTGATCGGTGGAAGACTCCATGATGTCTGCTCCAGCTTCGTCTTCAAAGTCATCATCACTAGGATCAGAATCGGTGTCGTCGATGATGATGTAGTCCTCGGGGCGTATCTCCTTGGGTTCTTCTTCTTCTTCTTCTATTGGTGCTGGTCCTCCCATGAATACTCCGATCTTCTTAACTAGGTCGTCATTCTTCACCAGTAGTGTCTTGATTTCCTCCTCATATCCATCGCGTGTAAACTTGAGTCCTTCCTCCAGCTCGATGATTCTAGTCTTTGCCTTCTTCAAGTCCATCATGTCTGCACACATCTGGTTCTCCGGACGTCGAATGTGCTGGTTTAGCTCCTGGATGAAAGCTGCAATGGATCTATCCTTCCTGGTGTTGATTACTTCTCATTGCTCGTCTCGGCGCCCACATATTTGATAGATAGTGTCCTTAAGATCCCTATTGTAGACTTCTCCAATGCGTCCCATGGTAATGTGGGATGCCATGCTCTTGCCTAGACTCCAGGTGGGTGCTTCGAAAGAAAATTCTATGGGTTTAGAAGTTGGCGAGAACGTTCTTCCTGGAACTTGTACTTGTACCATCCAGCGCTCCTCTTCAGGTAAAGTGGCGTTGTATGTTCCGGTGAAGCTTGGTATTCCAATGTTCAAGTACCTAGTGACTTCCTTCAAGTGGCGTCCAAAAGGTGTGTCTTCATCCGGTTGTGCAAACTTGTTCTTCATCTCCGCCATCCTAAAGAGTAGAAAATGGAGAGGAGTCAGAAATGAGTAGAGAAGTGTGACCTAGGGTTTATCTTAGTGGTCGTGTCCTACACTCAGCATGTGCTCTGATACCATCTTGTAGCGACCCGACCTCAGATGGTCAAGTCTCTGTGCTTCAGTGTCATCCCTGGATCGGTAATGCTGACACACACAATATTCGAAGGATTTATAACAAAGTGGCGATCACACACTTATTACATCGAATGTCTCAAAAGAGAACTTATTACAATAATATGGCTTAAGGCCATCTAATACGATAACAGCGGAAGGCTTGGAAGATAAAGTGAGTCCATCAACTCCAACGACATAACTGAGCTGCACGGCAATGACCTAACGACCTTACTCCTCGTCTGAAAACTCTGCAACATAATACGTTGCAGCCCGAAAATGGGCCATCACATGGAATATGCTGGCAAAATAACACAGTAGAGCAAGAACAGAATAATGCTATCACTAGATGCATATTTGGCTGGTGGAAAGCTCTATGGTTATAGTTTTTGCGAAAAGCCAATTTTTCCCTACAACAAAGGAATAGATTTTAATTTAACTATCATGGTAGTTGAAACATCATTGAGAAGGTTCCTCCAACTCAATCCCAATTAAAGTGATTAACATCCCAACAATATTAATTAAGAATGATGAGATACATGTGATAACCCAAATACTAGATACTCAAGAATTGTCCATAACCGGGGACACGGCTAACCATGATTAGATTATACACTCTGCAGAGGTTTGCGCACTTTTCCCCACAAGACTCTATCACCTCCGTTAGTATTCTCGCACTACAAGGTGTTTGAGAAACGGATGACCGAGACATAGTCTTTCAGAAACATTAACTGTCTACTCCGGACAGACCATACCAAACCTACATCCCACTACCTGCTGATCTGCCTCTTCAAGAGCTTCACGTAACTTACTCAACTATGCTAGAGCCCATAATAGCTTGTCGCCGCACATGGAAGTTTCTAGCATGAATCATCTCAGTTCCCTTTGAGCCTGGGTGGCGGTCCATAGGAAGATCACACAGGTACTCCAGGATTTCCAAAAATACAGGCAACACTGGGTACTCTAGGTGCCTCAATCCACCCAGATGTTAATTTAAGTTGCCACCTTAAGTTGAACCATTAATTAACAATCTCACATCTGTCATGGATTTCACTCAAACCCAAACCACGTCTACGAGCATAGCATAGCATAGTAATATAAGCAGCGTAGAAGTAACTCCCAGGGTTCGAATGTAACAGGGGTAATAGGTTCTACCTCATCAACTACTTCCCAACCCACATGTTAATGACATCCTAGTCATGCAATGTTTGAGGATTGGAACTAATGCATAAAAACTAGGTGATAAAAGGGATATGATCAAAGTGTTACTTGCCTTATTGACGGTCTGTGAAACCTAGGGACTCGTAGTAGCACGCTTCGCACTCCGGGTGTTCTATCGCAAACAAACAATAACTTACATAAGCAACAAGCGAAGATGTGCAAGCAAAACTCAAATACAAGAGATTGACCAGAAAGTTCAACTTAAGAACTCCGGTTCACCAAAAAGAATCAAATCAAACAGAGCAACGAAACTCAAACGGTAAAAGAGAAAAACTTCGTTTACTAATATGAACCTAGGTCAAATTTTACAGTAGAAAAAACTTATTTAAGTTGGTTAAACGAAAAGAGGGTCTCGAGACGAAGATCTAGGTGCTTGAATCGCCTGATTCCGACTAACGAGCAAAAAGATAAACAGAAACTAAGATCGGATCAGAAATCGCGATCAGAGAAATCGTGGAATAAATCCGATAAAAAGAAAACTGACGAACAGACTAACGAATGAGCGTTCGTTAGCTGTATCTAACGGGCGAAGAACCGTTCGTTAAAACGAACGTATGGACGAACGCCCGCTAACTAGAAGAACCGAGAAAAACCGGCGAAACCGAAAAAAACGAATCTAGCGTTTAAAAAAAACCAGACGGTTTTTATAAAAAAATGGCGGCGAAGTCCGACGGCTAACTCCAGTGAGGGGCTCCGGCGGGCGAGGTGCGGGCGGCGGGGCGGCGGCGGCGGCTGCAGGCGGCGTGGGCGGCGGTGGTGGGGTGGTGTTAGGGGGGAGGGGCGGGGCGGCGTATATAAAGAGGCGGGGCGGCAGCGGCTTGGAGGAGGGTCCAAGGCGGGGCGATGGAGTCCTGCTTGGACTCCTCGTCCGAGTCGGTCGGCGGCGACGCACGCGACGGGTAAGGCGGCGGCGGTGGCCGGCCTAGCTCAGCCAGGCCTTAGGCCCAGTCGGGCGCGGAACTTTTTTTTAAATAATTTCGCCGACCGAAATAAAATCCTAGAAAAATAAATAAAAATCTAAAAATGCCAAAACAAATTTTCACCGTCTAAATAAAATATTTAGAATGAGATGAACATTTTCTTGGCCCTAAAATGCAATTTTGAAAAACATGCAATTTTTCTAATGCGAACAAAATTGCAATAAATTCCAAATAAAACAAATATTTGATTTTAATATTGTTCCTCCAATATTTCAATTATCTTGGAGAAGTCATATTATCTCCTCTCATATATTTTAATATGAAATATTTTCGGAGAAAAATAATTAAAACCAAATCCTCGTTTCAATATTTGATAAAAATCAAATATGAAAACTGGGAAATCCCCAACTCTCTCTCCGAGGGTCCTTGAGTTGCTTAGGATTTCGAGGATCGCGAGACGAAATGCAAATACAATATGATATGCATGGATGACTATGTATAACATTCCAAATTGCAAATTTGGGATGTTACAAGTGTCAACTTTAGATCCCACGTATTTGGATAATGTTCAATCTTATGAAGTGTTTGATAAAAGTGGGTTCAGAGAGGTCATGACTTTATTTTATGATAATCCCACTATTTCGGAAGAGTATCAACTTTGCATGCATGTGGATCATGAAGTGAAAATTTTATGTGATAGTTATATTGTTGAATTTGATTATGATCCCACATGTAATTTTTATGAGAGGGGAAAATATGGTTGTAGAATTTTTCATGTTATAAAATTACCTCTCGTTATGTTGAGATTGCAATTGTTTCTTTCTTCTTCCTTGCATATGGTAGTTTTTGCTTATCTTGATAATTTGTTTGCTTATAAAATCCCTTCGCATAGGAAGCATGTTAGACTTATACTTGTTTGTCACATGTTTTATGGTTCTCTATTTGTGTTTCAATTGCTATCTTTCATGTGAGCATCATTAAAATTATCAATGCCTAGCTAAGGGCGTTAAACAATAGCGCTTGTTGGGAGGCAACCAAATTTTATTTTTCTTTTGCTTTTTAGGTTCTGTTTTGCAATAAATAATTCATCAATCCTCTCGTTAGATGTGGTTTTGTGTTTTAGTTAGTGTTTGTGCCAAGTAAGACCTTTGGGATAGCTTACGGTGATAGTTGATTTGATCTTGCTGAAAAAAAACTTTTGCGCCCAGGAGATTAATTTTCATTTTTTACAGAAGTGCGATAAAATAGTGATTCTTTTTGCAAAAGATTAATAAAATTTTTTCTTAGGTCGTCCTATTTTTTCAGAAGTTTCGGAGTTACAGAAGTATTCGGGAGTTACAGATTGCTATAGACTGTTTTGTTTTTGACAGATTCTGTTTTCTATGTGTTGTTTGCTTACTTTGATGAATCTATGGGTAGTACCGGGGGGTATGAACCATGGAACAGTTGGAATACAGTAGATATTACACCAATATAAATAATGAGTTCACAACATTACCAAAAGTGGTGATTTATTTTCTTATACTAACGGGGATTATGAAATTTTCTATTGAGTTTTGTGTTGTGAAGTTTTCTAGTTTTGGGTAAGCATTTGATGGACTATGGAATAAGGAGTGGCAATAGCCTAAGATTAGGGATGCCCAAGGCACCCAAGGTAATATTCAAGGACAACCAAGAGCCTAAGCTTGGAGATGCCCCGGAAGGCATCCCCTTTTTCGTCTTCGTCTATCGGTAACTTTACTTAAGGCTATATTTTTTATTCACATGATATGTGTTTTGTTTGGAGCGTCTTGTATGATTTGAGTATTTGCTTTTTAGTTTGCCACAATCATCCTTGCTGTACACACCTTTTGAGATATACACGCATGAATCGTGATTTATTAGAACACTCTATGTGCTTCACTTATATCTTTTGAGCTAGTCAATTTTGCTCTAGTGCTTCACTTATATCTTTTTAGTGCACGATAGTGGTTTTATTGTACATAAATTGATGAACTCTCATGCTTCACTTATATTATTCTGAGATTCCTTAAACAGCATGGTAATTTGGTTTGGTTACAAATTTAGTCCTAATATGATAGGCATCCAAGAGGGATATAAAAAAACTTTCATATAAAGTGCATTGAATACTATGAGAAGTTTGATTCCTTATGATTGTTTTGAGATATAATTATGGTGATATTAGGTTCATGCTAGTGAGTAATTGTGAACTTGAGAAATACTTGTGTCGAGGTTTGTGAGTCCCATAGCATGCACGTATGGTGAACCGTTATGTGATGAAGTTGGAGCATGATTTATTTATTGATTGTCTTCCTTATGAATGGCGGTCGGGGACGAGCGATGGTCTTTTCCTACCAATCTATCCCGCCTAGGAGCATGCACGTAGTACTTTGTTTCAATAACTAATAGATTTTTGCAATAAGTATGTGAGTTCTTTAGGACTAATGTTGAGTCCATGGATTATACGCACTCTCACCCTTCCACCTTTGCTAGCCTCTCTTGTGCCGCGCAACTTTTGCCGGTACCATAAACCCACCATATACCTTCCTCAAAACAGCCACCATACCTACCAATTATGGCATTTCCATAGCCATTCCGAGATATATTGCCATGCAACTTTCCACCGTTCCGTTTATTATGACACGCTTCATCATTGCCATATTGCTTTGCATGCTCATGTAGGTGACATCGTATTTGTGGCAAAGCCACCTTTCATAATTCATTCATACATGTCACTCTTGATTCATTGCACATCCCGGTACACCGCCGGAGGCATTCATATAGAGTCATATTTTGTTCTAAGTATCGAGTTGTAATTCTTGAGTTGTAAGTAAATAAAAGTGTGATGATCTTCATTATTAGAGCATTGTCCCATGTGAGGAAAGGATGATGGAGACTATGATTCCCCCACTAGTCGGGATGAGACTCTAGACGAAAAAAGGAGGCCAAAAAAATGAGAGAAGGCCCAAATAAAAAAAGTGAGAGAAAAGAGAGAAGGGACAATGTCACTATCCTTTTTTCACACTTGTGCTTCAAAGTAGAAGCATGATCTTCATGATAAAGAGTCTCCTATGTTATCACTTTCATATACTAGTGGGAATTTTTCATTATAGAACTTGGCTTGTATATTACAATGATGGGCTTCCTCAAATTGCCCTAGGTCTTCGTGAGCAAGCGAGTTGGATGCACACCCACTTAGTTTCTTGTTGAGCTTTCATAAACTTATAGCTCTAGTGCATCCATTGCATGGCAATCCCTACTCACTCACATTGATATCTATTGATGGACATCTTGATAGACCATTGATATTCCTAGTTGATGTGAGACTATCTCCTTCTTTTGTCTTCTCCATAGCCACATCCTATTCCACCTATAGTGCTATGTCCATAGCTCACGCTCATGTGTTGCGTGAAAGTTGAATAAGTTTGAGAACATTAAAATTATGAAACAATTGCTTGGCTTGTCATCGGGGTTGTGCATGATTTGAATATTTTGTGTGATGAAGATGGAGCATAGTCATACTATATGATTTTGTAGGGATAAGCTTTCTTTGGCCATGTTATTTTGAGAAGACATAATTGGCTTGTTAGTATGCTCGAAGCATTATTGTTTTTATGTCAATATTAAACTTTTGTTTTGAATCTTATGGATCTGAACATTCATGCCACCATAAAGAAGTATTACATGGATAAATATATTAGGTAGCATTCCACATAAAAAATTCTGTTTTTATCATTTACCTACTCAAGGACGAGTGTCGTGGTATTCTCACGGGGGGCTTGCGAGTCGACAGATGCCACAAGGGCTTAGTGTGAGGGTAAGACTGCTGCTGATAGGACCGGGAGCAGGTATGCGAGTAGCACATGCTAGTTTACCCAGGTTCGGGGCTCTCCGGAGAGATAACACCCCTACTCCTGCATGTCTGAGTATATCTGGTATATCTGGTATAAAGTGCTCCTGGAGCTGTATCTGAGATCAGTGCCAAGGGCATCTGATCTCGTATATGCATGCGTATGGCCGGCTCTAGTGGCCAAGTATGGCCATAGCTTGTTGCCGTGAGTGGCCTTGTGGCCAAATGAATGTGGCGTGAGAGAGTGGATGGATGGATATGTGCCCCTTTTATAGTGTGGGCTAGCTTACTTCCTAAGCTATGTAGTGGCATGGACAAGTGGGCATGGGGGTCTTGTGTGGGTGTCATGCTTGTCTCCTGGGTCACTTCATGAATAGTGCCCAGGGACAAGTGACACTATACATGATGGCATCATGGTACAGCTGTCTCGTCCGAGGTATGGCCGTCTCGTCGGTGTCTTATCGGTGTCGGGTCGGGCTGCAGTCGACAGCCGGCTGGTCGACGCAGTCGGCAGCCGGCATCCGGCCGGGCAGAGTAGTCGGACGGGGAGCCGACAGGAGCAGCCGGGCAGTCGGACTGAGGGGCTTTGCTAGCCCCGATGTCTTGAAATATTGTCTTGCCGTCTTCGGGGTACCCGTGGTCAATTACTCCGTCAACGAGCAGGAATTAAGCTTGGTGATTCTTGATACGTCTCCAACATATCTATAATTTTTAATTGTTCCATGCTATTATATTATCTGTTTTGGATGTTTTATATGCATTAATATACTATTTTATATTATTTTTGGGACTAACCTATTAACCTAGAGCCCAGTGCCTGTTCCTGTTTTTTTCCTTAGTTTTGAGTTTCACAGAAAAGAAATACCAAACAGAATAAAACCTTCACGATGATTTTTCTTGGACCAGAAGACAACCATGAGACTTGGAGATGAAGTCGGAGGAGCCACAAGGCAGCCCCAAGGCCGGAGGGCGTGCCCTCACCCTTGTGGGCCCCTCGTGCACCTCCTGACCTAATTCTTTCACCTATATATACCCATATATCCCCAAACCAACTGGGGCATCCACTAAAACACTTTTCCACCGCCGCAACCTTCTGTACCCGTGCGATCCCATCTAGGGGCCTTTTTCGGCGTCCTACCGGAGGGGGATTCGATCACCGAGGGCTTCTACATCAATTCTATCGCCCTTCCGATGAAGCTTGAGTAGTTTATTTCAGACCTACGGGTCCATAGCTAGTAGCTAGATGGCTTCTTCTCTCTCTTTGATTCTCAATACCATGTTCTCCTCGATGTTCTTGGAGACCTATCCGATGTAATAATCTTTTGTAGTGTGTTTGCCAAGATTCGATGAATAGTGGATTTATGACCAGCTTATCTATGAATATTATTTGAATCTCCTCTGAATTCTTTTATGCATGATTTGATATCTTTGTAATTCTTTTCGAACTATCGGTTTGGTTTGGCCAACTAGATTGGTTTTTCTTGCAACGGGAGAAGTGCTTAGTTTTGGGTTCAATCTTGCGGTGTCCTTTCCCAGTGACAGTAGGGGCAGCAAGGCACATATTTTATTGTTGCCATCAAGGATAAAAAGATGGATTTTTCATCATATTTCTTGAGTTAATTCCTCTACATCATGTCATCTTACTTAATGCATTACTCCGTTCTTTATGAACTTAATACTCTAGATGCATGTTGGATAGCGGTCGATGTGTGGAGTAATAGTAGTAGATGTAGAATCGTTTCGGTCTACTTGACACGGATGTGATGCCTATATTCATGATCATTTCCTTAGATATCGTCATAACTTTGCGCTTTTCTATCAATTGCTTGGCAGTAATTTGTTCACCCACCGTATTATTTGCTATCTTGAGAGAAGCCTCTAGTGAAACCTATGGCCCCGGGTCTATTTTCCATCACACAAGTTTTCGATCTACAATATTAGTTTCCAATTTACTATTTTTGCAAGCTTTTACTTTCCGATCTATAAACCAAAAATACCAAAAATATTTACTTTACCGTTTATATATCTCTATCAGATCTCACTTTTTCAAGTAACCATGAAGGGATTGACAACCCCTTTATCGCATTGGGTGCAAGTTGTTTGTTTGTTTATGCCGGTACTCGATGACTTGTGTGTTATCTTCTACTGGATTGATACCTTGGTTCTCAAACTGAGGGGAATACTTATCTCTACTTTTCTACATCACCCTTTCCTCTTCCAGGGAAAAACCAGCGCAAGCTCAAGAAGTAGCAGTCCACAAGGGTGGAGGGCGCGCCCTACCCCCTGGGCGCGCCCCCTGTCTTGTGAGTCCCACATGGGTCCCCTCCACTTATTCCAGCACCCATCCACTTTGTCTTCCTCCAGAAAAATCATCCTGTAGCTCAAACCCGTGTTCTTGCTCATTTTGCTGCCATTTTTGATCTCCTTGCTCAAAGATCCATTTGCAAAACTAGTTTGGGGGATTGTTCTTCGGTATGTGACTCCTCCAATGGTCCAATTAGTTTTTTCTAGTGCTTTATTTATTGGAAATTTTTGTTGCTATGGTGACCTTGTTCTTGAGCTTGCATGTCAAATTTATATGGTCCAAAGTAGTATTGATGCATGATTTAGCCTCTAGACACTTGTAGGAGTAGTTGCTATCAATATTGCTGAGTTTGGTTCATTTTTATTTTGAGTCACTAAAATTTTAGAAATTTTCAGAGGAAGAAAATGATGAGGAGGTTGTTGAGAGGCTCTTCGAGCCGGGGTTCGAAGGAAAAAGAAAATTAGGAGAAGGAGAAGCCTAAGTACAATCTTCCTCGCACCACGGAGGTTCGACCGTGTGAAAGGCCATGTGATGCATTCTTGGAGGCGGCCGGAATTTATGAAGATTTCTATTATTTGGCTGGGAATGCAGGAATCACTGACTTTATCCATGATAAGTGTGATCAGTACCTCCTACTCACTAATACTTCCATGCAAAATTTTCACTTTCATGCTAGGAGATCAGCACCCACGGTAGAGTTTCACTTATATGATGAGCATAAGGAGATGACGCTTTATGACTTTTGCGAGGTTTGTAAATTACCTTTTGAGGGCAGCGTCGAGGAACCACATCCTAGAGATCTGGAAGATTTTATTGATGAAGTTACCATAGGGGAAGGGAGAGAGGTGTCGAAAGCGAGAGTGTCTAGTTTACATTTTCCTGTTCTGTGCTACTAATCATTATTTGCTGGGAGATGTTTAATTGGTCGCGGGGATAGTGGAGGCATTAGTGCTCCTTACCTTGCCATCTTGCGCCATGCTTTACTTCATGATAGAACTTTCAGTTTATGTGCTATGGATGCTAGACGTATGAGTTTAAACCGTACACATAGTCCTATTTTCGGAGGTATCTTCGCCCCCGTCTTGCTAGACGCTTCGAGATACCCATTAGGCACGATGAAAAGGAGGAGAAGCTGCTACCCAATATATACTTAGAATATGAAAGCATTGTAGCACATAATTTTATTCGCTATGGTAAGGAAAAGAGACTCATTTATAATCTGGTATTTAGCGAGGATACTTTTCAGATTATTACCTTGCCTACACCTACTTTGTTTGATATTCATTCAGGAAGGTACTTCGTGTTCCCCGCGGACATTCATGCATGCTGGGAAGGGAAGCGGTCCCTAGTTCCCGAGCCAGAACCATCACCTAATTCATATCAACAGTCTATTTATCAGTGGGAGCCACAGGAGCTCGCGAACTAGTGGAACCCCCAGGATCCTCCTCAGTACACCGGAGAGGGCTACTTTGATCCATGGGTGTAGACCAACTTAGGCCAAAAGCCTAAGCTTGGGGGAGTATGTGTTTCTCACCGACATTACATTCATGTTCACACACTCATTCCAGTTGTCGGTGTTCATACTTTTTCATTGTATCATCCATGCTAGTTTATTTTCTTTTTCTTGCTTTCTTATTGTGTGTTTGAAAAAAACTTTAAGAAAAACCAAAAAAATTTAGTTGTAGTTTAGTTTACTTTCCATGTTCGCTTGGTTATAGTATTAAATGAAAACCCAAAATGATTTATCATTCTTCTTTTGCTTGTTGGGAGCTTTCCCGTGTAAATAGTTTTTCTCGTTCTTGTTTTATTCATTTCAGTGTGTTTCTTTGAAATTCTTTTATTTTCTTTGGGGGTTGAGAGGAGAAGACCATGATGAAAATGTTGAGCGGCTCTCATATGCATTATTTTTTATCTAAGAAAGAGCCCATATTACCTTGTCTTCTCCTTTGAATAAATGTTTGCAGATTCCAGCTTAGTCCAATGCACATGCACTATTATTATTATTATTATTATTATTATTATTATTATTATTATTATTATTATTATTATTATTATTATCCACACCGTTCAGTCGTGCAAGTGAAAGGCAATAATGAAAATATATGATGAAGTGATTGAGATGAGGAAAAGATGGTATGAACTCGGCCTATCTTGTTTTTGTAAATACGATTAGTTCACCGTTCCTGATTCAGCCTATTATGAATGAAACATGTTTGTAATGACAATTAGAGATTATAGTTACTCATGTCATGCATAATTAGCTAGGAGTTTATAATGGTTTACCTTGCGTGCCAACATGATTTTAAAATGGTTGTGATGTAGTATGATAGGATGGTATCCTCCTTTGAATGATTCGAGTGGCTTGACTTGGCACATGTTCACGCATGTAGTTGAAATAAAACTAACATAGCCTCCATGATATTTATGTTCATGGTGATTTATATCCTACTTGTGCTTGCATTCAATGTTGGTTAATCTCAATGCATGTTTATGACTCTCTAGTTGGTCGCTTCCCAGTCTTTTTCTAGCTTTCACTTGTACTAAGCGGGAATACTGCTTGTGCATCCACTTGCATAAACCTAAAGTTGTTCCATATGAGTCCATCATACCTATCTATATGAGGTATTTACCTACCGTTCCAAGTAAATTTGCATGTGCCAAACTCTAAACCTTCAAATGATAATATGTTTTGTATGCTTGAATCGCTCATGTAGCAACTAGGGCTATCAATATCTTCCATGCTAGGTGGGTTCGCTACTGCAGGATGGTCCAAACGCGCGACACTACGATCAGAGACCCTTCGACGAAACTGTGTGCGATGCCATAATCACAAACAATGGTGTAAAAGAACCGTAAAAAAGTGCAAAACATTTGCGATGGCGGAGCTATCAAACACGGTTCAGATTTTAGTTGCGTGTGCGATGCAGGGCATACGGTTCAGCTCAATGAACTATTTGCGATGAGGAGGAACAAAAGAAACGGACAGTGTGATGAAGCCGTGTGCGATATAGAGCATATGGTTCACTCGGATGAACTGTTTGTGATTAGGCAACACAAAAGAAACGGTCAGCCAGATCAAGGTGTGTGTGATACGCCGCAAACAGTTTCGTAATCAGAAATGTGTGTGAAGACCAATAATAACACAGACGATTGCTGATAATAAGCCGTGTGATTTTCTCTGTCTACAGTAGAATAACATGTATATATATGTAACTGAAATAAACATCCAATTACATAAGTGACTATACAGATCATTCACACACACCTCAATAAACAATTGCGTGCATTCTAAAGTAGGAGAAATGACCGTCTAGTCATCTACTTCTTGTGACGCTCCTGCCACTTCTATGTGGCTCGATCCCTCGTCTGGTTTAGGAAGAAGACAATTCCTCATGTCAACAATCCGCCTGTACATCTCGTAGCTTGTGTACGCGTCCATGGCCGCGAACTTGACATTTTGTTCATCCAGTCTCTTATGCCACACACTATGCTAGGTGTTCCTGTCCTTATTGCTCTCATTCTTCATCTTCATGTAGTAGGGGTCGATGATGGCCAAGGCGAGGTCAACTAGGGAGTTTAGTTTGTTTTTGTCACTGCCCCAGACCTTGTAGTGGCTTTGGATGTTGACAAGATTCGGGCATTTCAAGTCCAAAACCTTGAGCGCTTTTAGATCGTTGGTGGTGTCCACCGTAGCAAAACTGTAGACAGAGCTATTGAGAAACCTGGAGAAACACTCGCAAGGCCTTGTGGCAAGGTGGTAGTGGTAGACGAGGACGTCATGTCGCATGCACAACTAGGCAACGACAACCTTCTGATCGTGCCCGACACGACCGCTGATGTACTCGAGGTCGAAGCCAACCACTCAGTACTTGTCCTCGGCAAGGAACTGCTCCATAGTTTGGATGGAGCTCTCCACCGAGACCGGGTCGTTCATGTACACCACCGAGAGGGCCTTCCCCCTCACGTGGGTGTCCACTACGTGATCCGTGGTGAACTGCCCGCCGTTGTCATCGTCGCCGTTGGGAGCGCCATTAGAGCCACGGGGAGCACCATTGGAACCGCTGGATGTCCTCTCTGTATGTGTCCTCGTGGGTGTGTTTATTGTGTCGTGTGAGATGAGAGATGAAGGTAAATGGCCGCAGGAATAAAAGGGGGATGGGCGGCATGGATTCTCGGCGCCTCCGCATGGCAACTTTTGTAGCGGGTAACTGCATCGTCGCGCCACGCCCGACGCAACCGCTTGCACACGAACGTGCGCGATCGTGCGCCGGCCCCAAAAACTGGCAACACACGTGGAGGGACGAGGGCAGAGCACCCGAAGGGACGCGAGACTAGAGTGCGCGCGGCGGGACGCGAGTAGACCGCGCCGCGGCCGCCTGAACGGCAAGCAACCACATGCATAGAGCAGTTGAATAGGCTGGAAATGGTCGCCTACAAGCCGGCCGACAGTTGCGTCGCTGCGTAGAGAGCGGCCGTGTGCTATCACCTCTATCTAGTCTATAGTCTCCTTTATATTCCGTGCCATACTTTGCCCTCAAATCTAACCAAAAAAATTTAATGCATGTTTTAAAAATTATATAATTGGAAACTATGTTCAAATACAAATCCAACTATATAATCTTTGGCGACATGCATTCTTATTTTATTAGTTAAATCATACTTATAAACCAGGACGGTGGTATAGTAGGTAATTAAATCACAAACATTTTTTATTAACCGTATGTGTACGTGGCCTTTCGTCCTCCTCTCGCACGTCTTGTCACCCCGCTGCCGCAGACGGCATACAACGCAAGCTTGCGTAGCGTGCGGGGGTGTTCTTTTGGCCAAACGATGACGCCAATGAATCGTCGGTGAGCCCGTTCCCAACCTCGCAGGTTCCCGCGCAAGTTTCCCGCCTGACTCAGTGAAATCCCCCAAAATCCCAATGCTTACCGGCATGCAATATAAACCCTCACGGCCGGCGAGTCCCGCGTCGCATTTTCCCCTCCCCCTGTAGCTTATCTTGTCTGCTTCTCCCACAATCGCCAATGGCACCGGTCTGTCGTTGTCGCTCAGCCACTCCGCCGTCATCAGAGGATAGCTCCAGCTAGGAGGCTACACCATGGCGGCGTAGCAGTCCCTGGCGTAGTGTAGTGCGCGTGGCGTCCCTGTTGGGTGTGTGCGGAACACCCACCACACACTCCGCCGTCGGTGCCCGTCGGCAGCTGTTGCCGGCCGCCGTTGCCGACACAACACCATCGAAATCCTGGGCCATCATGCGCTCCGCCGTCGTGGCCCAAAGGCGGGAGGTGGTGGTCGTGGCCGCCACTCCGTCGTCGGCCGCCGTGGCTGCCAGCCCACCGTCGGCCGCCGGGGTCATCACCCGCTCCGCCACCGCCACCCAAAGGCGGGAGGCGGAGGTGGATGCCTGCACATGCGTCAGCGACCTTGCGCGTTACACCAAGTTCCTGCGGGAGGAGGAGGAGCGCCTTATCGAGCACGCAAAGAGCCTTACCACCGCCATGGCTGCGGCACTCGCCGCCTCAGAGGCGAGGAATCAGGAGATCTACGAGGAGAACCATCGCTTCGAGAGGGGTCATCTGGAGCGGCAGAGGGCGTTCGAGGTGAGCGTCGCTGAAGCTGCAACAACGGCAGACACCGTATTGCAGTTGCCTAGCTCGTCGGTAGGCTCCTCCTCCTCCGCCTCTTACTGAGTGCGCTAGGCAGAGGAGAGGCAGCCGGAAGTAGTACAAAGCCCCTCTGTAGTAGTAGTATTTAGGGGCTATTTTGTTCAGTTCATCTGACTATAGATGTGGTCGAACTATACAACGTACTTAAAATTAGCTAGTATATATAGTTGAACTAGCTTTTTCAGTACGTGGTTGGCAACAATTGGGGAAAAGTTTGGTCGTATCAACTGTCGAGTTGAACTGTTTGTATAAATTAAGAATGTCTACTTAATCTATGAATGAAATCTATGCTTAATTACTAAATTTTAGTTGCAAAAATTAGATACTACTAGTGATTTTTAGCTTCATATTTTGACAAATCGTAGTGTTACAAGGATTGACAAATCTTACCAAATTGTTTGTACGTGGTTGCACACGGGTCATCCAAAACAACCGTTTGCGTTGAAGGGATGCACAAATCCTGCGCTGCTCTCACTTTGCATACGGGTGTTCTATCTAAAACGTTTGCAATCAAGAGTAGCAGAAATCCTGCTCGGCACATTTCATTTGGCTTCCTGGGGAAGCTGTTGGTTTGGATACAGGTGTTCTAACTAAAATGTTTGCGATGATTGTTTCATATTTAAAAGGCGAATTAAACCGTTGCTTGGGCGCCATTAATGGGGAGGATGCGAGCAAGGCGGGCGGCCATGGAAGTCAAAGGGCTCACCTCCCAGTGAGCCTGCGCAGCGTACAACTCACACGCTTGTCGGTGAGCCTGCACATTTGAGGACAGCTTGCACGCCTCTCGGTTAGCCCGCGCACCGGACGGCGCTTGTACGCCTCCCGTTCAGTCAAGGTCAAGCAGCTGTCCGCACGACACCTCCTACAACAATTAAAACCAAGACACGTGGCGTCATGTGAATGGTTAACAGAACACACATGGTTTGAATTATACAAACATTTGAGATATTAAAGTGGCAACTATTTTTTCAAAATGCGTTTGTTGGCTGTCATTATTCGAGTGCGCCTTCTCTCAAAATGGACACGAAAAATACCACAGCATGTCGGGTGCCATTCCATGATAGCATGACAAGTTTCATGAATTTTAGACGAGTTTTGGATTTACTAGAATTTAAAAACCAAGCATCTCAATGTTTTGCCGGCAATCAACATTGCCCTGGTGTTTGAAATTCATTCCCATTTCTTGCATAGGACCTAAGCATGCACCTAGGGACACATATTTGATTTTTCAACCAAATTATATGCACTGGAGCATGTGCATTTAGTTTAAATTTGAATTATGTACATAAATGCATTGAAAACTCATTAATGCATAAAAATGTCCAAACGAACCCCGAAAAATCACAAAAATTGACACCACACTCATGTTGTTCTATGTTGACACGAGAATTTTTTTGGAAGCAATAAGAGGCAGTGGATATCATTTCGCCCCAAAGGTGGGACGTTCCCTACCGAAACCATGATGCTTGTTTTGAGAAGCTCTAGTTTGTGAGAAGCATATACCCAAACCTGCCCCAAATGGGACAAATTTTTTACCACGGCATGTTGATGCCGCTCCATGAAAGCATGCCAAGTTTCATGAATTTCAGACGAGTTTTGGATTCACTAGAATTCAAGAACGAGGCATCTCAATGTTTTGCCGACAATCAACGGTGTCCTGGTATTTGAAATTCATTCCCATTTCTTGCATGGGACCTAACCATGCACCCAAGGACACAAATTTGAGTTTTCAACCAATTTATATGCACTAGAGCATGTGCATGTAGTTCAAATTTGAATTATGCACATAAATGCATTGAAAACTCAGTTAATGCATAAAAATGTCCAAACGAACCCCGAAAAATCACACAACACTCCTGTTGTTCTATGTTGTCACGAGAAAAAAATTGAAAGCAATAAGAGGCAATGGATATCGTTTCGTCCCCAAAGGTGGGACGTCCCCTACCGAAAACCATCATGCTTGTTGTGAGAAGCTCCGGTTTGTGAGAAGCATATACCCAAACCTGGAATTTTTTTTTACCACGACATGTTTATGCCGCTCCATGATAGCATGCCAAGTTTCATGAATTTCAGACGGGTTTTGGATTTAGTAGAATTTAAAAACCAGGCATCTCAACATTTTGCCGGCAATCAACGGTGCCCTAGTGTTTAAAATTCATTCCCATTTCTTGCATGGGACCTAAGCATGCACCCAAGGACACAAATTTGATTTTTCAACCAATTTATATGCACTGGAGCATGTGCATGTAGTTCAAATTTGAATTATTTACATAAATGCATTGAAAACTCAATTAATGGATAAAAATGTCCAAAAAATCACAAAAAATCACACAACACTCCTGTTGTTCCATGTTGACACGAGAAAGAATTTGAAAACAATAAGAGGCAATGGATATCATTTCATCCCCAAAGGTGGGACGTTCCCTACCGAAAACCATCATGCTTGTTGTGAGAAGCTCTAGTTTGTGAGAAGCATATACCCAAACCTGCCCCTAATGGGACAAATTTTTTACCACGGCATGTTGATGCCGCTCCATGATAGCATGCCAAGTTTCATGAATTTCAGACGGGTTTTGGATTTACTAGAATTTAAAAACCAGGCATCTCAATGTTTTGCCGGCAATCTATGGTGCCCTGGTGTTTGTAATTCATTCCCATTTCTTGCATGGGACCTAAGCATGCACCCAAGGACACAAATTTGATTTTTCAACCAATTTATATGCACCAGAGCATGTGCATGTAGTTCAAATTTGAATTATGCACATAAATGCATTGAAAACTCAGTTAATGCATAAAAATGTCCAAACAAACCTCGAAAAATCACACAACACTCCTGTTGTTCTATGTTGACACGAGAAAAAAAATTGAAAGCAATAAGAGGTAATGGATATCATTTCGTCCCCAAAGGTGGGACGTTCCCTACCGAAAACCATCATCCTTGTTGTGAGAAGCTACGTTTTGTGAGAAGCATATACCCAAACCTGCCCCAAATGGGACAAAATTTCTACCACGGCATGTTGATGCCGCTCCATGATAGCATGCCAAGTTTCATGAATTTCAGACGGGTTTTGGATTTACTAGAATTTAAAAACAAAGTATCTCAATGTTTTGCCGGCAATCAACGGTGCCTTGGTGTTTGAAATTCATTTCCATTTCTTGCATGGGACCTAAGCATGCACCCAAGGACACATATTTGATTTTTCAACCAATTTATATGCACTGGAGCATGTGCATGTAGTTCAAATTGGAATAATACACCTGAAATGGCTAGAAAACCAATTTAATGTATAAAATGTTCAAACGAACCCTGAATAATTCCAATTCTTTTACGACACACATATAGTTGCATGTTCACTCCAGATAAAAGATCTAGCAATTCAAAGACCGTCCATTGCCGCTGTGACCCCATTATGTAATTCAAATCAAGATGAAAAATCAAGTAGATCGTAGACAGTTTATTATCAGCAACCGTGTGAGATGCAACACAAAATATCCTGGAGCACCATCGGTGTATAGTATGCCTATGGCCTACGCGAGAAGGTGCCTCGACTATAGTCCACAGCCGGCGTCTCAAGCACACTAGCTCGCTCCCCAAATATCATTTCATTGTTCAATCATTGCCGATGATAGATGGGCACGTGGAACCACGTTATGCGGGCAACTTCGGTAGCCCACTCCGGCGAGAGCGCGGCCGCAGCCGCCATCCGCGTGCTAACAAGGTGCATGAGCGCGGCCGCAATCTACGACCGGGTGGCAAAGGCAGCCCAAACGGCCGCTGTTGCTTCTCAGGTGGCGGCAGCAACTTCTGCCTCGGGGATAGCAACTGGCGAGAGCGGCACAATAGCTGTCCGTTCCGCAGCGACGACCTTACCCTGATGGAGGCTGCCCACGACCATGTCGAGGCCGCCCACGCCTAGCTCTTGGCGGTCACCGCACAAATCGAACAAAGCTTCTCCGACAACGGTCGGCAACCCACGACCGAAGGGCTGGCAGTCGCCAAGAGCGTTCGAGCAGCCGTCCGTTCCTCCACCGCATACCTTGGGATGGCGGAGCCCGTCCAAGCCTAGATCGCATCCACCCACGCCCAGCTCGTGGCGGCCTTTTCCAAAGAGATGGCGGATGTGGATGGCGAGATGCTTGCCGAGTATGGTGCGATGGATGCCATGGAGCCCCTTCCCCAGGAGACCATCGGGCGCGAGCTGGACATGGAGGTGGCGGTGGAGATCGACGAGCACCAGCCGTAGTAGTACTGTTTATTTTGTTTAATTAAGAGCACCGATCTTTATTTTTTTAGAGTAATGTTTAGGCCAACTACCTCTGTTTAATTGCTAAACTTGCACGTTTAAGAAGTGTAGGTGTGCTGTAGTCTCCTTTATGTACCCAAATTATGCAATGATGTGGATGACCACTGTAACCATGGAAATTCGAACCAAAACTTTTGACGTTCAAACTCATCACACACGAGTGAAGCTATCTGAATCGTTTGTGATGTCCACTTATGATACACAGTTATGAATAAGGGACCGTGTCTGATGACACTTTGCGCACCAGTTTTTTGGCTGAAGCGATTCCAAATTTTTGGCTTCCATGGAAATATCTTCCTCCCCGCCCCTCCCCCTTAACAAAAGCCACATTTCCCCTCTTTCCGCCTTCCTTTCCAAGTTGAAACCTTCACTCCTTGCTTGCAGGACCGCCTCCTCGTCGGTGACCCTCCTTCACGTTGCTCGGCCTCGTATATCCAGGCAAGTAATCCACACCCGACCCCCATCCTCTTCCTCCTTCCACATCCCACATGACCCGAACACCGACGCGAGCTCAACACCTTCCACACAAATCACCGACCCCTCCACCAAATAAGCGCCACCCTAAGCCATGGTGCACGCAGTATAGCCAGGATCTCAAGGAGTATTTGGTAGCGGAGAAGCAAATCGCAGCCGCTCGCGCGGATGAGGTCGCAATGACTGCCATTCATGCTGACCCCCAGATCTTGGAGGAGCACCTTGCCATTTGCTAGCTACGCTGGTTAAGCATGCTCGGTTTACCCAATGCGTGTGCTGCTCCTGCCTTTCCTTCACAAATTCTAATGAATTGTGCTATCTAATTTTACCATGCAATCTGGTGCTCTAGCGTATATGTTTACAAAATACATGAGAAACGAATACAATTGCTATATTTCCAAGTTGTCAAGCATGCTTGGTTTGGTTATACATTGTGCAATGTGGTGCTCAGTTAAACATGTGGTTCATTTGTGTAGTGATGTTTAGTTAACTGATTGGTTCAATTCTGCAATGCGATGTTTGTCGGTGTACTAGAATAGGGGTACCCTAGTACCTCGAACTTGTGCACGGGCAGTTGCAGCACCCCGCGGCAAGGCTTGCCGGGCGAACGCCAAGATCCTCCGTGGTTCCCTTGGAGCCATTCAAGAACAAATATTTAAGCTCAGGAGACAAGGCCCCGGCAAGAGGAGCTTGCCGGGAAAGCCAACCAAGGCACTTCAAGGAACTTGCCGCGACGTGCCACGCACTCCGGCAAGGCAACAAGGCCCCGGCAAGAGGAGCTTGCCGGGAAGACCAACCAAGGTACCTCGAGGCCCGGTGAGCGATAAGCCTCCGGACCCGACAAGATAACAGCAGCGGCAAGGCGCTTGCCGCGACAGGCGGCCACTCTGTGCCCACGCTCCAGCTCATCCGCCAACGTGTCACTCTGGGGGCCTCTCCAGGTGCGCGTGGCGGGAGGCTGTGCAGCCAGCAGTGCGCAGTGGCATGCGAAGCTGACAAGATCGCCATCGTGGCGAATAGTGGCGCCCCTAACAGTCCCTTTCTGCACTGTTTGGGCGACTCAGACGGGCATTTAATGCCCTTGTCCCCTGCCGTCAGGGTTAGGTAGGGTGCACTGTACAAGTAACTGTACCAACCACCTCGCTTTTTACATTTGTACCCTTCTCTGCGTTGCCACCTGTCGGTGACCCCTTTAACGTATAAAAGGAGGCCCATGCGCAACGTAGAGGGGGTTCGGGTTTTCGACTCATTCGTAACCCAGAAAGACACTACGCTACGCTCTCTCTAGAGCAAGAACACAAGATAATACAACCAGACAAGCAGCAGTAGGAGTGTTATCTCTCCGGAGAGCTTCGAAGCTGGGTAAACTGCTCGTGTGCTTCGCCTCGATCTGCTCTTCATGCGATCTCCGCCCCACGCCGAACCGAAAGGGGCCCGGTCCGCCGGCACCATAGGTGTTCGTGGATCAGTTTCCCCGACATCTTTGGCGCGCCAGGTAGGGGGGCGTCGAGATTGTGTGAACCTGATCCAGTGTTCACACGAGCTAGATCTTCATTCCCTTCATCAACATGCCACCGAATAAGAAGACTTCGGCGGCAGCCGCTCGGTCCACGTCACTTCCGCCACCGTTGGAGCAAACAGGTGGTGGAATGGACGCCGGCGGAAGAATGGACGTCGACGAGGAAGTTCATGATGCTGCCAGGTCCAAGAACAAGGCTGCACAGACCTCGGCGACTGTACATGTTCCACGCCACTCTCAGGAGGCGCAAGACCAACAGCGTCATGGCACTTGCAGTGCCGTACGCATGATAGGCCAAGACCAAGCTGGTGGATCTCGGGGCGCTCAAGACCAGCATGCACGCCAGCATGCTGGCACGAGCGGGGCACGGTCGCCTGGACGGGATACTGCTCCTTCTAACATAGTTAGAAGTCCGAGCACGTCCCGCTCCTCGCGCCGTCCGCCACTGCCACCCGCCACTCCAGCAGAAGCTTTGGCGCGAGCTCAACTTCTCCTAGATTACCCCCCGACGTCGGACAAGATCGACGAATGGAGGGCCACCATTCAGAGTCTCATCGACTACGCCAACAGCGACACTCCACGGCGGCCGAGCGCGTCGCCGCCGCGGCAGGGTTGCCGGGCGCGAGCCGGTGGCGATGAAATAGGTGGAGGTGCAACTACCATGCAATCACCACCCCGAAGGCCAAGATCGCCGACTCGCCGGATCCACCTCGACAGCGACTCCACCGCATCTTCGGATCCACGGGCTCGTCGCGATCAGCACCAAGTTCTTCATGATCGACAACAAGAAGACGCTCGGACTCGCATCGAGCGCCGAAGAGAAGCGCGACGTCAATCCGACAAGCGCGCTGGGCCCTCTGTTGACATGCATGCGCTAGGGGAACCAGGCGATCTGCCATACGTGGTAGGTTGCCCTGCGTTCACTCGTGAGCTGCGGCAAGTCCAGTGGCCCAGCACGAAGAACTTCAAGCCAGACGTACCGGAGAAGTACGACGGCAAGACGCATCCGTTGGAGTTCCTCAGCATCTACACCATTGCAGTGCAGGCTGCCGGGGGACGGGACGACAAGATCCTTGCCAACTACTTCCCGCTGGTGCTCAAGCCCAATGTCAGATCCTGGCTCATGCACTTGCCGGACAACTCCATATCTTCTTGGGCTGATCTGTGCCATCAGTTTGTCGGCGCCTTCACAGGCGGACACAAGCCTCATGGCCAGGAGAGTGATCTTCATCTGCTCGCCCAGAAGGAAGAAGAGCCCCTGCGCAAGTACATTCAGAGATTCAGTAGTGTGCAGCACAACATCCCAGACGTCCACCCTGCCGTGGTGATCAGCACATTCCATCAGAATGTGCGAAACCGCAGGATGCGGGAGGAAATGGCGATGTGCAAGATCAGGGACGTCAGTGAGTTATATGCACTGGCCGACAAGTGTGCACGTGCTGAGGAAGGGAGGAGACTCCCCGGAGAGAATATAGGAGCGGGAGGATCTGACAGTGAAGATGCTGCCTCGGCAAGGAAAAACCGGCGGAGGAACAACAGAAGGAGGAAAGGCAAAGAGGTGCTAGTTGTTGAGCAGTCCGGCAATGGTGGTGGCGCCAAGGAAGCCAAAGCTGGTGACTCCGGCAAGGAGGTTGCCGCGGAGGTGGCGGTCGCCGACAAGCAGGACGGCACCAACAAGCAGTATTGCAAGATCCACCGCACCAAGGGCCATGATCTCCAGAACTGTAAGAAAGTCGAGCAGCTTGTTGAGCAATAGAAAGCTGAGTACGAGCGGCGCGACAAGGAGAAGGCCCAGGAAGGTGCTGGGGGATTCGGCAAGAAACGTCCCGGCCGAGGAGGACGCTGCAGCAAGGCCAAGCAGCGGCAAGGAGACAGACCTCCTCGCGGCCGCGACAAGGATGAAGATGACGACGACGATGAAGACATGGATGATGAGGAGACAGATGAGCAGGAATTCCAAAAAGCCACAGAGGTCCTGTGCGTTGATGGTGGTGCTTCTCTGCATACCTCGCACCGCCAGCTCAAGCAGTGGGTGCGGGAAGTTAATGCAGCAGAACCGCCCATCGAGTCACGTAGGCCTCTAAAATGGTCCAGCACGCCTATCATCTTTGATATTGAGGACCACCCTGATCGCATAACTGCGGTCGGGTGCTTGCCGATGTTGGTTTCACCAACAATCCGCAACCTCAAGGTCACTAAGATGCTAGTTGACGGCGGGGCTGGCTTGAACCTGATCTCCTCCGCGGTGCTCCAGAAACTCCAGATCCCTGACAGCGAGCTCGAAGAGACCGGTACATTTCAAGGAATCAACCCGGGAAGGAGCAAGCTGAAGGGAAAGATCACGTTGCCGGTAACATTTGGCAGCGAGCTGAACTTCAGGACCGAGAGGGTCACGTTTGATGTTGCTGACTTTCCATTACCTTACAATGGAATCCTTGGCCGTCCGGCACTCGCCAAGTTCATGGAAGCATCTCACTATGCGTACAACGTACTGAAAATGCCAGGCCCGATAAGTGTCATCTCTGTCCCTGGCGACAAGAAGGATGCTCTTATCTGTGCCGACAAGATCTACTAGGAAGCAGCAGCCGCAGCAGAACGCAAGACACTTGCCGCTGAAGCTCCCGGGGGGAAGAAGAAGACCAAGTCCGGCAAGAGCTCTGATGCCCACTCCGGCAAGCGCACCTCTTCGGAGTGCTGCGCTACCGTCGAGGACGCACCATCGAGCTCCACCGGCAAGTGTAAGAAGGCAATGGCAGCTCCACCTGAGACCAAGAATGTGTCCGCCAAGGAGGACAGCACTGGTGGTACCTTCACCATCAGCGCCACCCTTGACCCCAAATAGGAAAGCGCGCTTGTGGCTTTCCTGCGGGCGAATGTCGACGTGTTCGCGTGGCAACCGTCTGATATCCCCGATGTTCCCAGGAAAGTAATTGAGCACCACCTTGCCGTCTGTCCTCATGCGCGGCCCGTCAAGCAGAGAGTCAGGAAGCAGGCAATGGAGCGCCAAGAATTCATCGCAGAAGAAATCAAGAAGTTGGAAGCAGCAGGCCTTGTCAGAGGAGTGCTCCATCCCACGTGGTTGGCCAATCCTGTTGTCGTGCGCAAGGCTAATGGGAAATGGAGGCTTTGTATTGACTTCACTGATGTTAATAAAGCTTGTCCCAAAGACCCATTTCCCTTGCCGCGCATTGACCAGATTGTTGACTCCACAGCCAGATGTGATTTGCTTTTATTTCTTGATGCATACTCAGGATACCATCAGATCTTCATGGCAGAAGAGGATGAAGAGAAAACTGCATTTATCACCCCGTGTGGCATGTACTGCTTCGTACGGATGCCTTTCGGTTTGAAGAATGTTGGTTCAACATTCGCAAGGGTAGTCCACCACGCTTTTGAGCCGCAGATGCATAGAAATGTGGAAGCCTACATGGATGACATAGTGGTCAAAAGCCAGAACAGGGCGACCCTGATTCAAGATTTAGACGAGACATTTGCAAATCTGCGCAAGATCAACCTCAAGCTTAACCCCGAGAAGTGCGTGTTTGGAGTCCCTTCCGGCAAGCTTCTCGGGTTCTTTGTGTCTCAGCGGGGAATTGAAGCCAATCCCGACAAGATCAAAGCCATTGAGCAGATCGAAGCACCAAAGCGCGTCAATGTACGAAGGCTTGCCGGTTGCGTGGCTGCTCTCAGCAGGTTTATCTCTAGATCTGCTGAGCGCGCCCTGCCATTGTTAAATTTTTTGAAAAAGGCAGGTCCAATGAAATGGACTCCGGAGGCGGAGGCTGCGCTGCAGGACTTGAAGAGATACCTGTCCTCCACTCCAACACTTGTCGCACCTAAGCCGCAAGAAAAGTTGCTGCTGTACATAGCGGCAACCAATCAAGTGGTTAGTGCTGCGTTAGTGGCGGAGAGGGAGGCAGATGATGAGCCAGCAACCACGGCAGATGCATCCAACGACAAGCAGGGGGCTTCGCCGACAAGCTCTGGTCCCGACAAAGATGGATCTGCGCAGGAGCATGATAAGATGCAGAAGAGAATGGTGCAGCGTCCAGTTAACTTTGTCAGTTCCCTTCTACAGGGGGCTAGATCAAGGTACTCTGGTGTGCAGAAGTTGCTTTTCGGCCTCCTCATGGCCTCGAGAAAGCTGCGCCATTACTTCCAAGCACATGAGATCACAGTCGTCACTCGCTTTCCGCTGAAGAGGATACTGCAAAATCCAGAAGCGACAGGCAGGATTGTCAAGTGGGCACTGGAACTGTCAAGCTTTGGCCTCAAGTTTGAGATCACTTCAACTATCCAAAGCAGATCATTGGCAGAGTTCATAGCAGAATGGACGCCAACCCCAGATGAAGAAATTCCAGAGACGAGCATCCCCGTCAAAGAGGCAAGCAAAGAGTGACTGATGTACTTTGATGGTGCTTTCTCGCTGCAAGGCGCCGGTGCGGGCGTGCTGCTTGTCGCGCCCACCGGAGAGCACCTCAAGTACGTAGTCCAGATGCACTTTCCCAAGGAGCAAGCAACCAACAATACTACAGAGTATGAAGGATTGCTTGCCGGTCTCAGAATCGCAGCAGACCTTGGGATCAAGAAGCTCATTGTCAGGGGTGACTCACAGCTTGTCGTCCGCCAAGTGAACAAGAACTACCAGAGTCCATTGATGGAAGCATATGTTGATGAAGTGAGGAAGCTAGAAGAGCACTTTGACGGCCTACAGATGGAGCATATCCCGAGAACTCAGAATGACATTGCTGATGGCCTATCAAAGTGCGCCGCACTAAAGTTACCTGTGGAACCAGGGATCTTTGTGCTCAAGTTGACTCAACCATCCGTAACACCATCAACTGGGCAAAGCAAGAAGAGGAAGTTGGTTTCTGGTGACTACTTTCCGACAGAGCTCCCCGAAGCCGCCGCCAAGAAAGTCCCCAAGATCAACACCAAGAATGCTGAGGGGCAGTCTGCTCCGGCAAGCCTTATGGTTTGTTCCGTTGAGGCAGACGCTCCCGACAAGTTTTGCTCTGGCAAGCTTGCCGGGGAACATCAAGCTCCGGCAGGGCCGCAAGTCCTTGCCATAGAAGCGGATGTTCCCGCAGCAGCAGATGTGCCTTTAGTCCTTGTTGTCGAGCCACAAGCTCCAGCATGGGCACAGCAGATTGTCCATTTCCTTCAGACAGGAGAACTTCCCGAAGAGCAAGAAGAAGCGGAAAGAGTAGCCCGCCAGTCAAGTATGTACCAGTTTGTCGATAGCATACTGTACAGAAGAAGACTCAACGGTGTGAAATTGAAGTGTATTTGCCGGGAAGATGGACAAAAGCTGTTGGCAGAGATACATGGAGGCATATGTGGCCACCACATAGGCGCAAGAGCACTTGCCGGCAAAGCTTTCCAGCAAGGTTTCTTTTGGCCGACAGCCCTCCAGGATGCAACTGCACAAGTAACCAAGTGTGAAGCGTGCCAGTTCCACTCCAAACAGATACACCAGCCAGCTCAAGCTCTCCAGTCGATCCCTTTATCCTGGCCATTTTCGGTCTGGGGGCTCGATATCCTCGGCCCCTTCCCCCGAGCTGTCGGGGGCTTTGAGTACTTGTACGTCGAAATCGACAAGTTCACAAAGTGGCCGGAAGTGCAGCCAGTGAGGAAGGTGACAGCACAGTCAGCAGTCAAGTTCTTCAGGTCAATTGTTTGCCGTTTCGGGATCCCTAACAGGATCATCACCGACAACGACACACAATTTACGAGCCGCACTTTCATGCAGTACGTCCAAGACCTTGGCGCCAAGGTCTGCTTCGCTTCTGTTGCTCATCCGAGAAGCAATGGTCAAGCAGAGAGGGCAAATGCTGAAGTGTTGCGCGGGCTCAAGACCAGAAGTTTCGACAGGCTGCGCAAGTGCGGAAGAAACTGGATCGAGGAGCTGCCGGTGGTTCTTTGGTCGATCAGAACGACGCCAAATCAAGCCACTGGCCAGACACCTTTCGCTCTAGTCTATGGAGCAGAGGCAGTTCTCCCCACGGAACTCGTATACGGATCGCCTCGAGTGCTCGCTTACGATGAGCTTGAGCAAGAACAGCTGCGACAAGACAACGCGCTGCTCCTTGAGGAGGATCGTCTTCAGGCTGCTGTACGAGCTACTCGATACCAGCAAACTTTGCGCCGCTACCATAGCCGCAAAGTTAAGGCCAGAAGCTTCGAGGAAGGCGACCTTGTTCTTCGGCGCGTTCAGTCCGCCCAGAATTCCAACAAGTTGACGCCGAAGTGGGAAGGCCCTTATCGGGTGAAACGAGTCACAAGGCCCGGCGCTGTCCGCCTTGAGACCGAAGATGGCATTCCGGTGAGCAACTCCTGGAACATAGAACATCTTCGTAAGTTTTTCCCGTAGGGCGCGGTTGCCGGAACCCCGTTCCGGCAACCACCTTTTGTACAAGTCTTGCCGCTGTTGCATGTAATCCCGTGCATAAATAGAACCCCATGTGCTCCGCACAACTTGTCCATTTCATGCATTAGTTTCCTTTCTTGCATGTGTTATCTGACATTTTGTGCAGCACATATATCCGGTAAGCAATAACGAGCCGAAGGGCTCCATATTATTAGAAGATTGTGGTATGGACCAGGCGTCGTTCAAGCAAAGTTCTGCCTTGCCGGGAAGCAAACAACAGAAAAGCTAAGTTGCCAAAGTTTGAGCAATCAATTTTTAAATTTTTTGAGTTATCTTCCTCGAACGACCCTGCTTTGTATGGAAAACCTGTACGCGGAGGAACCAACTCGTGGCTAGTTGCGCCCTTACTTTGTTTCGAGTCCGCTCAACAACTTAAGTGTGCTGCATCTAGTCGCGACAAGGTTTCTTGTCGGAAGCAGCACCGCCAGCAGGCTGCTGATCGTTCCGCACTTAGCGCTCGCGTCTCGGGTGCCTGCGCCGACAAGTTCCCTAGAAGCGTAGGGTAGAAACATACAAAGGAAGGAATCTAGTAGAGGAAATAACATAGCAATTGATAACAGGAATAAAGTTATATTACAAGATAACTTGTCGCAGCTCTAACAGGATGTTTTCATAACATGATTAGCAGCGACAAGGGAAAAGAAGAAATGGGCGGCCTAGTCTACGCGTTCGCCCTCGACCCTCTTAATCTCGCTCACCTTGTCCACAATGGGTGCGACAAGGGCCTTGAGTGCGTCCCGATCGGCGTCTGGCGGCAAGGACTTGAGGACATTGGTGAAGCTGAGGCCTGGATTGCGGAAGGCCACCTTCATCAGCACCTTCTGGAGAACCCCAGCGCAGATTTTGCGCGACTCGTCGGCCAGCTGCTTTGGGATCCTCTCCCGGAGCCGCTGGAGTGCCGTCGCCACGCCCTTGAAGAACAAGCTGAGCTTGGCGCTGGGTTGGAGATTCTCGTCGGAAGGATACCCAAAGTCCTCCATCCCCAGCTGCGCCAGCTCCTCGTTGATGACTGCGGTAGTATTCACCAGACCCTCGGTCCAGTGCTCCACAGTGTCTCTGAACGAGTTCTGGGTAACTGCAATGCTCTCCAGTAGCGCCGTGTCAGCCTTGACCTTCTCCGACAAGGTCTTCTCCCGCTCCTTGGCGGCCTCCAGCGTCTGTGTCAGCGTGGCCAGCTTCAGCTCCAGGTCTGCATTGGAATCCTTGGCGGCACTGAGCTCCTTGCCCCTCTCAGCGAGAAGACCTTGCAGCTCACCATGGGCGGCAGCATCTTTCTCACGCTCACGCTTGAGCGCGGCAAGCTCCTCGCCGCTCTTCCCAATGTTGGCCTCCAGCTGTGCCACCTTCTCCTCCAGCTCTTTCTTGGCGGTCTCTGCGATTGCCGCAGCGTCCTTTGCTTCCTTGAGCGCCCCGCCAAGTGCTTGCTCACGCTCGGTGAGCTCCTCCTCGTAGCTGTCGAGGTTGGCCTTCCGCTGCACCAATTCACCTTCTCGCGCAGATTGCTTCTCGGCGGCCAGCCTTTGCTCCTCCTCAGCTTCGGCCTTCTCGAGAAGGAAGGCCGTGTGCTCCTCGTTGAGTCGCTCCCGCTCCTGTCCTAGGGACCGGAGAGCTTCTTGATTTTGGCCCCGGAGCTCCTCCGCGCGCTTCTCCATGTCAACTCCCGCCTTCGCGACAAGCGCTTCCCGGGAAGCCAGCTTAGCTTGCCGGGCGCGGTAGAGTGACAACAGCTTCCGCAGCAGCTCCTCCTCCTCAGGCTCGCCACTACTGCTGCTTGGCGCGTCGACCAACGACAGTCCAGCAGAGGCGAGCACCTCCCCGTCGAAAGTTTCTCCCTCGACCGGCGCCCTGGAGCTCGACGCCCAGGGTAGCTTGATGAAGATACCGTCGCCGGCCTTCAAGTAGGCGCCAGGCTGGGGCTCCTCGGAGCCTGGCTCCGCAGAAGCGGCAGAGGGATCGGCAGTCGGCGTAGCGCCTGGCGCTCCTGCGGCCTCAGGGTCGTCAGTGCGATCGCCCGACCCTCGCCGGCTTCTGCGGCGGCAGCCTTGGCGGCCTCCTCGCCGGCGGTCTCATCAGCACCGGCCCCTTCCTCGCCGGCGCCCTCTGTCTCCATTGGCTCAGCAGCAGATGGGTCTGAAGAACGAAGAAGGGAGAAAAATCAATCAAAAATCCAAGGGAAGAAAGTCAGAAGAAGAAGAACCCAAGGGAAAGTTTTCGGACAAGTGAATTACCTGTGCCAAGATCTGCAGTTGCGGTCTCGGCTGCCGCAGGATCAACGGTGCTGCCCCTTGCTGGAGAATTCTCCCTTGCCGGAGAGCGCTCCCTTACCGGGAACCCCTCCCTTGGCGGCGTAGTCGAAGTAGATGGCACTTCGGGACCAGCTTCCGGGCGCTCCTGATGTGGCTGCTCTGCTCCTACACAAGTCAACAAGCAAGATATCAACAAAGGAAAAAAGCACTCATGCGCGCCCGACAGCAGAAAGCTAACTATGAACTTACGCTGGGGGCTGCGCTGGGGGATGCTTTGAGGAGTGATTGCCGGGTCCGTCAAGGTGGTCTCAGACCCACCCCCTGCTGACACGGTGGGGTCATCTTCGATGACAATCACCGCGGCCTTGGCCCTCTTCGCCGCTCTCTGGGCCAGCGTCCTGAAAAGAAAGGAGTCCAGATTGAAGCAAGTCAGATACAAGATATAAACAACAAGATTGAAGAACTACAAGAGCACCAAAGAAGCTTACTCTTCTTCCTCCTCGTCGGAGCTGAGCGCGGAGAGATCGAAGTCCGGCCCTCCTCCGGTGCGGCGAGGCAGAGGAGTAGGATCCCTTGCCCGCTTGGCGGGGGCGGTGGCGGTGGCACGGGAAGATCCGACTCCAGTTGCCGCTGCTGCGTGAGGCGCTCCCGCGGCAACATTGCTTGCCGCGGTAGAGCGCGTCGCACGGCTCGGCGGCTGTTGACCCGGCTGCCGCCCCGCTGCGTCCCCGGCCCTGCGAAGGCACCTCCTTGGCGGGGCCGGGGGCTCCGCCTGCGGCAAGTTTTCTGAAGGCTCGGATTCCTCCTCGCCGGCCTCGCTCGGCTCGGCTTCGGAACCGGCAGGCTCCTCCTCGCCAATGAACTCCACGCGCTCGGCAAGGTTTGCCGCCTCTGCAGCCTCCGCCTCCTCCACGGTGAACCCGAACACGCCCGCGGCAGCTGCGGCCGCAACCTCTTCCGCCCTAGTGGCGATGCGCTGCAGCTCCTCGTCGGTGGTGTCACGAGTGAGGCTCTTCTGCTCGTCAGCGTGGACCGGCACTTCTTCCAAGTTGTCAAAGAACACTTGCACGACGTCATCCGCAGGCTCTTGCCAAGTTGGAATGATTCCGTGTGAATCGCACAACGGCATCATGGCGCGGATCCGGTCAAGCGAAGAATTATTGCACAAAGGAACTACGCCCCTCGGCAGCGTGAATGGGTGCTGGGGGTCGCGTTTGAACAACTCCAGGAGCATTGCATCCAGCTCCAAGACGGTGAAGTTGTAGTTGAGGCCTGGCCGCAGCCTCATGATGTCCGCCGAGTTCTTGAATTCCTAGGCGGGCCTCCCCCTTTCCTGCAGGGGGGCGATGCGGCGGTGGAGGAAATCTGCGCCTACAGCGTCTACAGTGAGCCCGGCAAGCCTGAGGCGAAGGATCCTAGTAATGGCGATCTTCAGCCTCTCGTCTTCCGGGGCCACGTTGCTCCAGTCATTGCCGCGCACTATTGGAGCTTGGCGCACGGCGGTGAAGGGCTACGGATTCTCCTCGATGATCCAGCACCACTCCGCTCTCCACTCATCCCACTTGCTGCGGAGCTCACCCTCCAACTACGCCTCCTTCTTACCGACTCTCGAGATCCAGGAGATCCCTCCGGCAAGCGGCTCTCCTCTCTCTACCCGAGGTATGAAGTAGTGGCGGAAAAGGGCAACACTGGGGTGGACTCCGACAAAGTTTTCGCACAAATGTGCGAAAACTGCGATGGTTAGAACGGCGTTGGGGGTGAAGTCAAGGAGGCGGAAGCCGTATGTGTTCATGATATCACAGAAGAACTCCGAGAAGGGCGGGCAGGGCCCGCAATAGAAGAATAGCGCGAAGAATGGGTACCCGTTTGGAGCCAGCTCCGAAGCAGCGGCCGGGAGTACCCTCGTGCGCGGATGCGCACGCGTCTCCGTCGCCCAAAAGAGGTAGAAGTACTCCCTCAGATCCTGCACGCCGAGCTGGGGGGAGAAGATCGCCCGCTCCTTCCGCAGCGCCGCGAGCCGCTGCGCCTCGGCCGACTTCACGCCCTTTCCCTTGTCGGCTTTCAGAGCCATGGCGGAGGTGGTGGGGGAGGTCGACGGCGTTGGTGATGCTAGTGGCAATGGGGGGCGGAGCGCTGCTCTCTCGGCTTCGAGAAGAAGGGGGGGGAGCGGCGGAGGTTCGTGAAGGTGGAGTAGTAGCAACCAGCGAGGGGGAACGAACTGCCCCTGTTTCCTCTGCTTATAAAGAGGGACGGGGCGGACGTTTCGCCCTTCCGAATAAAGAACCACCCACGATCTCTCCCACGACGCCGCATTCAACGCGTGCCGTTAGGGGAGAGCGCGGTGGATACGGAGCGAGATTCGGCGTGGCCCAGCCCACGCGTGCCCGTGCCCTGTCTTGGGCCTGGCCCAACAGCGCTCGGCACCGTGTCTGGCCCAGGCCCGGGGGCTCCTGTCGGTGTACTAGAATAGGGGTACCCTAGTACCCTGAACTTGTGCAGGGGCAGTTGCAGCACCCCGTGGCAAGGCTTGCCGGGCGAACGCCAAGATCCTCCGTGGTTCCCTTGGAGCCATTCAAGAACAAAGTATTTAAGCTCACGAGACAAGGCCCCGGCAAGAGGAGCTTGCCGGGAAAGCCAACCAAGGCACTTCAAGGAACTTGCCGCGACGCGCCACACGCTCCTGCAAGGCAACAAGGCCCCGGCAAGAGGAGCTTGCCGGGAAGACCAACCAAGGTACCTCGAGGCCCGGTGAGCGACAAGCCTCCGGACCCGACAAGATAACAGCAGCGGCAAGGCGCTTGCCGCGGCAGGCGGCCACTCTGTGCCCACGCTCCAGCTCATCCGCCAACGTGTCGCTCTGGGGGCCTCTCCAGGCGCGCGTGGCGGGAGGCTGTGTAGCCAGCAGTGCGCAGTGGCATGCGAAGCTGACAAGATCGCCATCGTGGCGAACAGTGGCGCCCCTAACAGTCCCTTTCTGCACTGTTTGGGCGACTCAGACGGGCATTTAATGCCCTTGTCCCCTGCCGTCAGGGTTAGGTAGGGTGCACTGTACAAGTAACTGTACCAACCACCTCGCTTTTTACATTTGTACCCTTCTCTGCGTTGCCACCTGTCGGTGACCCCTTTAACGTATAAAAGGAGGCCCATGCGCAACGTAGAGGGGGTTCGGGTTTTCGACTCATTCGTAACCCAGAAAGACACTACGCTACGCTCTCTCTAGATCAAGAACACAAGATAATACAGCCAGACAAGCAGCAGTAGGAGTGTTATCTCTCCGGAGAGCTCCGAAGTTGGGTAAACTGCTCGTGTGCTTCGCCTCGATCTGCTCTTCGTGCGATCTCCGCCCTACGCCGAACCGAAAGGGGCCCGGTCCGCCGGCCCCATAGGTGTTCGTGGATCAGTTTCCCCGACAATGTTCAATAGTTGTGGGTGCATTCTATTATTGTATACCATGTGAGGAATAAATTGAATTTGGCTGTAGTAAATACATGAGAAACAAATACAATTGCTACAATTGGCTGTAGTTAACTGTTTGGTTAACTGTCTGATCTTCTATTAGGAGTATGTTATATTGTGCAATGTGGTGCCCAGTTAATATTTGGTTCATTTGTTGTGGTGTTTAGTTAACTGCTTGGTTCAATTCTGCAATGCGATGTCCAATTGTCGTGTGTAGAATTTTGTATTGTTGTGCATGTGAGGAATAAATCGAATTTGGCTGCACTTAATACATGAGAAACATATACAAGTGCTACATTTCCTAGTTCTTAATCATGCTTGGTTTGGGTAAATGGGTTTTCCGTGTGGCTTGCATTAATCTGGTGAATCTGCAATGTGCTTATTTTTCATCAACATATTTTACTAATAGCGTGTGAACCCTTACTTAACCTGATGACTAACTACCTCATATGTGTTACAGGGAAACAATGGGAAGGAGTGAGGTTTACAATCGAGGTTAGCACGTGCATGGTCCGTTCTCTAATAGCACATTATTGTGCAATTGCAGGAACCATTCTAATATTTTGATTTTTAACAATTTGGTCTTGCACATGTAGGTCCTGCTGTCAGAGGTTTTGACCCATTGTTCGACCCTTTTTGCATATGGGGAAATGATTTGTCCATGAATATCAATCAAATCAAGAAACTCAGAAAGATTATTAGGATAAAGAAATCAGTGACAAAAAACAACAAGATTTTTATCTACACAATGAAGAAGACATCAGTTCACTACAAGATGGTACTAACTGTTATACCTTGCCTTTTTTTATTCCTTTGCCCCATTTCCAATATAGAGAAGATATTTATGCACATCCTTGTTTTCAAGCCTTTCCAAAGCAGTTCACTGATGATTACCTCTCAAACCACCTCTATGGTCAGGAGGCGAGGAAGGTATTCATACAACACCCATGGTTCAATATTGGAGTGTTCCTGAAGAGGACAAAGGACGAATGGTTAATCATCCATAGGCACCGGCCTAAAGTTGCAAAGACCTTCAACATGAATGAAGGCTCAATATTCGCCTTCCGCTTCAGCAGTTTTCCAGATGAGAAGCATCTGTCTATATACCGTCTATGATGCTAATTTTGAAAGGTTCTACATGTTGCATGTGGAACTTCTTGCTGGTGCAGTTGTGTAATGGGGTAGCTGAGTGCTGAAGCTATATCATCTTGTAATCTGATGTATTTCAATTATGAAATTCTGCTTCCTTAATATGGAAATGAAATATATTGTGTGCTTAATATGAAATGTCAATTAGATTAATAAATGGATTATGAATAATCGGATAATTAGCCTGCTAATGGCGAATTATCCTACTATTTTGGTTTTGCTATTCAAAATGGTTGTTGAAAAAAATACCGTGGGCGATGACCTCAGGCAACACACACAGTTTCAAGGAATAACCCATGTTGGATAAATGAACAATCACACATGACTTTCTCTTGAAAACTGTTTGCGTTAGGCCACCTTGCGTAAACGTTTACCACATAAAAAGTCTGTGTGATGGACATCCTTTGCCACATAGTTTCTTCTATGCACCGTGTGTGATACATTCAATAATGCAAATGATTTAACGGGAAAAATTGTGTGTGATGTACCTGTGAATGCAAACATTTTCCTTGGAGCGACTGTGTGGGATGTACATACGAACGTAAACCTTTAGCGGGGACTGACTGTGTGGGATGTACTTGCGAAACCGGAAACAATAGCTCTACTTTATGTATTTCCGTATTTGAGCCCTCGCCAGTCGCACACGTTCTCATTTTGTCGAGCCTGTGTGCCAGGAGGGCATATCCCCGACGGTTTCTGGGTCGTGTGGGAAGGACCCCCCTATCGCTCACACTCACTTGGTGACGGTTCCAAATGCCGTTGCGGAAAGGGGTTAAAAACCGTTTGTTTTGGACCGACATGCACCAGTGGTTATTCTCACGATGAGTGGACTCTGCTCATCATTCACGAGAATATGGCTGGTAACCGGGATGCCTAGTCCCATGCTCAAATCAAATCAAAATATAATTGCAAACAAAACTCCCCCAGGGCTGTTGTTAGTTGGGCGGTACCCGTTGTTTCGGACCAGCCGTGGAATGTGCTTGTTGGTGGTGGGGGAGTATAAACTTTACCATTTTGTATGGGAACCGCCTATATGTATCTAGTATGAAAAATACTGAGATCTCTTGGTTGCTAGGTTGACAATGAAAGCATACCACTCAAAATATTATTCATCTATGTTTCAAAAACTCGAGCTCTAGCACCTCTGCAAATCCCTGCTTCCCTCTACGAAGGGCCTATCTATTTACTTTTATTGTTGAGTCATCATCCTCTTATAAAAAGCACCAGTTAGAGAGCACCACTGTCATTTGTATGCATTGTTATTAATTGATATTGAGTATGATTGTGACTGGATCTCCTTTACCATGAATTACGATGTCTAGTCAGTCCTTGATCTTCAGGGGTGCTCTGTATTTATGTTTTGCGGTCTCAGAAAGGGCTAGCGAGATACCATCTTGTTATATCATATCATGATTGTTTTGAGAAAGTGTTGTCATCCGAGATTTATTATTATTGCTCGCTAGTTTATTATGCCATTGCTATAAGTAAATGTGAGACCTAAATGTTATTATGAATATGGTTAGTTCATAATCTTTGCTGAAAACATGAATGCTGGCTTTACATATTTGCGACAACAAGATCAAACAGAGTTTGTAAAATTTTTTCTTTATCACTTTCAGTTTGTCAACTGAATTGCTTGAGGACAAGCAATGGGTTAAGCTTGGGGGAGTTGATACGTGTCCATCGTATCTACTTTTCCAAACACTTTTAACCATGTTTTGGACTCTAATTTGCATGATTTGAATGGAACTAACCCGGACTGACGCTGTTTTCAGCAGAATTGCCATGGTGTTACTTTTGTGCAGAAATAAAAGTTCTCGGAATGACCTGAAACTTCACACAGATTATTTTTGGAATATATAAAAAAATATTGGTGAAAGAATCAACCAGAGGGGACCCATGATGACCCACAAGTATAGGGGATCAATTGTAGCTCTTTTTGATAAGTAAGAGTGTCGAACCCAACGAGGAGCAGAAGGAAATGACAAGTGGTTTTCAGCATGGTAATGTCTGCAAGTGCTGAAATTGTAAGTAACAAAGTAGTTTGATAGCAAGATATTTTGTAACGAGCAAGTAATGATAATAGTAACAAAAGTGCGGCAAGGTAGCCCAATCCTTTTGGGACAAAGGACAGGCCAAAACGGTCTCTTATAATAGGCAAAGTGTTCTTGAGGGTACACGGGAATTTCATCTAGTCACTTTCATCATGTTGATTCGATTCGTGTTCGCTACTTTGATAATTTGGTATGTGGGTGGACTGGTTCTTAGGTGTTGTTCTTACTTGAACAAACCTCCTACTTATGATTAACCCTCCCGCAAGCATCCACAACTACGATAAAAGTATGAAGAATAAATTCTAACCATAGCATTAAACTTTTGGATCCAGTCGGTCCCTTACGAAATAGTGCATAAACTAGGGTTTAAGCTTTTGTCACTCTCGCAACCCATCATCTAATAACTACTCCACAATGCATTCCCTTAGGCCCAAATATGGTGAAGTGTCATGTTTTCAATGTTCACATGACACCACTAAGGGAATCACAACATACAAACTATCAAAATATCAAACACATATCAGGTTCACATGATTACTTGCAACATGATTTCTTGTGTGACCTCAAGAACAAAAGTAACTGCTCACAAGTGATAAACATGCTCAAGATCAGAGAGGTGTTAAATAGCATAATGGATCTGAAGATATAATCTTCCACCAAATAAACCATATAGTAATCAACTACAAGATGTAATCAACACTACTAGTCACCCACAAGCACCGATCTATAGTGTCGGTAACAAGATTGAACACAAGAGATGAACTAGGGTTTGAGATGAGATGGTGCTGTTCAAGATGTTGATGGAGATTGCCCTCCCCAAGATGGGAGAGTTGTTGGTGATGATGATGACAATGATTTCCCCCTCCGAGAGGGAAGTTCCCCCGGCGGAATCGCTCTGCTGGAGGGCAAAGTGCTCCTACCCGGGTTCCGCCTCGAGACAGCGACCCTCTGTCCCGAAAGTCCTCTCCTTATTTTTCAAGGTCAAAATGACTTATATACCAGAAGATGGGCACCGAAGGTGGGCTTGGGTGAGCACAACCCACCAGGGCGAGGCTAGGCCCTAGCGCCCCCAGGTGGGTTGTGCCCACCTGGTGGGCCCCCTCTGGTACTTATTTGCTCCAATATTTTTCATATATTTCATAAAAATTCTCCATGAAGTTTCAGCTTATTTGGAGTTTTGCCGAATAGGTAGCCTGACATAGCTTTTCCAGGTCCAGATTTCCAGGTGCCGTAATTCTCCCTCTTTGTGTGTACCTTGCAAATTATGAGAAAAAATGCATTAGAATTACTCCAAAAAGCATTATTATGCATAAAAACATCATAAATAACAGTAGGAAAACATGATGCAAAATGGACATATCAACTCCCCCAAGCTTAGACCTCGCTTGTCCTTAAGCGAAAACCGAAATCGAAAACATGTCCACATGCTTAGAGAGAGAAGTGTCGGTAAAAACAAAATACAGACATAGAAGCATCTTGTTGATTATTATAACAACAAAAAACTCAAACAAAAGACTCTTATGCTAGAACTTTTATCATATAGTTCTCATGAAGTCTTCTCATGAATAAGTGACAATTCATCACACTATCGAAGTATAAAGCAAAAACTCTATTAGAAACCAACAAACTATGTTCTCAGTCAACTTTCGCAACTACAACTCATCATCTTTTCAGGAAGGGTCACATATCGGAGCCTTTAGGCAAGTCCACATACTCAACCATCATATATTCTTCTATGATTGCTAACACTCACCGCATACACATGAGCAAAACATTTCAACCGGACACATAGAAAGATAGGGGCTTATAGTTTTGCCTCCCAACGTATTCACCTCAAGGGTGATGTCAACAATAATAAATCATGCTTGCCAGAGGAGAAAAATAAAAAGGAATAGAGATAAAATTTGACTCTTTGCATAAAAGTAAAAGATAGGCCCTTCGTAGAGGGAAGCAGAGGTTGCCATGCGCTTATTTTTTGTATGCTCAACCCCTTAGTTGAAAAGAACGTCGTGTTGTAGAGCCCCTTGTGATGGAAACCTTTATTATGTAGTCTGTCACTTTTATTCTTCACCATCAGAAGTTCGTACAACGCTCAATTTTCTCTTACACTAAATGATCTCACACTTTTAGAAGCAATTTTTATTGCCTTATTGCACCGATGACAACTTACTTGAGGGATCCTGCTCAATCCCTAGGTAGGTATGGTGGACTTTTGAAAATAAGATTTGGGTTTAAGGATTTTTGGATGCACAAGTAGTATCTCTACTTAGTGTGGAATTTTTGGCTAGCAAAGATAGGGGGCAAGCACCACATGTCGAAGGATCTATGACAATATAACTTCTATGTGAATATGAACAAACATAAATCATTAAGTTGTTTTCCTTGTCCAACATCAACAATTTTGGCATATAATATTTTGATGGGGTCTCACAATCACAAAAGATTTCTAGGATAGTGTATTTATATATGAATATTCTCTTCCCTTATTAATTCTTTCATGAGTTGCATCATTGACTAATGCTATGTTTGTCAATCTTTAATAAAATTTTCTACTTATACTTTTCCTTATGTGGTGTCATCACCTACCATAATATTAGCTTATGATCTTCTTGATTTATTTCCTTTCTTTTTATTTATTTAATTTCTTTTATTGCAACATGGAACTAAAGAAAGGAAAAACTCAAACTAAACTTTATTATATATCTCGCACACGATTACAAGTATAGATCACTAAGCAAACTCTCAAAAATAAAAGATCAAACTAAACTTTTATTCAACTAAAGCAAAATATTGAACTAAAATAAGTAAAGGCAAAAGATAGTGGGGATGATACGATACCAGGGCACCTCCCCCAAGCTTGGCAGAAGCCAAGGGGAGTGCCCATACCCGATACTCAATTTTTGTTTGGTGATGGTGTAGATACTTCAAACCTTGAATCTCCCGAAGGGCTTGATGAAGTAACTCACTATTTTTCTTCATTTTAGCCATTATGTATTTATTTTCCGGGCCCCAGGGGTTTGTTCCCGCACTATTTTCTCTTGGGCGAGATATGTCCCAATTGGACGGTATGTGCCTACGAGGAGTATTATCGAACCCATAATTGTGAATCAAATTGCGAAAATTATTATGATGCAACCTGTGTAAAGGCCTTCTCGGCGGGATTTCTTCTTGCACTTGGAGGTCCTCTTTATTATGTGATGATCTCATAGCTTGATGATGATTCAGATGAGTAGAGATGCCAGCCAATGTGCCTCTCTCGGAAGCCGGAGAGTGAACCCCAAAAGGATTTTCCTCTTCTTCCTATAGCAGCTTCTTCAGTTTCCTTTCTCCTTATATTCTCCTGAAACACCCCTGTGTCTTCTTCTCCGTTATTGGAGGGTGAGGAAGACATGATGCTTGCCTTACTGAATCTGTCAGAAAACAACAAGAAAAGAAAACATAAGATTTCTCTGTGATACGGTGGTCAATAGGTTCTGGTGGTATATAAATATTTTTTTATCTTGGGAAACAAGCAAACAGAAAAAAACGGAGTCTGGAAGGTACCCGGGGTGGGCACAACCCACCTGAGTGTGCCTGGCAAGCCAGGAACACCCTGGTGTCTTGTGCCCACCAGGGTACGCTTCCTGGAAGTTTCTTATTTTCCTAATTTTCTAAATATTCCAAAACTGACAAAAAATATTTTTTCGGATTTTTTGGAGTCCGTTTACTTACCGTATCATGTACCTCCTTGTTTTCATGATTCTGGAGTGTTCCGAGAGGACTCTTTTATGTGCTCTTCCGGTGTCAAAGTTTGGATACTATTACTTTCAACATAAAGGGTGTACTTGAGATATAATGTTTTATTCGTTGCCCATTAACAACCTTCGGGTTAGTACCTTCAGCATTATTTATTTTGATAGCTCCAGACCGATAAACCTCCGTGATAACATACGGTCCTTCCCGTTTGGAGAGGAGTTTTCCTGCAAAGAATCTAAAACGAGAGTTCTACAAAAGAACATATTCTGCAACTTTAAACTCACGCTTTTGAATTCTTTTATCATGCCATCTTTTAACCTTTTCTTGAAATAACTTGGCATTTTCATAAGCTTGGGTTCTCCATTCATTTAATGAGATAATATCAAATAACCTCTTTTCACCGGCAAGCTTGAAATCATAGTTGAGTTCTTTGATTGCCCAATATGCTTTAGGTTCTAACTCAAGAGAGAAATGACAAGCTTTTGCATAAACCATTTTATAAGGGGACATACCCATAGGATTTTTATATGTTGTTCTATAAGCTCAAAGTGCATTATCTAATTTCTTAGACAAATTCTTCCGGGACCTATTGACAGTCTTTTGCAAGATTAATTTTATTTCTGTATTGCTAAGTTCAACTTGACCACTAGACTGAGGATGGTAAGGTGATGCAATTCTATGATTAACATCATACTTGGCAAGCATTTTATGAAAAGCACCATGAATAAAGTGTGAACCACCATCAGTCATAAAATATCTAGGGACTCCAAACCTTGGGAAAATAATTTCCTCAAGCATTTTAATAGAGGTGTTGCGATTAGCACTACTGGTTGGAATAGCTTCTACCCATTTAGTAACATAATCAACAACAACCAAAATATGTGTATACCCATTATAGGAAGGAAAAGGTCCCATGTAATCAAATCCCCAAACATCAAATGGTTCAACAGCAAGTGAATAATTCATAGGCATTTCTTGACGCTTACTGATATTACCTATTCTTTGGCATTCATCACAATATAATACGAACTTACATGCATCTTTGAAGAGAGTAGGCCAATAAAATCCAGATTGCCATACCTTGTGAGCAGTTCTATCTCCAGCATGATGCCCTCCATAAGCTTTGGAGTGACATTTCCGTAGGATTTGTCCCTGTTCATGCTTAGGTACACAACGTCTAATAACACCATCTACTCCTTCTTTATAAAGATGTGGGTCATCCCAAAAGTAATCTTAAATCATAGAAGAATTTTTTCTTTTGTTGATATGTAAAACTAGGTGGTAAATATTTAGCAACAATGTAGTTAGCATAGTCAGCATACCAAGGAGTATTATGAGCAACATTTATTGTAGCTAACTGCTCATCAGGAAAACTATCATCAATAGGTAGTGGGTCATCATGCACATTTTCAAGCCTAGACAAGTTATCAGCTACAGGGTTCTCAACTCCTTTTCTATCAGTGATATGTAAATCAAATTCTTGTAGCAAGAGAACCCATCGAATAAGTCTAGGTTTAGCATCTTTCTTTTCCATAAGATATTTAATAGCAGCATGAGCGGTGTAAACACTTTTGAATCAACAATGTAAGATCTAAATTTATCACAAGCAAACACCACTGCTAATAATTCTTTTTCAGTAGTAGCATAATTTCGTTGAGCACCGTCTAGAGTTTTACTAGCATAATGAATATCATTCAATTTCTTATCAACTCTTTGTCCTAGAACATCACCAACAACATAATCACTAGCATCACACATAGTTTCAAAATGCAAGTTCCAATCAAGTGGTTGAAAAATAGGTGCATAAATTAAGGCTTTCTTGAGTGTTTCGAAGGCTTCTAAATAATCATCATCAAAAACAAAAGGAACATCCTTTTTCAAAAGTTTTGTAAGAGGCCTAGAAATTTTAGAAAAGTCTTTGATAAATCTCCTATAGAAACCAGCATGACCTAGGAAACTACGAATACCTTTGATATCTTTTGGGCATGGCATTTTCTCAATTGCATCAAGCTTAGCTTTGTCCACTTCAATACATCTTTCAGAAATTTTATGACCCAAGACAATACCTTCATTAACCATAAAGTGGCACTTCTCCCAATTCAAGACAAGATTTGTTTGTTCACATCTGTGCAAAACTCGACCAAGATTGCTTAAACAATCATCAAAATACTTCCCATAAACAAATAAGTCATCCATGAAAACCTTAACAATGTTTTCACAAAAGTCAGAGAATATACCATTCATACATCTTTGAAAGGTAGCAGGTGCATTGCATAAACCAAAAAGCATATGTCTATAAGCATTAGTTACAAAGGGGCAAGTGAAAGTGGTCTTTTCTTGATTAGGTTGAGAAACATGTATTTGTGAAAAGCCAGAATATCCATCAAGAAAGAAAAACTGTGTGTGCTTAGATATTCTTTCTAGCATTTTGTCAATAAAAGGCAAAGGGTAATGATATTTTCTAGTTGCTTTATTTAATTTTCTGAAATCAATTACCATTCTATAGCCCATAACAATTCTTTGTGGAATAAGTTCATTCTTATCATTAGGAACAACAATAATACCTCCTTTCTTAGGAACACAATGAACATGACTTACCCATCTACTATCAGCTATAAGATAGATTACACCTGCTTCTAGAAGTTCTAATATTTCCGTTCATACCACTTCTTTCATCTTAGGATTTAACCGACGTTGGTGATCAACAACAGTTTTAGCATCAGGTTCCATATTAATCTAGTGCTGACATAGAGTGGGACTAATGCCCTTTAAATCATCAAGAGTATATCCAATAGCAACTCGATGCTTCCTTAGAACTTTCAATAATCTTTCTTCTTCATGTTCTGAAAGGTTAGCACTAATAATAACAAGATATATCTTCTTTTCATTAAGAGAAGCATATTTCAAAGTGTCTGGTAATTGTTTGAATTCAAACACTGGATCACCTTTAGGTGGAGGAGGACCTGAGTTTTAATAAGCAAATTGTTTTTAAGTAGAGGACGTTGTTCAAAGAAAATCTTATCTATTTCATTTCTTTTATGCATATGTAAATCATTTTCATGGTCTAACAAATATTGTTCTAGTGGATCAGTAGGTGAAAGGATTGAGAAGAGGTGTCTAGAGGGGGGGGGGTGATTAGACACTAAGTACCAAAAGTGCAGTTTTTAATTTCTTTAGGTTGAAGTGGAGTTTTGGCACAAGTTTAACAAACACAATACATATCAAGCAAGCATGCAAAGAGTACATGAGCAGCAGAAAGTAAAGCATGCAACTTGCAAGAATGTAAGGGGAAGGGTTTGGAGAATTCAAACACAATTGGAGACACGGATGTTTTTGTCGTGGTTTTGATAGGTGGTGCTATCGTACATCCACGTTGATGGAGACTTCAACCCACGAAGGGTAACAGTTGCACGAGTCCACGGAGGGCTCCACCCATGAAGGGTCCACGAAGAAGCAACCTTGTCTATCCCATCATGGCCATCGCCCACGAAGGACTTGCCTCACTAGCGGTAGATCTTCACAAAGTAGGCAATCTCCTTGCCCTTACAAACTCCTTGGTTCAACTCCACAATCTTGTCGGAGGCTCCCAAGTGACACCTAGCCAATCTAGGAGACACCACTCTCCAAGAAGTAACAAATGGCGTGTTGATGATGAACTCCTTGCTCTTGTGCTTCAAATGATAGTCTCCCCAACACTCAACTCTCTCTCTCACAGGATATGGATTTGGTGGTAAGAAGGTTTGAGTGGAAAGCAACTTGGGGAAGGCTAGAGATCAAGATTCATATGGTGGGAATGGAATATCTTGGCCTCAACACATGAGTAGGTGGTTCTCTCTCAGAACATGTGTATTGGAAGTGTAGGTATGTTCTGATGGCTCTCTCCACGAATGAAGAGTGGGTGGAGGGGTATATATAGCGTCCACACAAAAACTAACCATTACACACAATTTACCAATCTCGGTGAGACCGAATTGAGAAACTCGGTCGGACCGATTTAGCAAACCTAGTGATCGTTAGGATTTTCAGTGGGACTGAGATGCAACTCGGTAGGACTGATATGGTTAGGGCATAATGTAATCTCGGTGTGACCGATTACACAAACTCGGTGGGACCGATTTTGGTAATAAGCTAACCAGATAGTTGGTCAGGCAAACGTGGTGAGACCGATTACACAAACTCGGTGGGACCGATTTTGGTAATAATCTAACCAAAAAGTTTGCATTGTAATCTCGGTAGTACCGATTGCTCAATCTCAGTGGGACCGATTTTGGTAATGGACATACACAGAGAGATTACAATCCCATCTCTGTGAGACCGAGACCCCTATCGGTGAAACCGATTTGCCTAGGGTTTGTGGTAGTGGCTATGACATCTGAACTCGGTGGTGCCGGATAGAAAGAATCGGTGGGGCCGAGTTTGACTTTTGGTTTAGGTCATATGTGGATGTGGGAAGGTAGTTGAGGGTTTTGGAGCATATCACTAAGCACTATGAAGCAAGAACCTCATCAAGCAACACCTCATCCCTCCTTGATAGTATTGGCTTTTCCTATAGACTCAATGTGATCTTGGATCACTAAAATATAAAATGTAGAGTCTTGAGCTTTGATCTTGAGCCAATTTTTTTATACTTAGCGTCTTGAAGGGGTTCCATATCCTTTAGTCCATGCCACTTAATTTGTTGAACTTGTCTGAAACATACTAGGTAAAAGTATTAGTCCAACAAGAGATATGTTGTCATTAATTATCAAAATCACCCAGGGAGCACTTGTGCTTTCAATCTCCCCTTTTTGGTAATTGATGGCAACATACATCAAAGCTTTAGATAAAGATATAGAGAATAACAAGTAAAGGTTTGGAAAGACATGTAACAAGCATAGGCTCACCCTACATGTATGCAATCATGTGAATATGGAATATAGAAGCATGTGAGAGCATAACCATGACAGAGTAGCAATGTGTTACATGTATCTTGGCTATATGCATCAGCGCAAAAGATATGAATATGGGAAATGTACCTTCATGCCCATGAGTCCTTCTTACAAACAGTATGTACATCAGCAAGAATTTCTCATACACATGACTATGATGCATATACTTACCTTGTGGTCTTGAGTTGGCTAGGATGGGATGAGCCTGCATAAACAAGGTTAGATAACACAGATGCACCCACTAGCTAGAGCAAACAAAAGAAACCACAAGAGTACCAAGACTGGGATGACATGTAGAGTGAGTACAGAGTACCACGATAGATATTGATATGTCCCCAAAGAGAAAGATATTTAATGAATTTAATAAATTTCTTTCCCTTGGATGTCTTGCTCCCCCTGAATCTAGCATGGGATACTGGGAGAAGATAGGGAACAGAAAAACAGAGCTCAAAGAAACAAATGAACAGAGCTAATGCAAATAAGCACATATGAACATGTCTTTCCCCCAAGAAGACATGTGGCATCTCTCCTCTTGAACATCAAGCATCTGGGATCCTTGAAGATTACTCTTTCCTGGAGTATCCCCCTAGAGATCTCTCCCCCTAGAGATATGATTAAGCTTTGATGTGATCTCTCTCTCCCCCTTTGACATCAATTTCCAAGAAGGGTCTTCTGGAATTTGTTGTGAATGGGTTCGGTCCTTGAATCACAGTACAAAGCATTAAGGTAAATGTGATGCTTGCAGAGGACAAGATTCATTGAGTGGAGCTGGATCAAGAATAAAGCAGGAATAAATGGCAAAATGTTTTTCCTGTAGTGAAATCTGTGTCACCGAGTTGTATGCTTCGGTTGCTCCGAAAATCTTCGGCTAGACCAGAGACATGAAACCGGTGGAACTGAGTTCATCACAGAGAAAAACACTTGTCACCTCAGCTCACTAGACAAATAAGATCTCACAAAGATTTGCAATGAATTGGATGCAGAAAATGCAGAACAAAAAGCAAAGAAAAGAAACTAAAAGATCTAGATGAAGATTTTTTTTTGAAAAGGGGAAACAAATATGCATGAGAAAAATGCAAGAACACAGAAAAGAACACAAGAGAACTTCATCTAGAGTTGGGCGGTGACAAAGTCACCTATGTTAGAGTATATTGACTTAGGAGTCAAGTGAGATCACTTGATCATAGGTCGTACTCATCGTTTAAGCTCAAAATGGGTTTACCATTTTTCGTTTAAGTATTTTGATGTATTCACATCTTGTTGAGTTTCTTTGACTCATGACTTGGAGTAAAGCTACTCTAAGATGGAATAACATACCTTGGGTGGCGGTGTTGATCTTGATCATGTAGTTGAACTTGTGTGGGTTGCTCAAGGTTGATGTAGCCTATCAAGAGTTGGGAGCACCCTTTGGATTTGGAGTTCATCTACCTACATGGGTTAGTTTTCGCAAGGAAGAGCACTTGTGTATCCAACATGACAATCATGATGCTCAACATAGAATTTGTCAAAGGATATGTTTGAAAGGTTTCGTGCTTCCTTGTCATCAACCACCATTGTGTAGAGACTTGGTGATGTAGAGATTGCTCAAGATGTGAGTGAGTTGCAATCTCATAGAATTAGATTCATCCAAGTACCTACAAAGGTTAGATAACATGCAAGATGCAAATTTTCAAGACATAAGATAATCATCATAGGAGAAATATCAAGTGATTAGTCGTAAGCTCAAGTCTTGCATATATCCAATGGAGTTCCTACTCCAAGTTTGAAGCATCAATGATGTTCAATTCACCTCTTAACCTGCAAAACACTTTCTCATCAAGTGGTTTAGTGAATATATCTGCTAATTGCTTATCGGTGCGAACATGCTTAAGGTTTATGTCACCCTTAGCAACGTGATCTCGAATGAAATGATGACGAACTTCAATATGCTTAGTTCGAGAGTGTTGCACGGGATTGTGAGCAATCTTGATAGCACTTTCATTGTCAAAAAGTAATGGAACATGTTTCACATATATCCCATAATCTTTAAGAGTTTGGGTCATCCAGAGTAATTGAGCACAACATGAACCAGCGGCAATGCATTCCGCTTTGGCAGTGGATAAGGATACCGAGTTTTGTTTCTTGGAAGACCAATACACAAGAGATCTACCAAGGAATTGACAAGTACCCGAAGTGGACTTTCTATCAACCTTGTCACCGGCATAGTCCGAGTCGGAGTAGCCAACAAGATCAAAGGAAGCCCCCTTTGGATACCAAATGCCAAAATTTGGTGTATGTATTAAGTATCTCACTATCCTCTTCACGGCCTTAAGATGACATTCCTTAGGAGCATCTTGATATCGTGCACACATGCACACACTTAGCATGATATCGGGACGTGAAGCACATAGATATAACAATGAACCAATCATAGAGCGGTAAACTTTTTGATCAACCGGTTCACCATCTTTGGTTAAATCAAGATGTCCACTAGTAGGCATGGGTGTAGTCATACCTTTGCATTCTTGCATATTGAACTTCTTGAATAAGTCCTTGGTGTACTTCGTTTGAGAGACAAAGGTGCCTTCCTTGGTTTTCTTGATTTGCAGACCAAGAAAGAAATTGAGTTCACTCATCATAGACATCTCAAACTTCTCCGACATTAGCTTCCCAAACTTTTCACTAAAATGAGGGTTAGTTGTTCCAAATATAATATCATCAACATGAATTTGGCATACAAATAGTTCTCCATTAACCCTTTTAGTAAAAAAGAGTAGAATCTATTTTTCCAATTTCAAAGCCTTTTTCAATAAGGAACTTGGTCAAGCATTTATTCCATGCTCTAGGAGCTTGTTTAAGACCATAAAGGGCTTTGTGAAGTTTGTAGACATGATTAGGTTTCTTAGGATTGACAAAGCCGGGAGGTTGCTTAGCATAAACTTCCTACTCAATTTCACCATTTAGAAAAGCACTTTTAATGTCCATTTGGTACAAAGTGATATCATGGTGATTAGCATAGGCAAGTAAGATGCGAATGGACTCAAGTCTAGCAACGGGAGCATATGTCTCACCATAGTCCATACCTTCGACTTGTGTGTAGCCTTGGGCGACGAGACGTGCTTTGTTGCAAACCACTTGTCCATCTTCATCTTGCTTGTTGCGAAACACCCATTTGGTACCGATGATGTTGTGGTTGTTGTCGGGCTTCTCGACCAATGTCCACACTTGATTTCTCTCAAAGTTGTGTAGCTCTTCATGCATAGCGTTTATCCAGTCCGGATCCTCCAATGCTTCTTCAACCTTCATAGGTTCAATGCTAGAGATGAATGAGTAATGTTCACAAAAGTTAGCCAAACGAGTTTTAGAGCGAGTGATTCTCCCGGTTTGGATATCATTGTAGATTTGCTCCACAGGATGATCTTTAGCAATTCTTGCTGGAACTTGTGAAAGCTTTTGCTTGGGTCTTGGTTGAACATCTTCTTCATCTTGTTCTTCTTCTTGGCCTTCTTCATTGTTAGCGCTTTCGTTCTCTTGTCGTGGTGGAGAAGGAGGTTGTTGACGTTCGTCTTGGTGCACTTCCTCGTTTTCTTCATCTTAGTGTGTCCCACTCGTGGATGCTTCCGTATCAACTCTTGGTTCACCTTGTCGTGAGGTAGAAGCTTCCACTTGGACGGACGAGGTACTCTCCTTTATCTCTGTTGGATGAATATTGCCAATAGACAAGTCTTGAATTGCTTCCGAGGGATCTTTGTCTCCTACATCAATTGGCAATTGCTCTACTTGCGAGCCGTTAGATTCATCAAACTTCACATCTACCGTTTCTTCAACCTTTCGGGTGAAATTGTTGTAGACATGGTATGTGTGAGAGTTTGAGCCATAACCAAGTAGGAAACCTTCATGAGACTTAGGAGAAAATTTAGAACGACGATGCTTATCAAGAATGTAGCACTTTGAGCCGAATACTCGAAAGTATCCAACTTGGGGTTTGTTACCGGTGAGGAGCTCGTATGCCGTCTTGCCGAGTAGTTTGTGAAGATACAAGCGATTTGTTGCATGACAAGCTGTCTCAAGCGCTTCCGCCCAAAATTGTTTTGGCATATTGTACTCATCAAGCATCGTTCTTGCCATCTCGATAAGAGTCCGATTCTTCCTCTCAACGACTCCATTTTGTTGAGGTGTGTACATAGCCGAGAACTCATGTGTAATCCCTTCTTCGTCAAGAAAGGTGTCCATATTTGAGTTCTTGAACTCCGTTTCGTTGTCGCTCCGAACCTTCTTGATCTTCACGTCAAATTGATTTTGGGCCTTCCTAGCAAAGTTTTTGAAGATCTTTTGGACCTGCGATTTGTCATCAAGAAAGAACACCCACGTAAATCTTGAAAAATCATCAACTATGACTAGAGCAAATGAGTTACCACCGAGACTCTTGTAGGCATTTGGACCAAAGAGATCCATGTGAAGTAGCTCGAGTGGTCTTCTTGTGGTCATGATGTTCATAGCGCGATGACTTCCTCCAACTTGTTCCCCTGCTTGACAAGCACTACAAAGTCTATCCTTGTCAAATATGACATCGTTAATGCCAAGGATATGATTTCCTTTAATGAGTTTGTCAAGGTTTTGCATGCCCACATGGCCTAGCCTTCTATGCCACAACCAGCCTTTAGAAGATTTAGCAATTAAGCAAGTTCTAGGTTGAGCCTTTTTAGTGAAATCAACAATGTAAAGATCTCCTCTACGTATACCGGTAAAGACCATTTTATGATTATCTCTACGAAACACTTGGCAGTCTACTTCAGTAAATAGGACATTGAAACCGAAATCAGCAAGTCTAGATACTGAAAGTAAGTTGTAGCAAAGAGATTCAACGAGCATGACATTTTGTATGGAGCTATCATGTGAGATGGCCACCTTACCAAGGCCAACCACCTTACCCTTTGAATTATCACCAAAAGTGACATACTTTCGAGGGCCGTCGTTTCCAGCAAGCTCACAGAACATGTCTTTATCTCCGGTCATATGATCAGTACATCCACTATCAAGGACCCATTCCTTTCCTCCAGCCATGTAGCCGCGAAGATTTGCCATAAGACCAAAGTGTCTCATCGCATCATCGAGATCGTAGTCACTATCATCATCCTCATCCTCATCAGAGTATCCATGTTCAACATCATCTTGTGATTGATCAATTCCTAGAGAGGGTAATTCATTAGATAAATGATCATTTCTATAGTTATCTTTATGAATTCTAATAGCTCTGGAAATGATATTGCTAATGATTCCAACATCTCCTTTGGCACTCGTAAGATTAGTAAGCTCAAATAAGCAGTCACCAAATTTGGGATCATTGGAACTCATCTTAATCAAGGCAATAGACTTATGGATGATTTCATCTAGATCTTTCAAGGAATAATTTGGAAAGAGTTCCTCAAGAAATTTCCATATGGTGTAGGAACACTTAAGAGCAGGCAAACATCCAATCAAGTTTCTAGGCAAGCCTCTAGTGATAAGATTAACAGTTCTAAGATTGCAAATCATGTTAATTGACTCATCAAGGGTAGGATGCATGGGATCAACATGAGGTGCACAAGGGCTAGCAATATACTTGCTCAAATGATATTCATTGAAAATCTCAAGCATTTCATTTTTCCAATCATGAAAATATTCTCCATCAAGAATAGGCACTCTACGTCTAGGACTCCCCAAAGTAGACACATCCATCTTCCTCCAAAGGTGTTTAAACCAAAGCAATGGAGACCAATGCTCTAATACCAATTGAAAGGATCGAGAAGAGGTGTCTAGAGGGGGGGGGGGGTGATTAGACACTAAGTACCAAAAGTGCAGTTTTTAATTTCTTTAGGTTGAAGTGGAGTTTTGGCACAAGTTATCAAGCAAGCATGCAAAGAGTATATGAGCAACGGAAAGTAAAGCATGCAACTTGCAAGAATGTAAGGGGAAGGGTTTGGAGAATTCAAACGCAATTGGAGACACAGATGTTTTTGTCGTGGTTCCGATAGGTGGTGCTATCGTACATCCACGTTGATGGAGACTTCAACCCACGAAGGGTAAATGTTGCACGAGTCCACGGAGGGCTCCACCCATGAAGGGTCCACGAAGAAGCAACCTTGTCTATCCCATCATGGCCATCGCCCACGAAGGACTTGCCTCACTAGCGGTAGAACTTCATGAAGTAGGTGATCTCCTTGCCCTTACAAACTCCTTGGTTCAACTCCACAATCTTGTCGGAGGATCCCAAGTGACACCTAGCCAATCTAGGGGACACCACTCTCCAAGAAGTAACAAATGGTGTGTTTATGATGAACTCCTTGCTCTTGTGCTTCAAATGATAGTCTCCCCAACACTCAACTCTCTCTCACAGGATATGGATTTGGTGGAAAGAATGTTTGAGTGGAAAGCAACTTGGGGAAGGCTGGAGATCAAGATTCATATGGTGGGAATGGAATATCTTGGCCTCAACACATGAGTAGGTGGTTCTCTCTCAGAAAATATGTATTGGAAGTGTAGGTATGTTCTGATGGCTCTCTCCACGAATGAAGAGTGGGTGGAGGGGTATATATAGACTCTACACAAAAACTAACCATTACACACAATTTACCAATCTCGGTGAGACCGAATTGAGAAACTCGGTCGGACCGATTTAGCAAACCTAGTGACCGTTAGGATTTTCGGTGGGACTGAGATGCAACTCGGTAGGACCGATATTGTTAGGGTTAGGGCATAACGTAATCTCGGTGTGACCGATTACACAAACTCGGTGGGACCGATTTTGGTAATAAGCTAACCAAAGAGTTGGTCAGGCAACTTGGTGAGACCGATTACACAAACTCTGTGGGACTGATTTTGGTAATAAGCTAACCAGAAAGTTTGCATTGTAATCTCGGTAGTACCGATTGCTCAATCTCGGTGGGACCCATTTTGGTAATGGACATACATAGAGAGATTACAATCCCATCTCGGTGAGACCGAGACCCCTATCGGTGAAACCGATTTGCCTAGGGTTTGTGGCAGTGGCTATGACATCTGAACTCGGTGGCGCCGGATAGAAAGAATCGGTGGGGCCGAGTTTGACTTTTGGTTTAGGTCATATGTGGATGTGGGAAGGTAGTTGAGGGTTTTGGAGCATAGCACTAAGCACTATGAAGCAAGAACCTCATCAAGCAACACCTCATCCCTCCTTGATAGTATTGGCTTTTCCTATAGACTCAATGTGATCTTGGATCACTAAAATATAAAATGTAGAGTCTTGAGCTTTGAGCTTGAGCCAATTTTTTATCCTTAGCATCTTGAAGGGGCTCCACATCCTTTAGTCCATGCCACTTAATTTGTTGAACTTGTCTGAAACATACTAGGTAAAAGTATTAGTCCAACAAGAGATATATTGTCATTAATTATCAAAATCACCCAGGGAGCACTTGTGCTTTCAGTAGGAGGCACAACAATAGAAGCAAGATCAATTATTTCATCCTTACTAGGCAATTCTTTTTCATGAAGCTTTCTACTAAACTTGGAAAATTAAACTCATGAGACTCATCACCAAAGCTAACACCGACAATTTGTTTTTCACAATCAATTTTAGCATTAACGGTGTTTAAGAAGGGTCTACCAAAGATAATGGGACAAAAATCATCTTGTGGGGAGCCAAGAACAAGAAAATCAGTAGGGCATTTTATTTTCCTACACAAGATTTCAACATCTCTAACAATCCCAAGTGGTGTGATGGTGTCTCTATTAGCAAGTTTAATTGTGGCATCTATTTCTTCTATTTCAGCGGGTGCTATGTCATTCATAATTTCTTAATATAAGGTAAAGGGAATAGCACTCATGCTAGCACCTATGTCACATAAACCATGATAATAGTTCTCCTATTTTAACTGAGACAACAGGCATGCCAACAACGGGTCTATGTTTTTCCTCTTTATTAGGTTTGGCAATTCTTGTAGCTTCATTGCAGAAGTAAATAACATGCCCATCTTTATTTTCTTCCTGGAGATCTTTAACCATAGCAACAGTAGGTTTTACTTTGATTTGTTCATCAATTTTGGGTGTTCCGATATAACTTTTGTTAACCACAATTGAAACTTTAGCATGTTCCTTTATCCTAACAGGGAAAGATGGGTTTTCAATATAAGCAGTAGGAACAACTGGATCAACATTATAAAGTATAGTTTCTTCCTTAGCTAGTACCAGTTATTTAATTTCTTCTTTAATAGGTGGGTGATATTTAAACCACTTCTCTTTAGGAAGGTCAACATGAGTAGCAAATGATTCACAAAATGAGGCTACTATCTCAGTGTTAAGTCCATATTTAGTGCTAAACTTTTGAAAATCATCGGTATCCATAAAAGATTTAACACAACCATATTTAAGCTCAATACCTAACTTTTTACGTTCCTCGAGTTCCCAATCTTCAGAGTTGCATTTAATTCTTTCTAAAAGATCCCACTAGAATTCAATAGTCTTCTTCATAAAAGAACCAGCACAAGAAGTATCAAGCATGGATCGATCATTATGAGAAAGCCGAGCATAAAAGTTCTGGTTAATAATTTCTCTTGAGAGCTCATGATTGGGGCATGAATATAACATTAACTTCAGCCTCCCCCAAGCTAGAGAGATACTTTCTCCTTCACGAGGCCAAAAATTATATATGCAATTCTGATCACGATGAACTATATGCATAGTATAATTTTTTGGTGGAACTCCAATTTCAATCGATTCCAATTCCAAGATCCAACATCATCGCATAGCCTATACCATGACAATGCTTTTACCTACAAAGATAAAGGGAAAACCTTCTTCTTTACTTCATCTCTGGGTAAACCTGCAAGCTTAAACAATCCACAAATTTGTTCCACATATATCAAGTGCATATCAGGATGTTCGGTTCCATCTCCTGCATAAGGATTAGCTAGCAGTTGTTCTATCATACCCGAAGGAATTTCATATTCAATATTTTCGGTAGGTTTAGTAGGTTGAGGGGTAGCTAATTGTGGTTCTGGTTGAGGTGAAGATACCCCAAACAAACCCCTCAAAGGATTGTTTTCCATAGTAACAAGTGACAATAAATTTCAGCACACTATATAAATGTTTCCTTACCAAAGGCGCTTCACTCCCCGGCAATGGCGCCAGAAAATAGCCTTGATAAGTAAGAGTGTCGAACCCGACGAGGAGTAGAAGGAAGTGACAAGTGGTTTTCAACATGGTAATGTCTGCAAGTGTTGAAATTGTAAGTAACAAAGTAGTTTGATAGCAATATATTTTGTAACGAGCAAGTAATGATAATAGTAACAAAAGTGCAGCGAGGTTGCCCAATCCTTTTGGGACAAAGGACAGGCCAAAATGGTCTCTTATAATAGGCAAAGCGTTCTTGAGGGTACACGGGAATTTCATCTAGTCACTTTCATCATGTTGATTCGATTCGTGTTCGCTACTTTGAAAATTTGATATGTGGGTGGACCGGTGCTTAGGTGCTGTTCTTACTTGAAGAAACCTCCTACTTATGATTAACCCTCCCGCAAGCATCCGCAACTACGAGAAAAGTATTAAGAATAAATTGTAACCATAGCATTAAACTTTTGGATCCATTCGGTCCCTTACGGAATAGCGCATAAACTAGGGTTTAAGCTTCTGTCACTCTCGCAACCCATCATCTAATAACTACTCCACAATGCATTCCCTTAGGCCCAAATATTGTGAAGTGTAATTTAGTCGACATTCACATGACACCACTAAGGGAATCACAACATACATACTATCAAAATATCGAACACATATCAGGTTCACATGATTACTTGCAACATGATTTCTCCCGTGAACTCAAGAACAAAAGTAACTACTCACAAGTGATAAACGTTCTCAAGATCAGAGGGGTATTAAATAGCATAATGGATCTAAACATATAATCTTCCACCAAATAAACCATATAGTAATCAACTACAAGATGTAATCAACACTACTAGTAACACAAGCACCAATTTATAGTTCCGGTAACAAGATTGAACACAAGAGATGAACTAGGGTTTGAGATGAGATGGTGCTGTTGAAGATGTTGATAGAGATTGCCCTCCCCAAGATGGGATACTTGTTTGTGATGATGATGACGATGATTTCATCCTCTGGGAGGGAAGTTCCCCCGGCGAAATCGCTCCGCCGGAGGACAAAAGTGCTCCTGCCTAGGTTCCGCCTCGAGACAGCGGTGCTCCATCCCGAAGGTCCTCTCCTTATTTTTTCTAGGTCAAAATGACATATATACTAGAAGATGGGCACCGGAGGTGGGTCTGGGTGAGCGCAACCCACCAGGGCGCGCTTGGGCTGCCTGACGCGCCCAGGTGGGTTGTGCCCACTTGGTGGGCCCCCTATGGTACTTATTTGCTCCAATATTCTTCATATATTTCATAAAAATTCTTTGTGAAGTTTCAGCTTATTTGGAGTTGTGCATAATAGGTAGCCTGACATAGGTTTTGTAGGTCCAGATTTCCAGCTTCCGGAATTCTCCCTCTTTGTGTGTACCTTGCAAATTATGAGAGAAAAAGGCATTAGAATTACTCCAAAAAAACATTATTATGCATAAAAACATCATAAATAATAGTAGGAAAACATGATGCAAAATGGATGTATCAACCCACACCTTATCCTCAAGGGTGGAGGGCGCGCCCAACCCCCTAGGAACACCCACCGGTCTTGTGGGTCCCAGAGTGTAACACCCCGGAGGTGATTTACCCAATTTGTAGTCCAACTCTTGCCATTTCCGGCTTTAAGTTATTTTATTTTCTTGGGTTCGGGTTTTTGTCTCCGTGTGTTGTTATCGTTGTCATGCATCTCATATCATGTCATCATGTGCATTGCATTTGCATACGTGTTCATCTCATGCATTCGAGCATTTTCCCCGTTGTCCGTTTTGCATTCCGGCGCTTCGTTCTCCTCCGGTGGTCATTTCTACCTTTCTTTCGTGTGTGGGGATTAAATTTTTTGGATTGGACCGAGACTTCCCAAGCGGCCTTAGTTTACTACCGGTAGACCGCCTGTCAAGTTTCGTATCATTTGGACTTCGTTTCATACTCCAACGGTTAACCGAGGGACCGAAAAGGCCTGATGTGTGTTGTAGCCCAACACCCCTCCAATTTGGCCCAAAACCCACCAAAACCCTCTCCATCATCTAGAGCGTTCGATCACGATCGCGTGGCCGAAAACCGCACCTCATTTGGACTCTCCTAGCTCCTCCTATGCCTATATATAGCCCCTTCCCGAAAATCCCGGATCCACTCCAACCCTAACCCTAGTCCCCCTCCATCCGCGCGTCGGACACGTCCGGGCCACGCCGGACGTTTCGCGCTGCCGCCCCGCAGCCACTGGCGTCGCGCCATGTGGCTGGCCGCCTCCTCCCACCGCCGCGGCCCGCCTGGGCCCGAGGAGGGCCCCCGAGGCCCATCCACTGCCTTGCGCCGCCCGGTCGTCTCCCCGCCGCCCGACCGACCCGCGCCGCCCTCCGCCTTGCCACCGTTCGCCTCCACCGCCGCCGCTCTGCCGTCCTCCGACGATGCGCGCCCCGCCGTTGCAAGCTCCGGTGGCCGGAGCACCGTGCCGCACCGAGCGCCCAGCCGCACCACTCGTCGCCGATGTCCCGCGCCTCCTCCTCGCCTACTCGTCGCTGGCGACCGACTCCTCCTCCGCCGGAAAACCTTGCTGGCGACCTCGGACCCTTCGCGGGTGAACAGTGGATCTCGCCGGGTGAATAGTAAACCCTAGATCCACGAGGTGATTTTTTTTCATAAGTCCCCGATTCCCAGATCCATGTGCCCATGTTCATCATGCCGTAACTTTGCATCCGTAGCTCCGTTTTGGGCATATAGCATATCAAAATGTTCGCCTCAGGGAGCACATCATTTCATCTCATTGCATCATTTTCATTGGAGTTCATCTTGATGCCTGAAATGCTGTTAGAAGAGTGCTACTTGAGTTAATTGTCAGATCTGCTGCTCCATTTAGATATTTGTCATTTTTTCCATGATTATTCTGTGCATGATATGCCCATGAGCTCTACATGTGTTTTGTTAAGGGTTTTGCCATCTTTCCAGAGGTGCAACCCATGTATTTTTGTGATGTGGGTGGTGACTAGCACAAGCTTGCAAAGTGAGGCACTTGGTAATGCTGATTTCAGGGACTTAGCATTTCCACTAAGTCCTTGATCTGTTTATCTCATATGGCCATATGTTCATGTTGTTTCCTAGTGATCCGTGCCTCTTTTGAGGATGATCAGTAAGGATGTTTTGTTAATCTTGTAGTTCTCTATCCATCCATGTATTTTTTTGAAATTATGGAGCACCCTAGCTTGAGTCAATCGAGCTCTACTTTTGTCATTTCGTGAATCTGGGCAGATTGTCTACTTGTTAGCGATTTTGCCGATGATGTTGTAGTTGATCCGTGCATGCTATGTTATTGTTCTTGCCATGTATAGCTTGTATTTTGTGTATTCTTGATGGGTGTATGCTTAGATTATCATGAAATGCTTTGTAGTGAGTGCATCAAGCTCGTAAACATGCCTACTTGATATCTGTTTCAGCATGTTCCAGTTTTCACTAAGTCTGAGAACTGATTATGTTTTTGCCATGTTCACATGCTTGCAATTGTATTTTCTGATCCCTTTTGCCTCAAGGTCACTAAGGGACTTTTGTTTTTCCATATTCAGGTCCTGTAGCATGTAGTTTTGTTGCTTTGAAGAGTGCTATCTGATCTGAAATTCCAGACAAGTGTTAATTTCACTAAGTCTGAGATCTGTTTACCATATGCATTTTTGCCATGCTTGTTTGAACCTGTTAATGGATGAATTGGCCGTAGCTCAGTGCTAGACATTTGTTAAACATCTTGAATGGATTCCAGCCATGTATTTTGATGCCATATTTGGGTGCTGTAGCATGTTCATCTTGTCGCATTTAGATGGCTACTTGCTGTAAATCGTAGAACGTGGTCATGTTTGAATTGCTTGCCATTTCCAAACCGTAACTCCGATTCCGACGTTCTTTATATCGTTTTCAAGCGATTTTATCTCATCTTTCCAGTGGCACACTTGGATTTCCAAGTTGTGGCCAGGTTCATTCTTTCCTTGTCAAATCTTGCATATGCATCCCGCATCGCATCCCGCATAGCATATCATCCTTGCATCATATTGTTTGAGCTTTGCACGTGGTTGATTGTATTCCGTTTGCTTGTTTGTCTTGTTTGGGTAGAGCCGGGAGACGAGTTCGCTAACGAGGAGCCCGTTGAGTTTGCTTTCGAGGATCCAGTCAACTCTGACAACTTTGCAGGCAAGATGATCATACCCTCGAAATCACTACTATCTTTGCTTTGCTAGATGCTCGCTCTTTTGCTATGCCTATGCTACGATGCCTACCACTTGATTATCATGCCTCCCAAATTGCCATGTCAAACCTCTAACCCACCATGTCCTAGCAAACCGTTGATTGGCTATGTTACCGCTTTGCTCAGCCCCTCTTATAGCATTGCTAGTTGCAGGTGAAGATTGGAGACCATTCCTTGTTGGAACATTATTTACTTGTTGGGATATCATTATATTGCCTTGTTATCTTAATCCATCTATATAGTTGGTAAAGGGTGGAAGGCTCGGCCTCTCGCTTAGTGTTTTTTTCCACTCTTGCCACCCTAGTTTCCGTCATATCGGTGTTATGTTCCCGGATTTTTACGTTCCTTACGCGGTTGGATTATAATGGGAACCCCTTGATAGTTCGTCTTGATTAAAGCTTTTCCAGCAATGCCCAACCTTGGTCTTACCATTTTCCACCTAGAATTTTTTCCCTTGGGTTTCCGGAGCCCGAGGGTCATCTTATTTTAAACCCCCCCGGGCCAGTGCTCCTCTGAGTGTTGGTCCGACTGAGCTGCCTGCGGGGCCACCTCGGGGAAACTTGAGGGTTGTTTTACTCGTAGCTAGTCTCATCTGAGTGTGCCCTGAGAACGAGATATGTGCAGCTCCTATCGGGATTTGTCGGCACATTCGGGTGGTGTTGCTGGATTTGTTTTAACCTGTCGAAGTGTCTTGTAGAACCGAGGCAGCGAGTCTGATCGGAACGTCTCGGGAGGAGGTCTATTCCTTCGTTGACCGTGAGAGCTTGTCATGGGCTAAGTTGGGACTCCCCTGCAGGGATTTGAACTTTCGGAAGCCGTGCCCGCGGTTATGGGTAGATGGGAATTTGTTAATGTTCGGTTGTAGATAACTTGAACCTTAACTTAATTAAAATGAATCAACAGTGTGAGTTACCGTGATGGTCTCTTCTCGGCGGAGTCCGGGAAGTCAACACGGTGTTGGAGTAATGCTTGCCGCAGGTTGCCCTATAGTTTCTTGCTCGCGCTTTGCCTCCTCTTCTCGCTCTCTTTTGCGAACAGGTTAGCCACCATATATGCTAGTCGCTTGCTGCAGCTCCACATATTTTTACCTTGCCTTACCTATAAGCTTAAATAGTCTTGATCGCGAGGGTGCGAGATTGCTGAGTCCTTGTGGCTCACAGATTACTTCCAAACCAGATGCAGGGCCTGATGATTCCGCCCTAGGTGACGCGCTTGAGCTCAAGTGGGAGTTCGACGAGGACTCTCAACGATACTACATGTCTTTCCCTGATGATCAGTAGTGGTAACCAGTTGGGGGTGATCGGGACCGTGTCGCATGTTGGGTTATCTTTTATTTTGGCGCCGTAGTCGGGCCATGAGTGTTTGGATGATGTAATGTTATTTATGTACCTTGATTGACGTGGCGAGTGTAAGCTAACTATGTTTTCTCCCCTTTATTATTTATATTACATGGATGTTGTGAAGATTGCCTAACTTGCGACATTGCTTTCAATGCGGTTATGTCTCTAAGTTGTGCCTCGACACATGGGAGCTATAGCCGCATCGAGGGCATTATACAGAGGCTCCACCGACCTCAACTCCATATATTCACGTTCGGGGAGAAAAAATCGGAGAGAAGGATTCATCGTGTTTTACGATACGAAGCCGTTGTCACCCCCTGTTCTTCATCGGGAGGCCAGATCTGGAGTCCGTTCGGGGCTCTGCAGAGGGGAAATTGTTGCTATCATCATCACCAACCTTCCTCCATCACCAATTTCATGATTCTCACCACCGTGTGTGAGTAATTCCATCATAGGCTTGCTGGATGGTGATGGGTTGGATGAGATTTATCATGAAATCGAGTTAGTTTTGTTAGGGTTTGATCCCTAGTATCCACTATGTTCTAAGATTGATGTTGCTATGACTTTGCTATGCCTAATGCTTGTTAATAGGGCCCGAGTGCCATGATTTCAGATCTGAACCTATTATGTTTCATGAATATATTCATGTTCTTGATCCGATCTTGCAAGTTATAGTCACCTACTACGTGTTATGATCCGACAACCCCGGAGTGACAATAGTCGGGACACTTCCTGGTGATGATCGTAGTTCGAGGAGTTCATGTATTCACTAAGTGATAATGCTTTGGTCCGGTACTCTATTAAAAGGAGGCATTAATAACCCTTAGTTTCCAATAGGACCCCGCTGCCACGGGAGGGTAGGACAAAGGATGTTATGCAAGTTCTTTTCCATCGGCATGTATGCCTATATTCGGAATACATGCCTACATTATATTGATGAATTGGAGCTAGTTCTGTGTCACCCTATGTTATAACTGTTGCATGATGAATGCCATCCGACATAATTATCCATCATTGATCCATTACCTATGAGTTCGTTTCATATTGATCTTTGCTAAGTTACATTTCCGTTGCCACTGTTATGATTGCTACAAAACTGCTACTGTTACTTTTGCCACTGTTACTGCTACTACCATATTACTTTGCTACTAAATACTTTGCCACAGATATTAAGTCTTTCAGGTGTGGTTGAATGGACAACTTAGCTGCTAATACTTGAGAATATTCTTTTGGCTCCCCTTGTGTCGAATCAATAAATTTGGGCTGAATACTCTACCCTCGAAAACTGCTGCGGTCCCCAATACTTGTGGGTTATCACCCCTCATGGTGGAGGTAAAAGCCTACATCCTGCTTGATTGCTATTGATGATGATGATAATGATCTCGATTACGAGGGTGCTAATTCACCACCTCTAATCTCAAGAGCTTCTACTTTAATCTTGTATGAAACTTGTCTGTCTGTCCTGACTTGTCCCTCTTGGGGTGCTTTACCCCTCCTAATATAAGTTGAAGGGACAGGCTTACATGTAGAGTCCTACTCTAAATCTTGTTGGTCTTCTATGCCTTCTAAGTTTAGGCAATATCCATCCTGTGTATGACTTGTTGAGCTGGAAATAGAAAATAGGTCTCATCTTCTCCGACCTTCTCTGAGAGCCGGCCCTCCAAGCCTCTTCATGAGCCGGCCTTCTTCAGAGTTGCACACTGGGCCTTAGGCCTTGTCATCCAGGTCGACCCGACAAGCGGGATGTCTCATGAGCCGCCAAGTGATGGGTCGGGTCATACCTCCTGGCCGGGTCAAACCATGGGGAATATCCCCAACATTAGCTCCCAATGTAGCTTGAAATTATTGATGCTAAGCTCCTGAAAGCAAGAATAATTAATATGTTAAGAGAAAAAGGCTCGCTCAAAAGGCCGCCTTTATTCAAGGAACCAGCTTCTGAAAATTATGAGTTCCTTTGTCATATCAATGAGCCAGCTTCACAATCAACTTGCTGGTGCGTGTCCTTTGTAAGAAAATATTGGGAATAATATCCCATCTCTTATTAAGCCGGTTTCTTGTGCTTTGGCTTAAAGAATATTTGAAAAAAATCTTTCTAATGTTGAGCCAGTTTTCAAAGTTTTTTGGCTTGTGAATGTCATCTTCCTGAGACGCGGAGTGCTTGACGGGTCGTTTGACGTAGTAAACAATTGTCGGCTTGTGAATACAGAGCTTGTCGAGGTTGCCGAGTCATGGAGATTGATGCCATTAGGTTATAGAATTGGAATCTAGGAAATTCCGGATCTTTTTGTCATACCAATAAGCTCGCTTCATAATCAACTTGCTCATGCTGGTTCCTTGCGGAAAAATATTTGGAAAAACTACACCCATCTGCCATTGAGTCGGCTACCAGTGCTTTTGGCTTGATGAAAATTTTTTGAATAATAAATCCATATGATGTCGAACCGGCTTTCCAGGCCTTTCTATGAATAGCTTAGAGGAGATATGAAGGAAATATGCCCTAGAGGCAATAATAAAGTTGTTATTTCATATTATATTTCCCTATTCATGATAAAGGTTTATTATTCATGCTAGAAATGTATTGATCGGAAACTTAAATACATGTGTGAATACATAAACAAATATCGTGTCCCTAGTAAGCCTCTACTAGACTAGCTCGTTGATCAAGTAGGTGAAGGTTTCCTAACCATAGACATGTGTTGTCATTTAGTAATGGGAGAATGATGTGATGGACAAGACCCATCCGTTAGCTTAGCATAATGGTCGTTCAATTTATTGCTATTGCTTTCTTCATGTCAAATACTTATTCCTTCGACTATGAGATTATGCAACTCCTGGATACCGGAGGAATACCTCATGTGCTATCAAAGATCACAATGTAACTGGGTGATCATAAATATGCTCTATAGGTATCTCCGAAGGTGTTTGTTGAGTTGGCATAGATTGAGATTAGGATTTGTCACTCTGAGTATCGGAGAGGTATCTCTGGGCCCTCTCGGTAATACACATCATAAGCTTGCAAGCAAATGATTAAGGAGTTAGTCACAAGGTGATGTATTACAGAATGAGAAAAGAGATTTGCCGGTAACGAGATTGAATTAGGTATGAAGATACCTACGATCGAATCTCGGGCAAGTAACATACTAATGGACAAAGGGAATTACGTATGTTGTCATAACGGTTCGACCGATAAAGATCTTGTAGAATATGTAGGAGCCAATATGGGCATCCAGGTTCTGTTATTGGTTATTGACCAGAGAGGTGTCTCGGTCATGTCTACATAGTTCTCGAACCCGTAGGGTCCACACGCTTAACGTTCGTTGATGATATAGTGTTATATGAGTTATCTGTTTTGGTGACCGAATGTTGTTCGGAGTCTCGGATGAGATCATGGACATGACGAGGATTCTCGAAATGGTTGAGAGGTACAGATTGAAATATAGGATGATAGTATTCGAACACCGGAACCCCCCGGGGGTAGATATGGGCCGAGGGAGTCCTGGATTAGGGGGTGTTCGGGTAGCCGGACTATACCTTCAGCCGGACTCCAGGACTATGAAGATACAAGATTGAAGACTTCGTCCCGTGTCCGGATGGGACTTTCCTTGGCGTGGAAGGCAAGCTTGGCGATGCGGATATTCAAGATCTCCTACCATTGTAACCGACTTTGTGTAACGCTAACCCTCTCCGGTGTCTATATAAACCAGAGGGTTTTAGTCCGTAGGACAACTTCATCATACAACAATCATACCATAGGCTAGCTTTTAGGGTTTAGCCTCCTTGATCTTGTGGTAGATCTACTCTTGTACTACCCATATCATCAATATTAATCAAGCAGGACGTAGAGTTTTACCTCCATCAAGAGGGCCCGAACCTGGGTAAAACATTGTGTCCCTCATCTCCTGTTACCATCCGCCTAGACGCACAGTTCGGGACCCCCTACCCGAGATCCGCCGGTTTTGACACCGACAATGGTGCTTTCATTGAGAGTTCCTCTGTGTCGTCGCCTTTAGGCCCGATGGCTCCTTCGATCATCAACAATGATGCAGTCCAGGGTGAGACTTTTCTTCCCCGACAGATCTTCATCTTCGGCGGCTTCGCACTGTGGGCCAAGTCGCTTGGCCACCTTGAGCAGATCAAAAGCCACGCCCCTGGACATCAGGTCAGGTTTGGAAGCCTAAACTACACGGCTGACATCCGCGGGGACTTGATCTTCGACGGATTTGAGCCACAGCCAAGCGCGCCGCACTGTCTCGACGGGCATGATATAGCTCTGCCGCCGAACAGCGCCTTGGAGGCCGCACACGCATCGGTTCCGACCATTGATTCGGAGCCTACTGCGCGATTGAGGATCAGCGGTTGGACGCTGCATCAAGGGCTGCGATCTCAGAGGCGATTGAGCCGAACTCCAGCTCCGCACTCCGCATGGCCCGTGGCTCCGAGGAGCCGGATTCCTTTCCGAACTCCGAGCCCCCCGCGCCCCTGCCGACCGAATCCGATTGGGCATCGATAATGGAGTTCACCGCCGCAGACATCTTTCAGCACTCGCCCTTCAGCAACATCCTGAATTCGCTAAAGTCTCTCTTTATCAGGAGAGCCCTGGCCGGACTACGGTCAGCAAGGATGGGATTCGGATGATGAAGAAATTCAAAACCCACCCACCACCCACTTCGTAGCCACTGTCGACGACTTAACCGGCATGCTCGACTTCGACTCCGAAGACATCGACGGTATGGACGATGATGCAGGAGACAACCAAGAACCAACGCCTATAGGGCATTGGACAGCCACCTCATCTCACGATGTGTACATGGTGGATACCCCTAAAGGAAGCAACAACGAGGAAAACGGGGATGGAAAGAGGGATCGATCTCTCGAAAAACAATCAAAGCATCGGCGTAAACACCGACCCAAGCCCCGCCTCGATAAAGACCCAGCCATAGAGCAGGATGAGCCGGTAGACGACGAGCATGCCTTAGAGCAACCGTCCCAACAGGACAACCCGGATAGAGAAACCGAACATCCCTCCCCCGGCGAAAATGGCATTCCGGACGACCCTACGCCGGACAAGCCCACGAAGAAGAAGAACCTCCACAAATGGCTCGTTGCAACTGCACGCAGCCTGAAAAAGCAGAAGCGGAATCTAAAAACTGCGGAAGATGCACTCAGGATCATATGGAGTAAAGTAATCAATACCGCAGACAAATACGGCGACAGTCGCCGCACTAAAAGCTATCCGAAGAGAAAGCTACTACCTGAATTCGACGAGGAGGCCTTAGAGCCCTCGCATTCCAAAAGTGAGAAAGCCACACGGTCGGATAGACGACCCCATGGCCAGCATAAAGCGGCAAGCAGCGCCGCACTTAAGCCGGCACGCGACCCACTTAATAGGATTCGCATCATGGCCCAGCCAGGTCCATTTACGGGCCAAGAAAGCAAGCTCTCGTAAGCAATGCAGTAAAGCCATTATCAGAATCCGGCACACCCAAATACAGGGGTGCCGCACACCCCCTACTTTTCACCGATGAGGTCCTGGATTATGAATTTCCAGCGGGATTCAAACCCGTAAACATAGAGGCATATGATGGAACAATAGACCCTGGAGTCTGGATCGAGGATTATATCCTCCACATACATATGGCTAGAGGAGATGACCTCCACGCCATAAAATACTAACCCCTCAAGCTTAAAGGGCCAGCCCGACATTGGCTCAAAAGCCTTCCTGAAAACACAATCGGAAGTTGGGAAGAGCTCGAGGACGCTTTCCGAGCAAATTTTCAAGGGACCTATGTCCGCCCTCCGGATGCAGACGATCTTAGTCACATAACTCAACAGCCCGGAGAGTCAGCTCGGCAATTCTGGAATAGATTTCTTACTAAAAAGAATCAGATAGTCGACTGTCTAGACGCTGAAGCCTTAGCGGCTTTCAGGCATAATGTCCGAGACGAATGGCTCGCCAGACACCTCGGCCAAGAAAAGCCAAGAACAATGGCCGCACTAACAAGCCTCATGACCCGCTTTTGCGCAGGAGAGGATAACTGGTTGGCAAGATGCAGCACCAGTGACCCAAGTACATCCGAAACTAGGGATGGAAACGGAAAACCGCGACTCAATAAGGACCGTCGCCGTACTATGGAAAAAAGTCCGAAGAGCACGGCAGTCAACGCCGGATTCAAAAGCTCACTACAGAATCAGAAAAAGCGGCCCCTCCAAGATAACAGGGATGACCTATCCAACCTAAACAAAATCTTGGATAGGATATGTCAAATACACATCACTCCCGAAAAGCCTGCTAACCATACCCACAGAGATTGTTGGGTTTTCAAACAATCCGGCAGACTCAACGCCGAACACAAGGGGCTCGACACACCAAGCGAAGACGAGGACGAACCCCAAAAGCAGAGTACCAGGAAACAAAAGAATTTCCCACAAGAAGTAAAAATAGTAAACTTACTCCACATAACAAAACGTGCGACACCCATAAAGGTACGCGCCCCACGGCCTATCCCAAAGGAATCCCGCCACTGGTTGTCAAAACCAATCATCTTCGATCATCTGGATTATTCTAGAAGTGTCAGGAACCCAGGCTGGACTGCCCTGGTACTCGATCCAATAATTGGCGGACTCCAGTTTTCAAATGTCCTTATGGACGGTGGCAGCGGACTCAACTTGATATATCAGGACTCAATCCGCCACATGGGGATCGACCCAAAAAGAATTCGCCACAGCAAAACCTCCTTTCAAGGAGTAACGCCAGGTCCGGACACCCATTGCATGGGTTTTCTCTGGCTCGAGGTTATTTTCGGCTCTTCCGATAACTTCCGTCGCGAAAAGCTGACTTTCCACATCGTCCCATTCTCAAGTCGCTATCAAGCACTACTGGGACGCGAAGCTTTCGCCCGCTTTAACGCAATACCGCATTATGCATCTCTTACGCTTAATATGCCCGGTCCACGCGGCATCATCTCCTTAAAGGGGAAACAGTGAGAACACCTCCCCCAAGCGGAGGATTGTGCGGCCGCTTTAACAGCCCCACAATACAATGGCTTCACCAGCCAGAACATCGGAACAGGTCATTAAGACCACGGACACGGATAGACGAGTCTGGCACAAAAGTATCGTTGATAAAGGCTTAGTGGCCATACACCCCTGCACTAGGGGCTTCACACGTATAAAATAAGAGACAATAAAGCTCAATTTTTCATATTTTGCTTTACACTTTGTTTATTTCATATAACTTTTGTTCAGCACGCCCCTTCTTCAACTTAGTTGCTCTCTTTTTACAGATGAACGTCGTGCTGTGCCCGTCCAGGATATGGCACAATAGAGACACAGGCGCAGACGTGCAGTAGGGACCCGTTCCAAGGATTCTTTTCAGATTAAGACCCTGCGTAAACCTTTTTTACTGTCTCTTGTTGATACACATCCCCTGGTTCTATGACCAAGGAGGAGGCTGGCGTCTTGGCATGTGGCCATTTCAAAATTCTTGCGCGTACCTGGACACTAGGGGATTATACCTCAGAGCGTTACCTCGCCCGCTCTCATAAAGACCGAACACCTTAGGGAGTGTTCGGCGTCGTGAGTTTGGCCTTATATGCATCAGCTCTGAGTCATGATTTTGGTCAAATGTTGGGTTGCCCGGCTCCTGTGTTCGGCCGCCTTACGTTCCGCTCTATCGGCTAAGGCGGCACCAGGAGAACTACTGCGATTGTGCCCTGGTTCGGCCAGGCGAGCACCTCAATAGAGAAAGCCGAAAACCGACTGTCATGATATGGCGTGAGACTGGTCAACCACTCGATGACTCTTCGTAATTTGTAGGATTCCTCTGCATTAACGAAGGGCCGTTTCCCGGCCAGGCACATATGCGCCTCGAATTCGGGCGAGCGCAGTCGCCACCAGGGGCTACCTAAATAGTCCCATTGTCAAGCTCCTATGGCTAAGTGAAAGTGTTAAAGCATTATAGTCCGGTTGCCTAGCTCGCTGTGCTATCACCTCCTTTGTAGGACCAAGACATTGGATTAAGTGTGAAAATGCGCCTTCTGCGAGCACCCCCGCACTATGTGCATGGGGGCTGAAGCCAACGACTACAATCTTTCAGATTTTGTATCTATATCTTAAAACGGCCGCACAGGAGGTGTTCCAAATACTTGAAGGCACAAGTATAAAAGGCTACTACAATTCATCAAAATATTGCTTTATAATTACATATGCTATCAGAACATAGCATCCTTCGAGCACTGCGTCTCTATTACACGAGCGCCTTCAATGACTTCCTGAAAATAGTGCTCGGAGGGTACTCGGCTTTTGTCCGAATCTCGGGATGCAACAATGGTGGTCTCCATCTCTACCCAGTATGTCTTGACACGGGCAAGAGCCATCCGTGCGCCCTCTATGCATGCTGGCCTCTTCATCGAATTGATACGTGGCACCGCGTCAAGGAATTGCTGCACCAAGCTGAAATAACTCTTCGGCTCCGATCTCCCCGGCCACAGATGACCCATGACGTACTTCATGGCGAGTCCGGACAATCTATTCAGTTCGGCCCATTGAGCCAGACGACCGTCCACTGCCAGTGGACGCTCTGGATTCTGGAACTGCGACCAGAAAAGCCTTTCCACTTCGCGATCTTCTTGATCTCGAAAGTATTCGGTCGCATCAGCAGCAGTCGCTGCCAAATCCAGATAGGTGTCCTCCGCACTCCACATCCGGTCCAATGGAGCAAACTTCGGATCGCAAAACTTCCTCCGTAGCATAAAGGGGTTTCCAGCCGCAATATGTCCGGTCTGACGCAACTCCTCCTTCGCAGCTCTCATCGCAGAGCGAGCGTCCTTGGCATCAGCAACGGCCTTCTCTAAGTCCGTCTGTCTCGCCCGGTCTTCTTTCTCAAGAAACTTGCAACGGTCAGCAGCACTTTTTAACTTCACGGCCATCACGGCCATCTCCTTCTTGCTTCAGCAGTGAGCAGCCTGTTCGGCTCTCAGCTCTTCAAGGGCCTTCTCGGCAGCCGCATCACTTTTCCTGGCTTGTTCCTTAGCTCGGGCAAGTTCTGCCTGAAGACTCTCCACGGCGGCCGCACCATCTGCGTCAAGCACACACATTGTAAGATACTGGCATAAAGCTCCTCTTACCAGATGCTGCCCGAGGAATTGCATACCTTGAGCCTCATCAAGCCGCTCGTTGACGAGCGCGATGTCGGCATCTGCCACGTCAAGTTGCCGCTTTAGTTCGGCAAAATCATCAGTTCGGCTCGATTCCGGACACTTCACCACCTGTATACAAAGGCGACATTTTAGACCTGGGATTATGATCCTCTACGCGCCGCCAATTTTGACAACGCACAGAGTCTCAGGGGCTACTATCTACACAGGGCGCATCTTGTTTATGCGCAACTGACAAAGAAGTACATTATCAAACGTACCTCAAAACTCATCAGCAAACTTCTGACGGCCTCATGCAATCCGCTTTCCGCGGACGAAATCCTTCCAATCACCGTACCCATCAATGCACGGTGCTCCTCTGAGATAGAAGCTCGCCCCAGCAGAATCATCAGCTCCTCCGACCGCGCATCAGACGGTGCCGGACTCGTCCTATGACCTCCACCAAAGGCCGGACGCGGAGAACCTTGGGGGGACATATGGCTACCTTCCACCCCTACCGGATTTGGAGAAACCCTCCGTGACGACACCTCAGGGTCGCCCGCCTCGCCAGGCGGTATGGCAGGGGAAGCGTTCCACTCTCCATCATCTCCGGAAGAAGATCCCCTGAAGACGAGCTCTGTTGAGAAGGGCTGAGGTCCGAGCTACAAAGTAAAATTTCGGTTAATCTTCTCAGGTAAAAAGAAAGGATTTCTCTCATCCCTCTAAAGGAAAATCTTTCTCTACTTACGGCTCGCTGGAGGGCTGATCCCTTTGAGGGCGTAGTTCGGCCGAGGATCTCCCCGGCGTCGGACCCTCTGACGAGGACTTTTCCCCCCGCTTTGAGGCCATGGTCTTCGGGTCGTCAAAGGCGGCCCTCTTCTTCCCCTTAGGAGAGGAATTGTCGGTTCTTCCCTTTGGAGCAGCCTCCTTCGAGGAGGCCATAGTTTCCTTGTCCTCCCCCTCACTTCCCTCCAAAGGCACGATCTTCAACATCCTGACTAGCACGGGATCCGGCCTGGTCTCAGGAAGGGGAGCCAGACACCTGATCAGCTTTGCCTTCGCTATCCACTCCTGTTTAAAAGGACAGCTCTTTTAGGGGCGAATTTATGACAATTTTACGGATAGCGAGTCCGGGCACGAGGTTACTTACTTGAGTATCCGGGCAATTGCAGCTTAAACCTGCGTCCTCGGTCAAATCCGGACACATTGCTTGTGATCCGAAGAACATTTTATACATCTCCACGGGTGTTGCGCCCATAAAATGCTGGAGAGCTCGTGGTCCCTCCGGATTAAACTCCCACAAACGAAGGGAGCGACGTTTGCCGGGCGGTGTTCGGCGAATCAGCATGACTTGCGTCACCTTGACCAAGTTGAGGTCTCTTTCTAAGAGATCCCTAATGCGGCCCTGCAACAAGGGCACGTCTTTGGATAACCCCCAATCTAATCCTCTGTTGACCCATGACGCTAGCCGTGGTGGGGTACCCGAGCAAAAGGCAGGAGGCGCCACCCACTTGGCGCTCCTGGGAGCGGTGATATAGAACCACTCTCGTTGCCACAAGCCTAGCTCCTCTTGAAAGGAGCCCTCGGGCCATGGAGCATCAACATTCTTACTTATGAAAGCGCCTCCACACTCTGCGTGCTGTCCCTCGATCATCTTCGGCTCCACTCCAAAAGTCTTGAGCCATAATCCGAAGTGAGGAGTAACACGGAGGAACGCTTCGCACACAACGATGAATGTGGAAACGTGGAGGATGGACTCCGGAGCTAAGTCATGAAATTCCAGTCCATAATAGAACATCAGCCCCCTCACGAAGGGATCCATTGGGAAGCCTAACCCCCGAAGGAAGTGAGACATGAACACTACGCTCTCACCGGGCTGGGGACTGGGAATAGCCTGCCTTTGAGCAGGTAACCTATGCAAAATTTCGGCGGTCAAGAACTTAGCCTCTCTCAACTTTAGCGCGTCCGCCTCCGTGACGGAGGAGGGCATCCATCGGCCTTGAAGGTCGGAACTGGACATTGTCGAAGGTCCGAAGCGCCTGGAATCTGGAGCCTAGGGTGTTGGAACTCGAGGCGACGGGCGAACTTGTTTTGAGATTGGAGAAAAGGAGTAAGGCCTTGGTCTCTTTATAAGAGGTTGAATACCAGGAGCCCTCCCTGTAACCGTTTGGGACTCGCCTTTAATCGAGAAGACATGCTAACGGGCACGATTGGGTTACCCACATCCGTATTGATGAGAATCCCGTAAATAAAGGGGACACGATCTCTGCTTTGACAAGACGTGCCAAGGAAACCGCCTCGCAAAACACGCTGAGGTGGAAAAGTGAAAACGATTCGAATAAAGGCTTGGCCGTAGTGTGATGTCACGCTGCAGAATACGTCAGTGGATTAGATTTGTGTTAATATTATTCTCTCTGTGGCAATACGTGGAAACTTATTTTGCAGAGCCGGACACTACTCTTGGTGTTTACAAACTTTTATGAAGAATTTGGAAGAGGAACCCCCCTTGCAATGCCGAAGACAATCTACGCGCCGGACTCGTTGTCATTGAAGCCTGGTTCAGGGGCTACTGAGGGAGTCCTGGATTAGGGGGTGTTCGGGTAGCCGGACTATACCTTTAGCCGGACTCCAGGACTATGAAGATACAAGATTGAAGACTTCGCCCCGTGTCCGGATGGGACTTTCCTTGGCGTGGAAGGCAAGCTTGGCGATGCAGATATTCAAGATCTCCTACCATTGTAACCGACTTTGTGTAACCCTAACCCTCTCCGGTGTCTATATAAACCGGAGGGTTTTAGTCCTAGGACAACTTCATCATACAACAATCATACCATAGGCTAGCTTTTAGGGTTTAGCCTCCTTTATCTCGTGGTAGATCTACTCTTGTACTACCCATATCATCAATATTAATCAAGCAGGACGTAGGGTTTTACCTCCATCAAGAGGGCCCGAACCTGGGTAAAACATTGTGTCCCTCGTCTCCTGTTACCATCCTCCTAGACGCATAGTTCGGGACCCCCTACCCGAGATCCGCCGGTTTTGACACCGACATGGGCCATAAGAGGGGAGCACACCAGCCCATAAGGGGTGGCGCCCCCCTTAGGCATGTGGCCGAATTGGAGAAGGAGGAGAAGGGGTTCACCCCCTTCCTTCTCTCCTTCCCCTTCCCTTTACTCTCCGGCAGAAAAGGAAGGGGGGCCGGAGAGGCCGAATTGGGGAGGTCCCAAAGTAGGATTCCTCCTACTTGGGGCGCCCCATGGCTGCTCCCCTCCCCATCCCACCTATATATAGGTGGGGAGGGGGCACCTAGAACAGACAACAACAATCGTTAGCCGTGTGCGGCGCCCCCTCCATAGTTTACGCCCCAGTCATAAGTTTGCAGTGCTTAGGCGAAGCCCTGTGATAATCACTTCACCATCACCGTCACCATGCTGTCGTGCTGACGGAACTCATCTACTTCCTCGACACCTTGCTGGATCAAAAAGGCGAGGAACGTCATCGCGCTAAACATGTGCAGAACTCGGAGGTGCCGCACGTTCGGTGCTTGATCGGTCGAAGCTAGAAGAAGCTCCACTACATCAACCGCGTTGTCAAACAGTTCCGCTTTCGGTCTACGAGTGTACATGGACACACTCTGCCCCTCTTGTTGCTATACATCTCCTAGATAGATCTTGCATGAGAGTAGGAAATTTTTGAAATTGCATGGTACGTTTCCCAATAGTTGTATCAGAGCCAGGTCTATGCATAGGTGATATGCACGAGAAGAACACAAAGAGTTGTGGGCAGTGATAGTCATATTGCTTACCACCAATGCCTTATTTTGATTCAGCGGTATTGTGACCAACCTTACATGTCCACGCACATGATACCGGTTCCACCGACTGACATGCAACTAGTTTTGCATAAAGGTGGCTGGAGGGTGTCTGTTTCTCCTACTTTAGTTGAATCGAATTTGATTGCGGCCGGTCCTTGAAAAAGGTTAAAACAACAAACTTGATGAATCACCATTGTGGTTTTATGCGTTGGTAAGAATGGTTCTTGCTAGAAGCCCGTAGTAGCCACATAAAACTTGCAACAACAAAGTAGAGGACGTCTAACTTGTTTTTGCAGGGCATGTTGTGATGTGATATGGTCAAGATATGATGTGATACATGTTGATGTATGAGATGATCATGTTTTGTAATATCGACAACCGGCAGGAGACTTAGGGTTGTCTCTTTATTGTATGAAGTGCAAGCGCCATGTAATTGCTTTACTTTGTCACTATGCGTTAGCGATAGTTGTAGAAGCAATAGTTGGCGTGACGACCTCGACGCAATGATGCTACGATGGAGATCATTGTGTCAAGCCGGTGACGATGGAGATCATGACAATGCTTTGTAGATTGAGATCAAAAGCACAAGATGATGGCCATATCATGTCACATATTTTGATTGCATGTGATGTTTATATTTTATGCATCTTATTTTTCTTAGAATGATGGTAGCACTATAAGATGATCCCTTCACTTAATTTCAAGATAAAAGTGTTCTCCCTGAGTATGCAGCGTTGCTACAGTTCGCCATTTCAAGACACCATGTGATGATCGGGTGTGATAGACTCTACGTTCACATACAACGGGTGTAAGACGGTTTTGCACATTCAACATACTTGGGTTAAACTTGACGATCCTAGCATGTATAGACATGGTCTCGGAACACTAGAGACCGAAAGGTCGAACATGAATCATATAGTAGATATGATCAACATAGCGATGTTCACCATTGATGACTACCCCATCTCACTTGATGATCGGACATGCGTTAGTTGATTTGTAATATGTATCACTTAAATGACTTGAGGGATGTCTATTTAAGTGGGAGTTCTTTAGTAATTTGATTAATTGATCTTAAATTTATCATGAACTTAGGCTTAATAATTTTTGCATATCTGTGTTGTAGATCAATAGCTCGCAATATAGCTCACCTATTTTTGATATGTTCCTAGAGAAAAATAAGTTGAAAGATGATAGTAGCAATGATGCGGGATGGATCCGTGATCTGAGGATTATCCTCATTGCTGCACAGAAGAATTATGTCCTTGATGCACAGCTAGGTGACATACCTATTGCAGGAGCAGATGCGGACATTATGAACGTTTAGCAAGCTCGATATGATGACTACTTAATAGTTTAGTGCGCTATGCTTTACGGCTTAGAACCGGGACTTCAAAAACATTTTGAATGCCATAGAGCATATGAGATGTTCCAAGAGCTGAAATTGGTATTCCAGACTCATGCCCGTGTCGAGAGGTATGAGACCTCTGACAAGTACTTTGTCTACAAGATGGAGGAGAATAGCTCAACCAGTGAGCATGTGCTCAGGATGTATGGGTACTACAATCACCTGAATCAAGTGGGAGTTAATATTCTAGATAAGATAGTGATTGACAAAGTTCTCTAGTCACTATCACCAAGTTAATAGAACTTCATGATGAACTATAATATGCAAGGGATGAACAAAATGATTCCCGAGCTCTTCGTGATGCTGAAATCGGTGATGGTAGAAATCAAGAAAGAGCATCAAGTGTTGATGGTTAACAAGACCACTAGTTTCAAGAAAAAAGGGCAAGGGAAAGAGAGGGAACTTCAAGAAGAATGGCAAGCAAGTTGCCGCTCCCATGAGGAAGCCCAAAGCTGGACCCAAGCCTGAAACTGAGTGCCTCTACTGCAAAGGAAATGGTCACTGGAAATGGAACTGCCCCAAATACTTGGCAGATAAGAAGGATGGCAAAGTGAACAAAGGTATATTTGATATACATGTTATTGATCTGTACCTTACTAGTATTAATAGTAGCCCCTAGGTATTTGATACCGGTTCAGTTGCTAAGATTAGTAACTCGAAACAAGGAGCTGCGGAATAAACAGAGACTAGTTAAGGGCAAGGTGACGATGTGTGTTGGTAGTGATCCCAAGGTTGATACGATCACCATCGCCCACTCCCTCTACCTTTGGGATTAGTGTTGAACCTAAATAAATGTTATCTGGTGTTTGCGTTGAGCATGAATAGGATTAGATCAGGTTTATTGCAATACATTTATTCATTTAAGTTAGAGAATAATTGTTGTTCTGTTTACATGAATAAAACCTTCTATGGCCATACACCCAATGTGAATGATTTATTGAATCTCAATCATAGTGATACATATATTCAAAATATTGATGCCAAAAGATGCAAAGTTGATAATGATAGTGCAACATATTTGTGGCACTGCCATTTAGGTCATATTGGTGTAAAGCGCATGAAGAAACTCCAAGCAGATGGACTTTTGGAATCACTTCATCATCAATCATTTGATACTTGCGAACCATGCCTCATGGGAAAGATAACTAAAACTCCGTTTTCTGGAACAATGGAGCGAGCTAATGACTTATTGGAAATAATACATATCGATGTATGTGATTCGATGAGTATTGAAGCACGCGGCGGGCATCGTTATTTTCTGACCTTCACAGATGATTTGAGTAGGTATGGGTATATATACTTGATGAAACACAAGTCTGAAACATTTGAAAAATTCAAAGAATTTTAGAGTGAAGTGGAGAATCATCGTAACAAGAAAATAAAGTTTCTATGATCTGATCGCGGAGGCAAATATTTGAGTTATGAATTTGGCCTTCATTTAAAACAATGTGGAATTGTTTCACAACTCATGCCACTTGGAACACCACAGCAAAATGGTGTGTCCGAATGTCGTAATCGCACTTTATTCGATATGGTGCGATCTGTGATGTCTCTTACCGATTTACCACTATAGTTTTGGGGTTATGCATTAGAGACAGCCGCATTCACTTTAAATTAGGGCACCATCTAAATCCGTTGAGACGACACCGTATGAACTATGGTTTGGCAAGAAACCTAAGCTGTCGTTTCTTAAAGTTTGGGGTTGCGACACTTATGTCAAAAGGCTTCAGCTTGATAAGCTCGAACCCAAATTGGAGAAGTGCGTCTTCATAGGAGACCCTAAGGAAACAATTGGGTACACCTTCTACCACATATCTGAAGGCAAGATCTTTGTTGCCAAGAATGGAAAATTTCTAGAGAAGGAGTTTTCTCTCGAAAGTAGTGAGTGGGAGGAAAGTAGAACTTCATGAGGTAATTGTACCTTCTCTCAATTTGGAAAGTAGCACATTAGAGAAATCTGTTCCTGTGATGCATGCCTACACCAACTAGAGAGGAAGCTAATGATGATGATCATGAAACTACAGATCATGTTATTACTGGACCTCGTAGGTCGAACAGAGCACATTCCGCACCAGAGTGGTATGGTAATCCTGTCCTGGAAGTCATGTTACTCGACCATGGTGAACCTACGAACTATGAAGAAGCTATGATGAGCCTAGATTATGATAGATGGTTTGAGGCCATGAATTCTGAGATAGGATCCATGTATGAGAAAAAAGTGTGGACTTTGGTGGACTTGCCCCATGATCGCAAGCCATTGAGAATAAATGGATCTTCAAGAAGAAGAAAAAACGCTAACGGTAATGTCACCATCTACAAAGCTCGACTTTTCACGAAAGGTTTTCGACAAGTTCAAGGGGTTGACTACGATGAGACCTTCTCACCCGCAGTGATGCTTAAGTCAGTCCGAATCATGTTAGCAATTGCCGCATTTTATAATTATGAAATTTGGCAAATAGACGTCAAAACTGCATTCCTTAATGGATTTCTTAAAGAAGAGTTATATATGATGCAACCAGAAGGTTTTGTCGATCCTAAAGGTGCTAACAAAGTGTGCAACCTCCAGCGATCCATCTATGGACTGGTGCAAGCATCTCGGAGTTGGAATATACGCTTTGATGAGGTGATCAAATCATATGGTTTTATACAGACTTATGATGAAGCCTGTATTTTCAAGAAAGTGAGTGGGAGCGCTGTAGCATTTATGATATTATATGTGGATGGCATATTATTGATTGGAAATGATATAGAATTTCTAGATAGCATAAAAGGATACTTTAATAAGAATTTTTCAATGAAAGACCTCGGTGAAGCTGCTTATATATTGGGCATGAAGATCTATAGGGATAGATCAAGACGCTTAATAGACTTTCACAAATCACATACCTTGATAAAGTTTTGAAGAAGTTCAAAAATGGATCAGTCAAAGAAAGGGTTCTTGCCTGTGTTACAAGGTGCGAAGTTGAGTAAGACTCAAAGCCCGACCACGCGAGAAGATATAGAGAGAATGAAAGTCATTCCCTATGCCTCAGCCATAGGTTGTATAAACTATGCCATGATGTGTACCAGACCTATTGTGTACCTTGCCATGAGTTTGGCAAGCGAGTACAATAGTGATCCAGGAGTAGATCACTGGACGACAGTCAAAATTATCCTTAGAGAATTAAGGAAATATTTTCTCGGTTACGGAGGTGATAAAGAGTTCGTCATAAAAGGTTACATTGATGCAAGCTTTGACACCGATTCAGATGACTATGAGTATCAATCTGGATACATATTGAAAGTGGGAGCAATTATCTAGAGTAGCTCCATGCACTGCATTGTAGACATAGAAATTTGCAAAATACACATGGATCTGAATGTGACAGACCCATTGATTAAACTTTTCTCACAAGCAAAACATGATCACTCCTTAATACTCTTTAGGTGTTAATCACATGGCAATGTGAACTAGATTATTGACTCTAGTTAACTCTTTGGTGTTGGTCACATGGCGATGTGAACTATGGGTGTTAAATCACATGGTGATGTGAACTAGATTATTAACTCTAGTGCAAGTGGAAGACTGAAGGAAATATGCCCTAAAGGTAATAATAAAGTTGTTATTTTATATGATATTTCCTTATTCATTATAAGGTTTATTATTCATGCTAAAATTGTATTGATCAGAAACTTAAATACATGTGTGAATACATAAAAAAATACCGTGTCCCTACAAAGCCTCTACTAGACTAGCTCGTTGATCAAAGATGGTTAAGGTTTCCTAACCATAGACATGTGTTGTAATTTGATAACGGGATCACATAATTAGGAGATTAATGATGTGATGGACAAGACCCATCTGTTAGCTTAGCATAATGGTCATTCAGTTTATTGCTATTGCTTTCTTCATCTCAAATACTTATTCCTTCGACTATGAGATTATGCAACTCCCGGATACCGTAGGAATACCTTGTGTGCTATCAAACGTCACAACATAACTAGGTGATCATAAAGATGCTCTACAGGTATCTCTGGAGGTGTTTGTTGAGTTGGCATAGATTGAGATTAGGATTTGTCATGCCGAGTATCAAAGACGTATATCTGGGCCCTCTTGGTAATACACATCATAAGCTTCCAAGAAAATGACTAAGGAGTTAGTCACAAGGTGATGTATTATGGAACATGTAAAGAGACTTGCCACTAACAAGATTGAACTAGGTATGAAGATACCTACGATCGAATCTGGAGCAAGTAACATACCGATGGACAAAGGGAATTACGTATGTTGTCATAACGGTTCGACCGATAAAGATCTTCGTAGAATATGTAGGAGACAATATGGGCATCTAGGTTCCGCTATTGGTTATTGACTGGAGAGGTGTCTCGGTCATGTCTACATAGTTGTCGAACCCGTAGGGTCCGCACACTTAACGTTCGTTGATGATATAGTTATATGAGTTATCTGTTTTGGTGACTGAATGTCGTTCGGAGTCCCGGATGAGATCACGGACATGGCGAGGAGTCTCGAAATGGTTGAGAGGTAATGATTGATATATAGGATGATAATATTCGAACACCGGAAGTGTTCCATATAGTATCGGGTATTTATCGGAGTACCGAGAGGGTTACTGGAACCCCCCGGGGGGGATATGGGCCATAAGAGGGGAGCATACCAGCCTACAAGGGGTGGCACGCCTCCCTTAGGCATGTGTCCGAATTGGAGAAGGAGGAGAAGGCGTTTGCTCCCTTCCTTCTCTCCTTCCCCCTTCCCCTTTCTCTCCGGCAAAAATGGAAGGGGGGAGGCCGAATTGGGGATGTCCCCAAGTAGGATTCCTAAGGGGGGAGTGGGTGCCTAGAACACACAACAACAATCATTAGCCGTGTGTGGTGCCCCCCTCCATAGTTTACACCCCGGTCATAGTTTTGCGGTGCTTGGGCAAAGCCTGCGATAATCACTTCACCATCACCGTCACCACGTCGTCGTGCTGACGGAACTCATGTACTTCCTCGACACCTTGCTAGATCAAGAAGGCAAGGAACATCATCACACTGAATGTGTGCAGAACTCGGAGGTGTCGTACGTTCGGTGCTTGATCGGTCAGAGCTAGAAGAAGTTCGACTACATCAACCGTGTTGTCAAACACTTCCGCTTTCGGTCTACAAGGGTACGTGGACACACTCTCCCCCTCTCATTGCTATACATATCCTAGATAGATCTTGCGTGAGCGTAGGAAATTTTTTAAATTGCATGCAACGTTTCCCAACAAGATAAACTTTGCAGATTTCTCCACCAAGAATATGAGACCCGATTCGCTCAAAACTTAGAACTTGAAGGTGTTCCTCCCTTATATCCATATTACCAGTAGCCCCCAAGTCTTAAGAGCAGAAACGTAGTGATAGCTTAAGACTTTCTTAAATATGAATGTTGCAATTTTGGAGAAATCCATGTTGGTCATCTGAGTCACCAGTCATAAGCTGATTTTTTGTATTCACATGTGTAGCCCCAAGGGCCGGCTCATCAACATGTGATGGGTCAGGTATTCATATGATCCCTAACTTGAAAATGATAGTACAATATCCCCCAAGTGCCATGTTGAGTGTTCACAGCTACATGGTACTTGATGGTTTGTAGATCAAAATTGATTGATGTAGCCCCCAAGTGTCAGGTGGTTCACCAACGGCGACTCGGATCTTCAGAAACTTGAACAATGTAGCGCCCAAGTGTCGGGTCGTGTGCCTACGATGACTCGGGAATTTTTCTTCCATTATAGAATAAAATCGGATCCACTCTAGCACCTAAGTGTCGGGTCGTGCGCCTGCGATGACCTAGGACTTTCGATGATGTCCATAACTACCAATTTTTGTATGCATGATATGTTTAATCGGGCCAATTCAAAGATTTTCCGGGTTTGGAGAAGAAATAGACTGGTGTTAATCCAGTAAATCCAATTACCGGCTCTTAGTTTTTAACGGCCATTCCGCCGGTTTGGCTATTGAAACAATATTGATATGGGTTGCCTAGATAGGGATTGTAATAACAGTTCATTTGAAACTCCGTAGAGCTGCAAGTGCCATCGAACACTTAGTATTCTGGTTTAAAACTGATGATGCTTCAGCATGAAAGAAATCCTTGGTCGTGGTTGCAGTGCAACCCAGCAATGTACGCACTGTCTTGTCACTAACTTATTGCTGGTGTAATAGATAACCCATACCGTGGTTGCGATGCAACCCGGCAATATGTTCTTCATATCTTGTCTTTATAAGATTCTGCCTTGGTATACAGAAGACAACGTCAACCTAGTCGCGGTGCAACCCGTCGCATCATGTTGCTGGGTACTTTGCATATCAATGCTGAATTTGTTGCTAAATCCATTAAGAGTGCTGCCTTGCACAACATTTCATATTCCATTGCCTTTGATAAAGCTGGTTGCCATGATATCCTTGCTTGAATTTTTGTTCTCCTTTGGTGCATCACAATAATCCAATTTGTGAATTACCATTGGTAATTTATTACACCATGCTCCTTGCTATAAGCCGGTGTTTTGGATTTAGAAAGAATAGCTATCTCTCTGAGCCGGCTTTGAAAACCACAATCATTTAATACTGGTTATGATAAACCATGATGAAGACCTGGCCATTTTGGCTATAAAATATTTGTTTGTTCCTGCGGAGTTACAATGTAACTCGGTCTGAAGACCCGCTCCCGTGATACAAGAAACTAATATATATGCTTTGACAAGACAATGAATTGTTATTACAGAAATCATATGATATAATATGAAGCAAGTTTGAATAAAGATGAAATAAATATCGGCTTTCAAGACCAGTTATTGGTGCTTCATGTTGAAGTCGGCTTGATAGCCATTGGCATTATAACAAAGGCCATATAGGCATCAGAGTAATAAATTTTATAATTGCAAATGGTTAACCTGACCAATAGACCGGTTCCTGCAACATATGTGAATATAGATATGTATTGTATGATGATGCAATGCATGATAATGCAATGTATGATGATGTATGTGTATGGTAACAAAGTATAAAAAGGCTGGCTTTCGAGGCTCGACATAAGGCCGACTTTCGAGGCTCGACCTTTGGTTTCGCTTCCTGTGGAAGCTAGCCTTGTAGCCTCTTTTGGTTTGTCCTTGCTTTCTGTAAGCTGGCTCTCTCATGACTTAAGCCAACATTTTAACTCTGATAAGTTCACACTACTGCAGGATGCTACTAACGCGACACTACAATCAGATACCCTTTGATGAAACTGTGTGCGACGCATTAATCGCAAACGGTGATGTAAAAAACTGTCAAAAAAGATGAAAAAGTTTGTGATTGTGGATACATCAAACAAGGTTCAGATTTTAGATGCGTGTGCGATGCGGGGCATAGGGTTGATCCATATGAACTGTTTGCGATGAGACAGAACAACAGAAACGGCCAGCCAGATGATGGTGTGTGCGATATACGGCATACACTTCACCTCAATAAACTGTTTGTGATGAGGCGGAAAAATAGAAACAGGCAGCCAAATGAAGGTGTGTGTGATATACGTCATACAGTTCACTCGGATGAACTGTTTGTGATTAGGCAACACAGAAGAAACGGTCAGCCCGATGAATGTGTGTGCGATATATGGCATATGGTTCACTCGGATGAACTGTTTGCGTTGAGCCAGGAGAATAGAAACGGTTCAACTTAACAAGATGTGTGTGATACGCGACAAATAGGTCTGCAATCGGAAATGTGTGGGAAGACTGATAACAACATAGACAATTCCTGTTAACAAGCCGTGTGTGTTGTGAGCAAACGATTGCTGGTATACAATTATGAGTGATTGATGAAAACATCACCGATGGGATCCATTGTTTAGTCCATGTACGATGTGATTTGCTCTGTCCGCACAACATCTACGCTTTGTCTACAGAGCATCAATATATATACTTAAAAAGACAACATTGCATAACAAAATTAAGCATACAATTACACCGGTGACTACACACATAACATTTCCACACACCAAAGTAAGCAATTACATGCATACTATACTAGGAGAAATGAGGATCTAATCATCTACTTCTTGTTGCGACGACGCTTGCCATTGCTCTGCTTCTGGCTGGATCCCTGGCCGTTTTGGGGAAGGAGGCACTTCCTCATGTCAACGATCCGCCTGTACATCTCGTAGCTCATGTACGGCTCCTTGGCCGCGTACATGATGTGAGCTTTGTCGAGTTTCTCCATCCGGGCCGAGTGCCAGGCACGCTTGTCCTTGTTGCAAGAATCCTTCATCTCTCAGTAGTAGGGATCGATGATGCCCTCGGCGAGGTGAACTAGTGAGTCCTTCTCATGCTCGTTGCTGCCCCAGATCTTGTATTGGCCCTGGATGTCGACAAGATTGTGGTAGGAGATGCCCGAATTCTTGAGAACCTTTACATCATGGTGTTGTCCACCGTAGCGAACATGTAGTGGGGGCTGTTGACAAACCTGGCTAAACGCTCACAAGGCCTTGTGGCCAGGCAGTAGTGGTAGGTAAGGACATGATTGCGCATGCACATCTGGGCGACGACGACCTTGGTACGAGACCCAGCACAAGGGCGGGTGTACTCGAGGTCGAACCCGACCACCTTGTACTTCTCCTCAGCAAGAAACATCTCCATGATGTGGTTGTATTGCTCCACCCAGACCGACTTGTTTGTGTACACCACCGAGAGCTTAGTGAACCTTCTACGGGTGTCCACCACGGCATGCATGGTGAACTGTTGCTTGTCATCGGCAGCCGCTCGGAGCACCATTGGAGCCACGTAGAATACCCTCTAAGAATTTGTCATGGTGGGTGTGCTTCTTGCAATATTGGGGCGCGATCGAAAGGTTGAAGAGAGACAAGGGTTAAATGGCCGCTTTAATAAATGGGGGCCAGCCGGCCTGTAATCATCATGTCTTGTCACCGCTTTCATAACAGAGGATTCCAGTGCACGCATAAGAACCACACACGTGTTTCATTTGACCATGCGCGGGCTCGAAGAGGCGCCAAATGTATCGTTGGTGAGCCTGTTCCCGTGCAACCGCGCAAGCTTCCCGCCCGGCTAGTTTGGCCACTCGTCGGCTAGAAGAGGGGCAAATCATGGGCATATATTGGCAAAAGGCTTTGTAAAAATGAATTGTGTGGAATGACTTCAGTCATAAGTTTACCCGTGGGTGATGAGGTCAAAGTTACACCGAAGGGTGATGATAGACACTCAAGTGCGATAATTAATTCTACGCTCTACAGGGCACATGCTTGAAGAAACCAATTGTGTGCAATAATGTCGAAGATCGCAGTCGAGTTAGCTATACAGATCATGTGCTATGAGATCGACAATGTAAACACATTCGAGAATGGTAAATGAAAGCTAAGTCCATTGCATATTAAGGTCAGTATATGAGTCTCACACGATGCCATTTCAATGATTGTACCAGAAAAGCTCAAAATATTACAAGGTTCAAATTTCAGAGTTATATGGCTCAAATTCGAAGATTACAAGGTTCAAACTGATATTAGAAATGAAATTCAGCTCATCAGCCGCAAACGCTCGCGCTGATCCACTAAACATGGATATAAGATAGGTTCAAACTAATATTACCACTGGTAAGGCTGGTTTCGAAACCTCATCATTTTTGCAAATGGATCAGCCACTAAGAAGTAATGTATGGGGTTGACACAATGACTTTCGATTACTTTGTCATCTGAAGTTCTAAAATGACATTCAACTTTTTTGGATCCTTTTCCATTCTGCCGCAGCCGTCGGCGCTGATCAACAAACCATTCATTTTTGTAAAATAAATGTAGGGTGAACCTCATTACCTTCAGCACCCTTGCTCTGACAACAAAGAACCTGGCGAATATAATCTTCGGTAAGGTCCCTCGGTAGGAGTTCAAAGTAATTTCTGAGAGATGTAGATCTAGGCATTCGATGTGATTGTTATATTGTATCACATTATCCACCATCGGGCCTAATATTAGCTGCAAAAGAAGAAAACATGTTAGTGCCTACATGCAGTTTTGAACACTACTACCGGCCTATTTGATTTGTAGGATTTGTAAAATGCACTAATGTGCCATCTTCGATCCGACATGATTAACATGGGCATTTGATTACAATCTAGAAAAATGTAGCCTTCTTCACAAGAGGTTGGAGTGGATGCAAAGTTCCCTAAGAAAACTAGTACATATGAATCCAAAGAAGAAATGCTGATGGATTGTAACCATATGGATCAAGCAACCAATATGGGGGGGGACATGTATTTACTGAAATCCTCCAAAATTCCTTCAGAAATCGTAGTGCATTGTCATTGTAAACTTGGGAAAAGGTGTACAAAATTGAACTTCCTTATGGTTAGCATTTAACAGGAAAGGAACATCACCTCGATATATAGCTTCTCCAGGCACGGAAGGCATCTTAGGAAATTGACAACTTGGTCCAGGTTGGGACCGATAGATTCTAGTGCCAAGACCTTCACTGTGCGCAATTTCGGGGTCAAGCTTGTGAGAATCATTTTCTAGATGATAGACGAACATACATCTTCAAAATTAGAAATAATGTTAATTTCAAGAAGGGGAGGTAGAAGGGAACTGTTGTACCTGAACGGGTGTGGAACCAATAACAAGTTCGAAGTATTTGTCAGACGAGTAGCCCACCACTGTCGATTTTGACGTAGAAATGACATTGATTCTTTTTGGACCTTCTTGATCAACTACAAGTAATCTCTCAACTGAAGGTGTGTCCGCAATGACCATAACGTTGTACACATTTTGTGATGTCTCGTTGCAGCACCAGCAACACACATAAATAATCCAGAGAGTCATGGAGGTGATGTGGAATCTACTCAACCCATTGATCGCCTGAAGACGAAGGTACTCGAGTATAGTACAGCCACGGAGCAGGCGCTCCATGCCACCGTTTGGCAGGCAGACGACGACGAGCTCGAGGTGCTTCAGTCGTGGTAGAATAAGAGCGGGCGCATCATTAAGGGGGGATGGAAGTTCATGAACTTGGTGATGCGCAGCATGGGCACGAGGCGGAGCACGGGCGTTGGTAGCGAGTGCATATGCCCATCATCAAAAGTGAGCTCCTCGAGCTAATCTAGGGCGGGGGATCGGAACCACTCATCAAGCTTGGCTCGGTCCTTGCCATTGGAATGGAACTTGCCCATTCTGAGGCCTCTGGTTGGGCCATCATGACTGCCGAGGATCTGGGAGAACGCGTCCAAGCTTTTGCGATAGCCATGGCTGAGCTCGTGGGTGTCGATGAGGTCGAGAGGGGTGGATTGCCATAGGGGGTGCCACCGCCGGGAAAGGACGGTTGTCCGCGCCCCATATTTGATTGGGAGGAGGGAGATGATGACTATCAACATTATCGGAGTAATGGGCCACGGGTAGGCTAACCCAGGCCCAGAACCTTTCAAGACATTAAGGCGGACTGCGCCCCTCGAGGCCCCAGGACGAAGAGCCGCCTTCCGAGAGTCGGCGGTGAGGCGGCCGGCTGTGCACTCACGGCCAGGTCCCAGGGACGACTTCAGGATGAGCCGACTCCTGACTGGCGACTTCCAGAGAAGCCGGCCTTGGGGAGTTGGCCCGCAACGCCAACAACCCCCATGCCCTCATAAAGAGGGATGGGACGGGGAGTGGCCACAGTAAGGTCCACTCCCACCCTTTTCTAAGGGCAGGCGTGGCCACAGTACGCCGTACCCGCGGAGATCTCCGCCCGGCGCGACACTGTTGCCATGCCGGCCCTAACGTCAGCCCTAGTGGGCGGAGTCCTGTGCCCACGACGGCTTGCCGGTACAACAACGACGGGTCCCACTAGTCGGCGGGCGTACGGAAGACGACGAGAGCGCTACCAGTCGGCCCCCAGGAGTCGGCCGGCCTCTCCCACGGGCCCCACACGCCATTAACCAGACGCGACAGGGAGTGGCAACAGTGATCGCCCGCCAGACGGCAGAGCTGTTGCCACGACCCCATGACCGAGCCCGCGTCATTAGAAGCACGGCTACAGTAATCAGCAGCCGGCAAGACCCGCCCGCGGCGGACGCGGCCTGTCGGCTCCGTACCGAGCCAGTCGGCGGGGCCCACCAGTCGGCGGGCCCCAGCAGTCGGTGGAAAAGATGGAGGCCGGAGGCACTAACGGCTGGGCCCGCACCCAGCCGGATTACCATTGTACCCCTGGGGGGTAGGCCTATATAAACCCCCCAGGGCACCCATGCAAAGGGTTGGAATCCATTAGCACTAGACCAGATCATATAGGAAGGAGAGAGCTAGCCTTTCCTGCTCCTACCTCCAGGAAACAGCTCAAGGAGCAACCGTGTAAACACTTTTCCATAGTGATCATGCGGAGACCCCGTAGAGCAGTAGTAGGGGTATTATCTCCCCGGAGAGCCCTGAAGCTGGGTAAGATTCGCCGGTGTGTATGTCTTCGCCTCATCCCGTTTCCAGGCACCGACGACGTTCTACTCGCCCCCACCATGACAAGCCATCCTTTGGCATATGTCGCACCCAACCTCCGACATTTGGCGCCCACCGTGGGGCCTGGTGCATCATCGTCCGGAGACCTGCTCTGGATGGGAACCCTTTTCCTCCCTGGCAAGCGCAGCCAGCAAGGCACGCCAGACGGAGTTTGCGCTGACGCGCTGCACAGTGTTGAGATCGCCTGCGCAGCCAGCTGCCTCGCCGATCTTGTCAGCGAGGTTCGCCTCTCCGACGAACCTGCATCCAACGTAGGCATGGGCGGCCCCGAGAGCCTCCTCACTGGCCTCCTCGACAAACTCCACGTCACCGGCGAGCCTGCCGTGGACTTGGAGTCTGTAGGTTCCACCGATCCGATGCCGGTCGACTCCGACAACGTGTCGCTCGACGCGTTCCCCACCAACGTGGTGGTCTGCGATGAACCTCTCCCTCGTGCGGAGAGCGATGGAAGCACTGTCACCAAGGTGCTCACCATCGGTCATGACGAGCCTCCCGGCGGAGGAGCGCATGACCCACTTGGCGCGGCACTACAAGACCTGACTGCGCCTTCCGGAAGACGTTGACGCGGAGACATTGGAGGCGCGCCGCCTTCAGCTCGTCGAAGGCGCGAAGAAGCTAGCTAGCATGAGACGCTTGTCAGAAGCCTACCAGTGTGAGATGGATCGCGTTGTGGGTGGCTCGCCAGCCCCAGCTGGGCCCAGCCGCCTCGGCGCGGTCCAGCAGCGCGGCATAGCCATCGCCAACCTGTTCGGGGCAAGTCGCCCTGTGTACGCTACGCCTGCGGAGAACATTCGAGCCGCCCGGGTGGCGGCGGACGAGCTGGATAACATCGAGGGCGAAGAGCGCCGCCTGATGATGGAGCGAGTCCAGCGGCTCCTCGACGCGGCTGCCGCGCAGAATGAGGCCGGCTGCCGCACGGAGGCGCCGCAGCGGCAAAACGACGACCTTCGCCGAGATCAAGGCGCAATGTCTCGGACGCCGACTGGCGGCACCCAAGGAAGGAAAGACAAGGATCCGACTGTCAGCCATAGTCGCACTCACATTGCCATAGAGCGCAACCAAGACGGCCACCCGAGAGCAGTAGAACGACGGGACGACTGTGCGCCTCCTCCTCCTCGCAAGGAAAGGCAAGTCTCCCCGCCGTCTGTTGATCATCCGACTCTCGGCGAACGCCATGGCCGCCAAGAGGGAGTCGGGGAAAATGACGCCCGCCACCGGATTGACCGACTTCACCGATCCCTGGCGCTGGAAGAAGAAGACGAGTTGGGTCCGCCTTGTTTCGGGCCCCGCATTTGAGACGAGCCCTTTCCCAAAGGGTTCACGCTCCCAAGAGACACGCCCAAGTACACCGGCTCCGTGAAGCCGGAGGACTGGTTGGTTGACTACTCCACGGCTGTCAACATAGCGAACGGCAACAAGCGTGTCACTGTAAAATACGTTCCGCTCATGCTCCAGGGCACGGCCCGACATGGCTGAACAGCCTGAAGCCCCGCAGCATCAACAGCTGGGTCGACTTCACCGAAGCATTCGTCCGCAACTTCACCAGCACGTACAAGCGTCCTCCCAAGCCTCGTCAGCTTTCCTTGTGCATGCAAGGCCCCAACGAGTCGACCCGCAACTAACTCACACATCGGCATGCGCGAGGGCATGCACGAGGTGCATGCTATCGAGTACTTCACCGCCGGGTGCAGAGAAGGCACCCTTCTCAAGCACAAGCTCCTCTGCGACGAGCCAGAAACCCTCGACGAGCTGCTAATCATAGCAGACAAATATGCCACGGCCGACTCCTCCATGAAGGCGGAGATTCAAGTTAGCGCAACTGGCAAAGTGGCCCCTCAGGCTCCAAGAACTCCGGCAGGAGACGCCAGTCGGCGGCAACAGCAGAACGACCACAAGCGCAAGGCCCCGCAGTCGGCTTCCAGCAGCCGGCAGGTCGCGATAGTTGAAGCCCAGCATTCGGATGGGCAGCCTCCACCCAAGCGACAGAAAGGTGGCAAGCCCAACTGGTTGCCGGCTTTCTCATACGAGCAGACTCTGGATGGTCCTTGCAAGTTCCATAGCAGCGCGAAGCCATCGAATCACACCACCCAGAAGTGCCACTGGCTCACCAGGATCGCCAAAGAAGATGGCCTCCTACCTCCCCCGCCTGCTGGGCAGCCGCCTTCGCCTCCACCCCAGCAGCCGGCTGTCAAGCCAGTCGGCACAGTACAAGACAAGTACCCCGAAGAGCATGGAGCCTACATGGTATTTACCAGCATGGCTGATGATCGACGCAGCAGGCAGCTATAGTGACAAGAGGTGAATGCAGTAGCATCAGAGGCGCCAGAGTTCATGCACTGGTCTGAGAAGCCTATCAGCTGGAGCAGGGCTGATCACCCAGAGGTGATGCGGTGTCCGGGCTCTTATGCCTTTGTCTTGGATGCCACCTTTGCCACAGATAGACAAGCTGCTCGTTTCTCGCGAGTTCTGATAGACGGAGGCAGCAGCATCAACATCCTGTACAAGGACACCATGGAGAAATTAGGAATCAAGCAAAGACAGCTTCAGAGCAGCCGGACTGTGTTCCACGGCATTGTTCCTGGGCTTTCCTGCTCACCAATCGGCAAGATCTTGATGGACGTCCTCTTTGGAGACAAAGATCACTTCCGCCGAGAGTCAGTTTGGTTTGAGGTGGTGGACCTCGAGAGCCCATACCATGCGCTACTTGGCCAACCCGCCCTGGCCAAGTTCATGGCGGTCCCCCACTATGCCTACCTCAAAATGAAGATGCCCATTTCCAGGGGAATTCTGACCGTAGCCGGCGACTACCGGAAGTCGTCTGCCTGTGCGGCTGAGAGTAGTCGGCTGGCCGAGTCCGTGGTGATCACGGCCGAGAAGCGGCTCCTTGACCGGGTTGTGGCGATGGACGACAAGCAGCTAGAGGTGTCGCCCAACCCAAAGGAGTCGGAAGCTGAGGGTTCGTTCAAGCCGGCCAAGGAGACAGAGAAGATACCCTTGGATCCAGAGCACCCCGAGAGGTATGCTGTTGTAGGCGCAAACCTCGACAGCAAATAGGAAGGCAAGCTCGTCGATTTCCTCCATGAGAATCGGGACATCTTCGCATGGTCCCCCAAAGACATGCTAGGTGTACCGACGGAATTCGCCGAGCACAAGTTACATGTCTGATCTGATGCAAAGCCGGTCAGGCAGCCCTTGCGCCGCCTGTCAGAAGAAAAGAGAAGAGTTGTCGGAGAAGAGATAGCCCGACTCCTAGCAGCCGACTTCATTATGGAAGTATTCTTTCCAAAGTGGCTAGCCAACCCGGTCCTGGTACTAAAGAAGAACAAGCAGTGGCGAATGTGTATTGACTACACGAGCCTCAACAAGGCCTGCCCCAAGGACCCACTTGCTCTACCAAGAATTGATTAGGTGATAGACTCCACCGCTGGATGCCAGCTGTTGAGTTTTTTGGATGCATATTCAGGATATCACCAGATCAAGCTGAACCTGGCTGACAGACTGAAGACCGCCTTCATCACACCGTTTGGAGCCTTCTGCTACCTCACCATGACATTCGGCTTGAGGAATGCCGGCGCCACCTTTCAGCGTTGCATGCAGAAGTGCCTCCTCAAGCAACTCGGGAAAAACACCCACGTCTACATGGACGATGTGGTGGTGAAGATGGAAAAGCGTGGAACACTGCTGGAAGACCTCAAGGAGACCTTTGAGAACCTGCGCCGATTCCAGATCAAGATCAACCCCGAGAAGTGCATCTTTGGAGTACCGGCCGGCCAACTCCTTGGCTTCCTGGTCTTTGAACGGGGCATAGAATGCAACCCTGTAAAGATCAAGGCCATTGAGAGGATGGAGGTACCCAGCCGACTGCTGGACGTGCAAAAGTTCACCGGCTGCTTGGCGTCCATCAGCCGATTCATCAGTTGGCTGGGCGAGAAAGCTCTCCCCTTATACTAGCTCATGAAGAAGACCACTTTTTTCGAGTGGAACCACAAGGCGGACGAAGCTTTTCTCCAGTTGAAGAAGATGCTGACTACTCCACCCGTTCTGGCGGCTCCGACTCCTAAGGAACCTATGCTCCTGTACATCGCCGCCACCAGCCGGGTAGTCAGCACGGTCATTGTAGTGGAACGCAAGGAGGAAGGCAAGGCACTACCTGTCTAGAGACCGGTATATTACCTGAGCAAAGTACTGTCAGCCTCCAAGCAGAACTACCCCCACTACCAGAAGATGTGCTATGGCGTGCACTTTGCCTCCAAGAAATTGAAGCCTTACTTTCAAGAGCATCCAATCACTATGGTCTGCACGACCCCACTTGCCGAGATCATCGGAAGCCGAGATGCTTCTGGCCGACTGGCCAAGTGGGCCATAGAGCTGGCTCCCTACACCATCCACTACCAGCCCCGCACCACCATCAAGTCACAAGCACTGGCCGACTTTCTTGTCGACTGGGCCGAGACCCAGTACCTACCTCCAGCGCCCGACTCCACCCATTGGCGGATGCATTTCGACGGCTCCAAGATGCACACCGGCTTGGGAGCCGGTGCTGTCCTCACTTCTCCTAAAGGCGACAAGCTCAAATACGCACTGCAAATCCATTTTGCCGCCTCCAACAACGTCGCCGAGTACGAGGCGCTCATTCACGGGCTCCGGCTTGCCAAAGAACTCGACATTCACTGGATCATGTGTTATGGCGACTCGGACTTAGTGGTCCAGCAGTCGTCTGGCGACTGGGACGCCAAAGATGCAAACATGGCGAGTTACCGTTTCCTCATGCAGCAACTCAGTGGGTATTTCGAGGGGTGCGAGTTCCTCCAAGTGCCAAGAAACGACAACGACCAAGCAGACGCCTTGGCACGAATCGGCTCTACCCGCCAAGCAATACCATCCGACATCGCCCTTCAACGCCTCCTTAAGCCGTCTATCAAGCCTTCACCAGAATCAAACTCCATCTTCATGCCGGCTCTTCCCGAAGAAGTCGGATCCGACTCCAGAGCCCCGGCAGACGGTACGGGGATTTTGGCAGATGACTCCAAAGCCGCCACAGTCGAGGCCAGCCCAAGGACTGCAAAACCCGGCCCGGGGACTGCGGCGGCGGGCTCGAAGACTCCAGAACTCGGCCAAAGAGCCGCGCTAGTTTGCCCGGGGACTTCATTAACCCAGCAAGTGGTTGTTGACTCCAACCCGCCGCCTCCCAGCCCAGCTGCCCTCATCCAAGTCGCAGTTCTGGCAGTCGAAGAAATAGCAGCACCCTCATGGGCCAGCCCATCCTCAAATTTCTGGTGAGCAAAGAGCTGCCGACTGATGAGACCTTAGCTCGGCAAGTACAACGCCAAGCGGCAGCCTACACCATAGTCAACAGAGAGCTGGTCAGGGGCAGCGTCACTGGTGTCTACCAGTGCTGCGTAGAGCCAGAGCAAGGCCAAGCAATTCTCAAAGACATCCATCAAGGCGAGTGCGGCCACCATGCGACTTCAAGAGCACTCGTCGCCAAAGCTTTCCGACATGGTTTCTTTTGGCCAACGGCCTTAGAAGAGGCCAAGGAATTGGTCCAAAAATGCAAAGGGTGCCAGAAGTTCCACTCCAAGCCGCATCAGCCGGCTTCTGCACTCAAGACCATCCCCATTGCCTGGCCTTTCGCAGTTTGGGGTCTAGACATGGTGGGACCATTCAAGACGGCACGAGGTGGCTTAACTCACTTACTTGTCGCAGTGGACAAGTTCACCAAGTGGATAGAAGCGAAGCCAATCAAGAAACTGAACGGTCCGACTGCCATGACTTTCATCTCCGACATCACAATTCGGTACGGCATACCACACAGCATCATCACCGACAACGACACGAATTTTGCCAAAGGCGCCTTGGCCCGTTTCTGTGCGACACTGGGCATCTGACTGGACCTAGCATTCGTCGCCCATCCACAGTCAAACGGCCAGGTGGAGCGGGCAAACAGCCTCATCCTGTCCAGCATCAAGCCCCGACTGATCGAGCCTCTGGAGCGCTCGGCTGGCTGATGGCTCGACAAGTTGCCAGCCGTCCTCTGGAGTCTGCGCACGACTCCGAAAAAGTCAACCGGCTTCACGCCTTTCTTCCTCGTCTACGGTTCTGAAGCCATCATCCCAACGGACATAGAGTTCGATTCCCCGCGAGTCACCATGTACACCGAGGAAGAAGCAGAAGAAGCACGACAAGACGGCGTCGACCTGCTGGAAGAGGGCCGGCTGTTGGCACTCAGCCGGTCCAGCATCTACCAGCAGAGCCTGCGCAGATACTACAACAGGAAGGTCAGGCCGAGATCTTCCCAAGAGGGCGACCTTGTGCTCTGACTGATCCAGCGAACAGCCGGCCAGCACAAGCTGTCGGCGCCTTGGGAAGGCCCTTTCATCATCAGCAAAGTGCTGGGCAATGACTCCTACTACCTGATTGACGCTCAGAAGCCCCGAGCACGCAAGAGGGACGACTCCGGCAAAGAGACAGAGCGGCCATGGAATGCAAATCTCCTCCGAAGATTTTACAGCTGATGCAGTATGTACCACGTTACCTTTTGTATTAAAGTACCAAGACTTCGGGCCCCCCGAGACGAGCTCGGGGACTGCCCTCTTTTGTCTATATGATAAGAATTATGCCTACGAGTATGTTACTCTTTGTTATGCCGCTTGGCACCGGGCTCGACAGGTCAGCCCGGGGACTTGCCGCCTTGCACTATGAAATGTTTCCTGCAGCCGGACAAGTAGTGTGTGGCGCCTAAGCCATCTCCTGTCAGAAGCCGCAGCTCGCAGAGCGACTGTACGGTGGGCAGGAGTAAGGTAGAATGGGCGTTCGCATGAAAAATGGCTAAGGACTGAAAGCATAAAACATAGCTTAAGCCGGCTTCCAGCCTTTTTTTGCAAATCGACTCTTGAATAGTCGGCTTGCCGCCTTCTATTCAACTTGCTCAAAAACTCTAAAAACGGCTAAGTACTTGCCTTCCCAAAGTAGCCAAGCATTTGATCCAACGGCAGTCCACAGAGCGGATGTCCGACTGGCAAGATGGCAACTAAGGGAAGGCGGCAAAGGAAAAAGCCAAAAGAGCAATGAGCAAGAAAAGATAGAATTCGGATAAATATTTAGATAACATAGGCCCTTGGCCGAATTTTCGAGCAAAAGTTCAAAATACACCCTGCGGGTGGAATTGTGCGAATTAACAAGTTCTTCAAAGACTACTAAAGCAGATAAAATAAAGATAAGGTGGCTGCTTAGGAAGCGGCAGACGGATTCGGAGGGTCAGAGGAGACGGCAGCGTCGGGCGTTGGGGCGGCCGGCTGGGCAGTCTCGGCTTGATCGCCTCCGGCGGCAGTTGGCTCGGTCGCAGGCGGCTCATTACTGGAGGTGCGATTGAGCTGAGGCTGGCTGTCTGCTCCATCTTCTGGTGCTTCCGTCTCGCCTCCGTCCTCCACCTCGCCTTCCTCCTCGACGCTGGAGCCGATCACCTTCGCCGAGTCCTCGCCATAGTCTGGGTTCATCCCAAACCACTCCGGTGGTACCTCCTCGCCGTCTTCACCCTGCTCGGGGACGAAGATGCTGGTGTCGGTGTACTCGGCGATCACCGCGGCATGCTTGACGAGGGCGTCTTCAGCGGCTGCCAGCTCCGGCTGGGCCTCTGACTGGAGTGTGGCCAGCCGGTCTAGGTCCAGCCCCGGATACCACGCCTTGACGAACTCCAAGGCCCGGCACGCTCCAGCTCGGGCCGAGGAACCTTTCCAGGCCTCAAGACGACCAGCCGCGACCTCCAGCCAGTCAGCAGTCCGACTAGGGGTGCACGGAGCATGCATGTCTGGCCACAGGGCAGCAATCGCTTGGGCGCCGACACGTTGAAGCTGGCGCAGCATCCGGTGAGCCGGCCGAAGGCGAGCCTCGATGCTCAGGATATGCTCATCAAGGGTTCCGGGGGCGTCGGCGGCGATCTCTGCGCCTCCCGCCCCCTGACCTTCACGGTCAGCCTCAATGGCTTGGATGGCGGCCTGCGAGTGCCCAGGGAAGAAGTCTGCCAAGACGGAAAGTATGAAGAAGCAAGTCAAAAATCAGGAGTCGGCACGACTTATAATCGGCAGCTCGAAGAAAGAAAGTAAAGAAACTCACCATCAACGATGTCTTCAATCTCATGGAAGCCGGAGGCCAGTGATGCCTCCTTGTCAAACCAGGAGGATCGCTTGCTTGCGAACTCGGCCAGGAGGGCGGTCTCCGTTTCTTCCGCCTCCTTCCGCGTCTTCTTGAGTAGATCCCGCTGCTCTGCCAATTATGCGGCCAGCTGATCGCGCTCTATGGCGAGCTTGCCGCACTCCTCCTCCTTGGCGCGCAACGCGGAGTTGGCTTCGCTCAGCTGCTGTTGAAGAGCAGCGTTGGCTTCTGAAGAGAAGGAAGAAAGAAGGCGTTAAGTCATCAATAAAGAAGGTCGTCGGGGAGATCCGGCCCGACTGCTCAGCAGTCGGCCCGAATCTCGGGGACTACAGCCCGCGGGTGCGCCAGCGCGCCCCTACAAAGAAGAAAAAGGACTCACTCCGGCTCTCCGACAAGTCGGCGGTCCGCTTGCCCAGCTCTTCAACGTTGCGGTTGAAGGCAGTGACACGGAGATTGTGGTAGTCCTACGACAAGTATTTCAGACAAAAGTTAGTACCCGGAACTCACCAATTGGAACTTCCAGGCCGCCTGCTTAGTAGCCAGCCCGAAACTCGAGCACTACACCCTGTGGGTGCACTGGCGCGCCCCCACAGAGAGGAACAAGAAAACAAGGACCAACGAGAAAGCATACCCGGACGGCTGCCCGCGATGCCAGGTATGCCTTGGTGCAGTTCTGGATGGCGTCGCCCTTAGCTCGCAGCTTCCTCTGGACGTCCAGAAGCGCCTGGTTCAGCGGCCCCGTGCCGCCTCCTCGCACCCACCCAATGGGTGCGGCGCTCGTCGCTTCGGCATCTGGGAACGCCGAGCTGGCGGTGCCAGCCTCCAGGGGGCGTGGCGCCGAAGTCGCCTTCTCAAGACGGCGGCGCGTTGGCGAGCCGACTTGAAGGAGTAGCCCTGCCACGGCCTCATCTTCAGTCGGCGGCACCGGCGGGTCCGCCGGCTGTTTGCCTTGCGCGCTCCTAGACGGCGACGGAGGTGGCGGCGGAACGATCACGTCTGGCATGGAGGAGTCGCCGTCTTCCCTCTCCATGATGGGGTTCTCGCCACCGGCTTCCCCAGACTGCCCCGTGAACTCCGGAGGCGGCGGCGCAGAGTTCAGCGGGGTGACGAACACCTCCGATTGGCGGTGCGCGTCCTTCTCAGCTTGCCGCTTTGTCGCAACGGCGGCTTCAGCCTCCGCCAACTTCTTCTTGGCGGAGGCCTCTACCTTCTCAGCCTCCACCTTCTCCAGGCGGGCGGCCTCTTCCTCATTGCGCTTCTCCTGCGCATTCCGCTTCGTCGCCTCCCGGAGGTCGGCAGCGGGGTGAATCCATCGAGTGGTGGCGGACGTCTCCGCTGACCCCATGACGGAGGCGGCGACAACCCTCTCAAGAGTGAGGGGAGCCCTAAAGCGAGGGAAGCAAGTAAAAGACTCAGACAAAGCCACCAAGAAAGAATAAAGTGTTAAGACGGAATACTCACGCGGAGACTAGTGGCGGCTTCTTTACTTCCTTGCGGAAGCGGATGGCCTTCGCGGCCGCTTCGTCCCGCTTGGTCGCCGCAGCCGAACTCTTGGGCTTCTTCGGCCAACTGCCGAACAAGGTCGGCATGGCCCTGCGCTTCTTCCCACCGCCTGGAGCACCCGGCGCAGCAGAAGAGCCCGCGCCGGGATGGCTGGCTCCTGGATGGTGGCGGGGGTGACCTCCTCATCATCATCAGCCAGTCCTCTGGACTGGCCCCGAGCCGCGGGCCACCTCCTCCCTTGGCCTCGTCTTCCAAAGCCGCCGCCCCCAGATCGGGGTCGTCGACGTCGCTCTCCGCCTGGTCGGCAAGAAACTCGCGGGCCGGCCCCGTGGTGCCGGCTGGTGGAGGGAGGAGGGGATTCTGACCAAAGCCGACTGGTCAGGTTGCACAAAACAAACTCGGCAAGAAAGAAGACAATTCAAAGAAAGAAAGAAAAGGCAACTCACTGTGGGTGGGGGGTTGGCGCGGGAGTACGGCTCCTTGCCGAACCGCCAGTCCTCCAGGAGCTTGCTATCCAAGAGGTAGTTCACCATGTAGGCCACCTCCTCATGAGGCATGTCCTTGGTGCACATCCGACTTGGGTCACGGTGCCCGCTCATTTGGCATATCATGTGGGGGCGACCTTGGAGCGGGAGAACTCAGTGCGCCACGAAGGCGGCCAGCAGGTCCGGACCAGTCAAGCCCTCCGACTGCGTCAGCACTCGGAGTCGCGTAACAGCGCCGGCTCCCGCAAGCGTCAGCGACTTGGCTCGGTACGACCAGTTGGGCAGTATCCCAGCCGACGGGCCGGCTTCGAAAGCCGGCAAGTTGACCCAATCGCCCTTCGCGAAGACGCTCTTCACGTAGAAGTACGATCGCTGCCACATCTTCACCGACTTTATCAGCTTGATGGTGGGGAAGGGGTTGTCGGCCCCCGACCTCCGCACGGTGATGAACGCGCCGCACTGATCCGGCACGCCTGTAGCCTAGGTGCTGAGCTTGGAGTAGAAGAACTCCCCCAGAGCTCGAGGGTGGGGAGGACTCCGAGGAAGCCTTCACACAGGGCCACGAAGGCGGACAGTAGCACCACCGTGTTGGGCGTGAGGTGGTGCGGCTGGAGGCCGTAGAACTCCAGAAAGGAGCGGAAGAAGCTGCTCGCCGGCAGCCCCAATCCGCGCAGGCAGTGCGAGAGGAAGATAACCCGCTCGCCCTCCTCCGGCGCCGGAGAGATCTCCCCCCTCGGCGCAAAGCGTACCCACACGTAATCTTCGCCGGGGAGCCGACGAGTCTTGCGGAGGAACTTGATGTGGTCGTCATGGACTTTGGAGCCATCCCAGGTGCCGGAATGCACCGAGGGAGGCGCGGCGGCAGAAGAAGAACTCATCGTGAGCGGATCGCCGCGGCGTTCGGCAAAGCTTGGGCGCGCGGCGGTGCGAGGAAGAAGAAGAAGAAGAAGAAGAAGAGCAAGGAGTAGCGTGGAGGAGGGGCGCGCGTGCTCTGCCGCGCCCCCCTCCTCCCCCTACTTATAGCCTCATGGGCTGCGAAGCCGAGGGGGCAGTCGTGGATTTACTGCACCCACGACCCCACGACCCCCACGTTACCACGACAAAAGTTACTGCGCGCAGTAACTTCACAGGAATCCGAACCGTCCGCTCGGGCCACAGCAGATCCGCTCGAGCGCCGAGGCACGGTAATGCCGGGCCCCGCCTACGGGCCTGTCCCGTCACGCGCGTAGGCTGGCAGACTAGCCTGGCCGCGTGTTGCCACGTGACAGGCCCGAAACGGGTGGCGGCCTGGAAGCTTAGCCAGCACACTACTTGGATCCCGCCGCGACGTTCGAAATATTGTGCAAGTCAGAGTTGGGCGAGTCCGACTCCTTCTAGTCGGCCCGGCAGAAATCAAGCAAGATCCATGTCTCGGGCACCTGGGAAGAGAAACTGCTGAGGCTCCTCGGCCGATCGTCCGCGGCGCCTCATCAGCTTCGGGGACTACTGTCGGAGTAATGGGCCACGGGTAGGCTAACCCAGGCCCAGAACCTTTCAATACATTGAGGCGGACTACGCCCCTCGAGGCCCCAGGACGAGGAGCCGCCTTCTGAGAGTTGGCGGCGAGGCGGCCGGCTGTCCACTCGCGGCCGAGTCCCAGGGACGACTTCAGGATGAGCCGACTCCTGACTGGCGACTTCCAGAGAAGCCGGCCTTGGGGAGTCGGCCCGCGACGCCAACAACCCCCATGCCCTCATAAAGAGGGACGGGACGGGGAGTGGCCACAGTAAGGTCCACTCCCACCCTTTTCCAAGGGCAGGCGTGGCCACAATACGCCGTACCCGTGGAGATCTCCGCCCGGCGCGACACTGTTTCCATGCCGGCCCTGACATCAGCCCAAGTGGGCGGAGTCCTGTGCCCACAATGGCCTGCCGGTACGACCCAGGGACGACGGGTCCCACCAGTCGGCGGGCGTACGGAAGACGGCGAGAGCGCTACCAGTCGGCCCAGTTGGGAGTCGGCCCCCAGGAGTCGGCCGGCCCCTCCCACAGGCCCCACGCGCCATTAACCAGACGCGACAGGGAGTGGCAACAGCGATCGCCCGCCAGACAGCGGAGCTGTTGCCACGACCCCATGACCGAGCCCGCGTCATTAGAAGCACGCATATAGTAATCAGCAGCCGGCAAGACCCGCCCGCGGCGAACGCGGCCTGTCGGCTCCGTACCGAGCCAGTCGGCGGGGCCCACCAGTCGGCGGGCCCCAGCAGTCGGTGGAGAAGACAAAGGCTGGAGGCACTGACGGCTGGGCTCGTGCGCAGCCGGATTACCATTGTACCCCTGGGGGGTAGGCCTATATAAACCCCCAGGGCACCCATGGAAAGGGTTGGAATCCATTAGCACTAGACCAGATCATATAGGAAGGAGAGAGCTAGCCTTGCCTTCTCCTACCTCCAGGAAATAGCTCAAGGAGCAACCGTGTAAACACTTTGCCATAGTGATCATGCGGAGACCCCGTAGAGCAATAGTAGGGGTATTATCTCCCCGGAGAGCCCTGAAGCTGGGTAAGACTCGCCGGCGTGCATGTCTTCGCCTCATCCCGTTAACAGGCACCGGCGATGTTCTACTCGCCCCCACCATGATAAGCCATCCTTTGGCATATGTCGCACCCAACCCCCGACAAACATATCACCGGGCAGGCTGATGATGAAGTCTAGGCCTGCTAGAGTCACTTGGAGTTCTTGCTCGACCCGCCTCCACTTGTTGGCAGCCCCGTTCCCCACCTCTGGAATCTCCTCGTCAGCGATACTTTCTGATAGAAGTGGGAGTACATGGAATATTTAGTTAAAACAGAGCAATAAAAAGGTGTATTGGTAACTAGAAGTTAGTAGTTAAGAATAGAGTAATAAAATGGAATAACAATTAGTTTCTTAAATACTACACAATTCCTTTGATATTTCTGGGTAAGTCAACATGTAGATACTTGAAAAGAACACTTACTTTGAACAAAGTCTGGATGGATGATATCATCGGGGAAGTTTGTATATATCTCATGACCAGCCTCTTTTATGTGCAATGCAATTTTAGTGCTAGCTTTCAGTACATAAAACTAATTTCTGTCCAAAGGCCCGTGGCAAAATAGTATTGGAAACATTGCATGGAAAAAAAATTCTATGCACACGCAATGATCTATCCATGGAGATGGATAGCAATGAGGGGGAGAATGTGTATGCGTACCCTCGTAGACCGTAAGCGGAAGCGTTTCACAACGCGGTTGATGTAGTCAAACTTTCTTCGCGCTCCAACCGATCTAGTATCGAATGCACGGCACCTCCTTGTTCTGCACATGTTCAACTCGGTGACGTCCTCCACCTTCTTGATCTAGCAAGATAGCTGTAACACCCACAATGCGGCTATATCTCCCACGTGTCGGGGCACGACTTAGAGGCATAGCCGCATGGTAGGTTTGTCACAAGAGGGGTAATCTTCACACAATCCCATGTACTGAAAAGAAAGGGGTAAATAGTTGGCTTACAATCGCCACTTCACACAAATAACAAGGTAAACATACATCATCCGGAATACAATCAAGGTCCGACTACGGAACCAAAATAAAAGAAGACAACCCCAAATGCTAGATCCCCGATCATCCCGATTGGGCTCCACTACTGATCAACAGGAAATGAAACAACACAACGATCAAGATCTTCATCGAGCTCCCACTTGAACTCGGTTGCATCACCTGCACTGGTATCATCGGCACCTGCAACTGTTTGGAAGTATCTGTGAGCCACGAGGGCTCAGCAATCTCACACCCGCGTGATCAAGACTATTTAAGCTTATGGGTAGGAAAGAGGTAGTGAGGTGGAGCTGCAGCAAGCACTAGCATATATGGTGGATAACTTACGCAAATGAGAGCGAGAAGAGAAGCAACGCAATGGTCGTGAAGCTAGAAGTGATCAAGAAGTGATCCTGAAACTACTTACGTTCAAGCATAACACAAGAACCGTGTTCACTTCCCGGACTCCGCCGAGAAGAGACCATCACGGCTACACACACGATTTATTCATTTTAATTAAGTTAAGTGTCAAGTTCTCTACAACCGGACGTTAACAAATTCCCATCTGCCACATAACCGCGGGCATGACTTTTGAAAGTTCAAACCCTGCAGGGGTGTCCCAACTTAGCCCATCACAAGCTTTCACAGTCAACGAAGGATATTCCTTCTCCTGGGTAGACCCGATCAGTCTCGGAATCCCGGTTACAAGACATTTCGACAATGGTAAAACAAGACCAGCAAGACCGCCCAATGCGCCGACACCCCGATAGGAGCTGCACATATCTCGATCTCAGGGCAACACCGGATGAACACTACGTACAACTAAAACCAACCCTCAAGTTTCCCCGAGATGGCGCTGCAAGTGGCTCTGTTTTAGACCAACACTTAGAGAAGCACTGGCCTGGGGGGTTAAAATAAAGATGACCCTTGGGTTGGCCGACCCAAGGTAAGGGTAATAGGCTGTTAGGCAAATGTAAAACCAAGGTTGGGCCTTGCTGGAGGAGTTTTATTCAAAGCGAACTGTCAAGGGGTTCCCATAACACCCAACCGCATAAGGAACACAAAATCAAGGAACATAACACCGGTATGACAGAAACTAGGGCGGCAAGAGTGGAACAAAACACCAGGCATCAGGCCGAGCCTTCCACCTTTACCAAGTGTATAGATGCATTAATTAAATAAGAGATATTGTGATATCCCAACATATCCATGTTCCAAACATGGAACAAACTTCAACTTCACCTGCAACTAGCAACGCTATAAGAGAGGAGCTGAGCAAAAGCGGTAACGTAGCCAAACAATGGTTTGCTATGAAGGTGGGTTAGAGGCTTGACATGGCAATATGGGTGGTATGATATAACAAGTGGTAGCTAGCGCGACAAAGCGATAGAACGTACAACTAGCAAGCAAAGATAGAAGTGATTTCGAGGGTATGGTCATCTTGCCTAAGATCCCGCAAGGAAGAAGAACGAGTCCATGAAGAAGACAAACAGACGTAGCCAAACGGATCTCACAACTCCGGAATGGAACCGAAGCTAACGAGAGAGACAACCCAGAAAGAAGCAAGCAACATAGTAAAAAACCATCACATAAACATGGCATGATGCACAACCAAGTATGACGCATGTCCAGTTTAATGAAGCATGGCATGGCAAAGTGCAACAAACAACACTACAAATTAAGTGGAGCTCAATATGCAACCAGTTGCATATTGGCGAAACACCACATCAATTATTTAGTTCTCTCTCATTTAGGTACTCAACAATATTAAATGTTGGTGAAGCATATGAAAACTACTTATCTAGGAAAGTTTAAATGAGGCCGGAAATAACAAACAACAATTCCGGAAAATCCTCATATGCATATATTAGGTTTGGTACTGTTCTACCCTAAACACAATTTTAGAGTTACTAAACAAGCAAAGTAAAGCCACCATGTTAAACTAGGCATTTTTCTACCCCATTTACATATAAAGTTTATTAAAATTGGAGCTACGGTTATTTAGTTATGAAATAAACCATTTTAGCATGGCATTTAAGAAAAAATTAACAAACAGCATTTTAAACATTTTAAACATGGATGAAAGTTGCAAAGTATGAAACTAGACAAAATTCTATGAACTTTACATATATAATTCATTTTAATCCGATGCACGGTTATTTAGTTATTAACAATTTGAAACAAGGATATTTCCTGTAATTATGCATGCACAGGAAAAATGACAAATTTGTAGAATAAAAAAATGTCTATGGGCCGAAACACAGCAGGCTGGCCCAACAGGAGGGGAAAAAGGAGGGGCGTGGGGTGCTGCTCACCATGGGCCACGGCCCAGCTGGAGAGGAGGAGGCTGGGCAGGCCGCGAAGGGGCATGCTGGGCCTCGCTAGAGAAGGCTGGCCCGCGGTTGCAGCCCCCAAGAGCAGCCGAATCGGCCAACGGGCGAAGGGGCGGGTGAACTGCTCATTTTTGAGGAACAGAAACAATATCATGTCCATGGCGACAGGAAAAAGGAGGTCGCCGCGGCGGAGCTCGGATCGCACCAGATCCCGCGGGGGCAAGGGCTTGAGGCGGCGAATTTGAAGGGGCTGCTGTTAAATGAAGAAAAAGGCAGAGTTCAGACAGAAATAGGGGAAGGGAAGGAGAGAGACATCAGGGGAGATGACAGGGACGCGATGGGGTGACCTGAATGCTCACCGACGAGGTCAACGGTTGCAGGGCCGATTGGCTTGGCACAGACGGGCGCTCGCTTGTGCGGTCTCCAGGCGCGGCAGGATCAAGCAGGACGAAGTGATGGCTTGTCTCGCGCGAGAGGAAGGAGACGGTAGCAGAAGTGGCAGGGGAGCCTGGAGATGGGGACGACAGGCGAACGAGGGGGTGGATCCGCGACACCGTTGCTCCGGCAGAACAACAGCGGTGGAGGAGCACTCCCTGAGTTCCGACCCGGTGGTGCAGTCCTTGAAGAAGAACACGGCGACGACGCAGTTAGAGACAGCAGCAGAAGTTAGTGAGAAACATAGAGGAGACGCGCTGCCGCGACCTTGAGCAAGGGCGGCGAGGTCCATGTGCTAGTCCGGCGAGGAACATCAGGGTCGGGGAGTTCCTCGGCTACGTGGTGTGGAAGGAGGAGCTCGTCCTCCTTGTCGCTCCATGGGTGGTCGCCTCAATACCGCCTGAATCGGGCGCGGGGCTAACTGTGGGAGCGCTTGGAAGGACGGGGCTCCGTTGGGACGACAACGGCGGCGGAGCAGCTTGGGGCGGTGCAGAACTTCGGTGAGCGTGACAGTGGTCGTGCTTGCTCGGGTAGGAGGATAGTGGTTGGCTGCTGCGATTTGGGCGGCGTGGTAAACCAGGGATGTGGTCGGAGGCTGATTGGAGAGGTGGATCTGGGAGGGTCGAGGGGAGGAGGTGGTTGGCCCAGTGGGTTTTTGGATCGGGAGCGATCCCAAGGAAGAGAGTGGCGGTGGCTGCGGGATTGGAGGGAGTTGGTCTTCCTAGGGTCTAGGTCAACTAGAAATGGAATAAGGGAGGCCCCTAAATATAGCAGGTGGATGATAAGAGGGAGTATGCGGGTAATCTGGACCCTCCGATTATAATCGGATGGCCCGGAACAATTAGCTTAGGGTAGATCAAATAAGAAACCGAAAAGATTTAGGGGATGATCCGAATCCAAGGATGATGACCGTGCGGTTCGGTTTCGGGACAACTTTCGGACGCGCACGAGAGGGTCGATGTACTGTGCAAGGAGGGGTCAAATGGTTAGGAGGGGGTTTTGGCATGGTCTAGTATTTATAGGGAAAAGTTGAACATTTTAAAGAAAGAGGAGAATGCCACTTGCAATAAATGGGTGAAAATTTGAAAGAAGGAAGAAGTGAAATGGTTTGCACTTGGAGAGGGGCCTTGGAGGAAAGATCATGGATGCAAAAATAGTTCAGAAATGAGAGGGATTTATAATGCATGTTTGTTGTGGTTGATTCCAAACTAATGGAATATTTTATATATAGCTCCCTAAAATATTGGGAGGATATATGTTATAAAGAGAAATCACCATTGTGAAAATCCCTCGATTTAAATAGATGAAAAGATCTATGCAATTTACTAGTTGAGTTGAGATGTAAAGATTAATGACATGATGACATGATGCAATGCACATGATGCAATGAAGAATGCAACAAGCAAAAACAAATCACACAACAAAACTCGGAAAACATGGAAGGCATCTGAAGCTCCGGTCTTGGGGCATTACAACACTCCACCACTACAAGAGGATCCCGTCCTGAGATCTAGGGATGGCACTGGAGGGAAACAAAAGAGGAAGAGGTAAAACAAAGTTGCTTCTTTGACAAACGAGTGAAACCAATGAACGTTGAGAGGTTAAACAAATGGAAGGAAGAATACAACGGAGATGAACGAAGTTGAAAACACTCCGTTATAAAAGAGGAACAAGGAACATTACTAGAGCCTTGTAGGTTGAAAGACATAAGAAAAGGGTTGCAATGGACAAGAAATACATGCAAGCACTCCGGTTAAAACGAGATGTACAATGAACGATAAGGATCAATTATGACAACACTCCGGTTGGAAAAAGAAGGCAAAGAATATGAACTTGGCAAAATGAAAGCACTTGGATGAGACTCCGGTAAGAAAAGGAATGACAGCCACAACACTCCGGTTAAAACAAGATAGAGAAGGAATAAGAATGATATAATTTGAGCAGCACTCCGATTGTAAATGGCAGGAATTGAACATGAACTTGATAAGATGAGAGGATACTTGATGAAATCAATGACACACTGCCTCCGGAACAATTGAAAGAATGGCACAATGGGTAGAAAGATCTCAGATAGCACTCCGGTTGAGAAGGGAGGCAAAACTTGATAAGATGAGAGAACTTGAATGGAGGACACAACACTCCTGTTGAATGGATAAGCAAAGGAAAGAATCGGAGATAGATCATTGGAATAACCAAATGGAGAAGAAAATGCCAGCTTCTGCCACAACTGAGCTTGGAAAGCACCCTTCCAAGAAGGTTATACGGAGTTGTTGGAAAACCGACAACGAAACGAATAAGCTTGTAGTGGGCTTATGGAAAACATCTAAAAATTACAAGGTGAAAATTCTGCCACTAACAGACACAATAGATTGGATTGACATGAACAAGGAGACGAGAAACTTATATCACTGGGAGGATAAATGAAGAACTTGGGTCCTTTATAAGCACCATAAATAGCAACAATCCTTAGGGAAGGCTTTAGGTGAAATATAACCCCAAGATGACTCCAATGAAAGAGGTTGATGGGTTGAGAAGAGCTCATGGTCGAAGAAATTGATGGGTTTAACTATCTCATTCTTGACAACACGTGAATCGCGAAACAAAAATGGAAATTGTCAAGAAAAGATATAGCACCACCTCAAATGATAAGGTAGAAAGAATCACACTTCATAATGCAAGAAGAGGAATACTTGATCTCCTCAAAACAAACATGTGTTGAGCACCATGTTGATTTTTAGAGTATAGCTTGGCGGATCTTAACTCCGAGAGAAAACTTGAAGAACAATTGGAGAATGAAAAGAATCCTTGATGAGCCACCATGTTGATCCTCCGTGAAGAACTCTGGTAATAAAAGGATGATAAAAGAAAGAGAAGTTGAAAACACAAGGTGAAGCCTTGCGATGATTTAGATCGAGCTTCGCGATGATATAACCGAGAAAACTTGGAACTCCGGAAAGAAAAGATGAAGCATCTCAAACCGAGAAATGAGACATGATGAACAACTCTAGAAAGAAGAAGCTAGAACACTTGGATGAAACAATAATAAGAATTACGTTATGCGTATCCTTCACCAATTTAAATTGATGACAAGCAACGGATTTGGCATACTACTTATGCTCGTAAAAGGATTAAGATAGATATAGCGCAAACTTGGGAAAGTCTTCAACGAACCACCGGTAGGACTGAAACAACGAATAAATTGATATGATAATGATGGAAGAGAAATCTTGAACGAACCACCATACAAATTAGAGAATGAAAGTAGCAAAGGCACAATTCACCGGGAAGAATTGGAAAACGAAAGAAGATACTTGAGGGAATTTCATACAAGAGAATGAAGAGATCGCGAGCTGATTAGAGAACACTTGAACGATGCACCAGTAAGATTTGGATAACGAGAGCTGAAAGCTGGAATGAATAATATTTGAAAAGATGGCCTTAAACTAGAACCACGAATCTTCGAGAGAAGAGACCAAGATTTAGAGGAAACACTCTTCTTCGGTCTTCAAATGTTGAGAAAACCGATGAGAAACACCACCATGAATTGTTTAGACAACTCCGGGAGAATAAAAAATGGAGAGGTTGATCCAACGATGGAAAAGATTGATAGATGTTAGAGAAATACATATGACTGATGATAATTCATTCTTACATCAAACTTGGAGAAGAATTAGAGAGTAACACCGGGAAAATAGAAGGGTCAGGTAAGATCCTGGGAAAAGACCTGTGGGTTAGGGCCCACTCAAAGAAAACACCATTGAACGATTTAAAAGATAGATTGCGCCGGTTGAATTAAATGGCTCGAAAGAGATAACAACCTCGAGATATCTAGAACGAATTAGCAATGGAAACGCGAATCTTCTGAGATGTCTTCAGCACTCCAGAACAATTGAATAGCGAGAGGTGAATAAATAAGAGAGTCTTCGGTAAGGACTTCCAACATGGAAAGCATGTGAACCAATGGAAAAGATATGATCAACACCGAAAGCTTGCATTGAATCCACCAGAGAAGGAAAAGAACTAAGAAAGATGAACTTGAAGCTCTGATTAGTATCTTCTTGAGAATCACCGGATAAGAACATTGACGGAAAAGAATGAAGAGACTTCCCATCAATAAAAGGATACTTGATTAAGACATCCGAGTCCTTGAAGGAAAAGGGTTGGGTGGGCGGGAAAACAAAGGCTACTTGGGGACAGATGAAATGAACAACATTGAGAAAACCGAGAGGTGATCTTGCGGATGTTGAAATGATCAGATCCACTTGAAGAGAAACACGCCGGTTGAAAAGGATTGACATGACAATCTCGATTATCACGAAGGATTAGTATTCACATAGAAATATGAGAACACCACTTAGGGAAGGTATGGAATCAACACGTGACACTGAAGCAACTCGAATACCACAACTCAAAACAAAACAAAAGGATTGGCTTGCAGAATAAGTCAGAAACAAACATATGATAGATCCCATATTGTATCATGTGTCTGTTGGAAGGATATCCTACGTGATACTTGAATTCCCACTTATAAACTCCCGAAACTTTCTGGTTATGCAATTAGGTGTTGGGGATACAGGGGAAGCATAATATCTCACCCAAACTAACAATACCTACATCCAGCTGTATCCATCCTTCAACACATAACCAAGAAACCTTCGGAAATCGTGTACCTCAACCTTCAAAAAGCATCCATTATGCGAGTTATGGCAATACTCCCGAACTCCCGCCCCAGTACTGGGTGGTGTCGAGGTTATCTCACCAACAACTGCATAAAAGAGATTTTTGATGTCGGCGAAACTCAGGTATTCCAGAACTGCAACGATAAGATTGTGACGACAACAACTCAGAGCTCAACTCCCCGGGACACTGCCACAACCCCTAAATGTCAGGAGGCACCGAGAACAATGTTCTTGTCACAAAACCATCGGAACGATTCCAAGATAGCCGCGTGATCCTAAATTCTTTTTCGTGAAATTTGAGGAGAGAAGAGTCAAAACTTCTACGTCAGGAAGCCTCACCAGAGCGACGAAGGGACTGAGGAGTAAAAAGAATCCTACTATCCGATATATATAATCCTAAGACTCAAAACATTTTGTTCTAGACTCAACAACGTCAGCTATTCGATCAAGTAGGGGGGCTCCTAAGTCGGGGATGGCTCGGATACCAACTTGTAACACCCACAATGCGGCTATATCTCCCACGTGTCGGGGCACGACTTAGAGGCATAGCCGCATGGTAGGTTTGTCGCAAGAGGGGTAATCTTCACACAATCCCATGTACTGAATAAGAAAGGGATAAAGAGTTCCCTTACAATCGCCACTTCACACAAATAACAAGTTAAACATACATCATCCAGAATACAATCAAAGTCTGACTATGGAACCAAAATAAAAGAAGACAACCCCAAATGCTAGATCCCCGATCGTCCCGACTGGGCTCCACTACTAATCAACAGGAAACGAAACAACACAACGATCAAGATCTTCATCGAGCTCCCACTTGAACTCGGTTGCATCACTTCACTAGTATCATCGGCACCTGCAACTGTTTGGAAGTATCTGTGAGCCACGAGGACTCAACAATCTCACACCCCTGAGATCAAGACTATTTAAGCTTATGGGTAGGAAAGAGGTAGTGAGGTGGAGCTGTAGCAAGCACTAGCATATATGGTGGCTAACTTACGCAAATGAGAGCGAGAAGAGAAGCAACGCAACGGTCGTGAAGCTAGAAGTGATCCTGAAACTACTTACGTTCAAGCATAACACAAGAACCGTGTTCACTTCCTAGACTCCGCCGAGAAGAGACCATCACGGCTACACACGCGGTTGATTCATTTTAATTAATTTAAGTGTCAAGTTCTCTACAGCCGGACATTAACAAATTCCCATCTGCCACATAACCGTGGGCACGGCTTTCGAAAGTTCAAACCCTGCAGGGGTGTCCCAACTTAGCCCATCACAAGCTCTCACGATCAACGAAGGATATTCCTTCTCCCGGGAAGACCCGACCAGTCTTGGAATCCCGGTTACAAGACATTTTGACAATGGTAAAACAAGACCAGCAAGACCGCCCGATGCGCCGACATCCCGATAGGAGCTGCACATATCTCGTTCTTAGGGCAACACCGGATGAACACTACGTACAACTAAAACCAACCCTCAAGTTTCCCCGAGGTGGCGCTGCAAGTGGCTCTGTTTCGGACGAACACTTGAAGAAGCATTGGCCCGGGGGGGTGGGTTAAAATAAAGATGACCGTTGGGTTGGCCGACCCAAGGGAAGGGTAATAGGTTGTTTGGAAAATGTAAAACCAAGGTTGGGCCTTGCTGGAGGAGTTTTATTCAAAGCGAACTGTCAAGGGGTTCCCATAACACCCAACCGCATAAGGAACGCAAAATCAAGGAACATAACACCGGTATGACAGAAACTAGGGCGGCAAGAGTGGAACAAAACACCAGGTATAAGGCCGAGCCTTCCACCCTTTACCAAATGTATAGATGCATTAATTAAATAAGAGATATTGTGATATCCCAACATATCCATGTTCCAAACATGGAACAAACTTCAACTTCACCTGCAACTAGCAACGCTATAAGAGGGGCTGCGCAAAAGCGGTAACATAGCCAAACAATGGTTTGCTAGGAAGGTGGGTTAGAGGCTTGACATGGCAATATGAGAGGCATGATATAACAAGTGGTAGGTAGCGCGACAAAGCGATAGAACGTACAACTAGCAAGCAAAGATAGAAGTGATTTCGAGGGTATGGTCATCTTGCCCGAGATCCAGCAAGGAAGAAGAACGAGTCCATGAAGAAGACAAACGGACGTCGCCGAATGGATCCTCACAACTCCGGAACGAAACCGAAGCTAATGAGAGAGACAACCCGGAAAGAAGCAAGCAACATAGTAAACAACCATCACATAAACATGGCATGATGCACAACCAAGTATGATGCATGTCCGGTTTAATGAAGCATGGCATGGCAAAGTGCAACAAACAACACCACAAATTAAGTGGAGCTCAATATGCAACGAGTTGCATATTGACGAAACACCACATCAATTATTTAGTTCTCTCTCATTTAGGTACTCAACAATATTAAATGTTGGTTAGCATGGCAAGAGGTGAAGCACATGAAAACTACTTATCTAGGAAAGTTTAAATGAGGCCGGAAATAACAAATAACAATTCCGAAAAATCCTCATATGCATATATTAGGTTTGGTACTATTCTGCCCTAAACACAATTTTAGAATTATTAAACATGAAAAGTAAAGCCACCATGTTAAACTAGGTATTTTTCTACCCCATTTACATATAAAGTTTATTAAAATTGGAGCTACTGTTATTTAGTTATGAAATAAACCATTTTAGCATGGCAATTAAGAAAAAATTAACAAACACCATTTTAAACATGGATGAAAGTTGCAAATTATGAAACTAGACAAAATTCTAAGCACTTTACATATATAATTCATTTTAATCCGATGCACGGTTATTTAGTTATTAACAATTTGAAACAAGGGCATTTCCTATAATTATGCATGCACAGGAAAAATGACAAATTCGCAGAACGAAAAAAAATGTCTATGGGCCGAAACACAGCAGGCTGGCCCAACAGGAGGGAAAAAAAATGAGGGGCGCGGGGTGCTGCTCTCCATGGGCCATGGCCCAGCTGGAGAGGAGGAGGCTGGGTAGGCCGCGAAGGGGCGCGCTGGGCCTCGCTAGAGGAGGCTGGCCCGCGGTTGCAGCCCACAAGAGCAGCCGAATCGGTCAACGGGCGAAGGGGCGGGCGAACTGCTCGTTTCTGAAGAACAGAAACAATAGCATGTCCATGGCGACAGGAAGAAGGAGGTCCTTGTCGCCGCGGCAGGGCTCTTTCCGCCGGATCACGCCAGATACCGCGGGAAAGGAGCGAGGGCGAACGGATCCATGCACAAGGAATCAAGGCAGGGGCTTGAGGCGGTGAATTTGAAGGGGCTGCTGTTAACTGAAGAAAAACAGCAGGGGAGATGACAGGGATGCGATGGGGCGATGACAGGGATGCGATGGGGCGACCTGAATGCTCACCAACGAGGTCAGCGGTTGTGGGGCCGATTGGCTTGGCGCAGACGGGCGCTCGCTTGAGCGGTCACCGGGCGCGGCAGGATTGAGCAGGACGAAGCGATGGCTTGCCTCGCATGAGAGGAAGGAGACGGTAGCAAAAGTTGCATGGGAGCCTGGAGATGGGGACGACAGGCGGATGAGGGGGCGGATGCGCGGCACCGGTGCTCCGGCAGAACAACAGTGGCGGAGGAGCACTTCCTGAGTTCCAACCGGGTGGTGCAGTCCTTGAAGAAGAACATGGCGACGACGCGGTTAGAGACAGCAGCAGGAGTTAGTGAGAAATAGAGAGGAGACGCGCTGCCACGACCTTGAGCAAAGGCGGCGAGGTCCATCTGCTGGTCCAGCGAGGAACATCGGGGTGGGGGAGTTCCTCGGCTGCGCGGTGTGGAAGGAGGAGCTCGTGCTCCTGTTCGCTCCACGGGAGATCGCCTCGATACCGCCTGAATCGGGCGCGGGGCTGCCTGTGGGAGAGCTGGGGAGGACGGGGCTCCGCTGGGACGACAACGGAGGTGGAGCAGCTTGGGGTGGTGCAGAACTTCGGTGAGCGTGGCCGTGGTCGTGCTTGGTCGGGCAGGAGGATGGTGGTTGGGTGCTGCGATTTGGGCGGCGCGGTAAATCAGGGAGGTCGTCGGAGGCTGGTTGGAGAGGTGGATCTAGGAGGGTCGACGGGAGGAGGTGGTTGGCCCGGTGGGTTTTTGGACCGGGAGCGATCCCAAGGAAGAGAGTGGCGGCGGGTGCGGGATTGGAGGGAGTTGGTCTGCCTAGGGTCTAGGTCAACTAGAAATGGAATAAGGGAGGCCCCTAAATATAGCAGGTGGATGATAAGAGGGAGTATGAGGGTAATCTGGACCCTCCGATTATAATCGGACGGCCCAGGACAATTAGGTTAGGGTAGATCAAATAAGAAACCGAAAAGATTTAGGGGATGATCTGAATCCAATGATGACGACCGCGTGGTTTCGGTTTCGGGACAAATTTCGGACGCGCACGAGAGGGTCGATGTACTGTGCAAGGAGGGGTTTTTGGCATGGTCTAGTATTTATAGGGAAAAGTTGAACATGTTAAAGAAAGAGGAGAATGCCACTTGCAATAAATGGGTGAAAATTTGAAAGAAGGAAGAAGTGAAATGGTTTGCACTTGGAGAAGGGCCTTGGAGGAAAGATCATGGATGCAAAAAATAGTTTAGAAACGAGATGGATTTATAATGCAAGTTTGTTGCAGTTGATTCCAAACTAATGGAATATTTTATATATAGCTCCCTAAAATATTGGGAGGATATATGTTATAAAGAGAACTCACAATTGTGAAAATCCCTCGATTTAAATAGATCAAAAGATCTATGCAATTTACTAGTTGAGTTGAGATGCAAAGATTAATGACATGATGACATGATGCAATGCACATGATGCAATGAAGAATGCAACAAGCAAAAACAAATCACACAGCGAAACTCGGAAAACATGGAAGGCGTCTGAAGCTCCGGTCTTGGGGCATTACAATAGCGAGGTAGTAGATGAGTTCCATCAGCATGACAGTCTGGTGATGGTGATGGTGATGTGATCTTCACAGGGCTTCGCCTAAGCACTGCAGAAAATATGACCGAGGGAGTAAATGGTGTATGGGGGCGCCGTACAAGTCTAAGAAAATGTTGTGTGTTCTGGTGTGGTGCCCCCTCCCCACATATATATAGGTGGGAGGGGAGGGGAGGCAGCCAGGGAACCCTAGGGCTTGGTCGACGCCCCCTAGAGGCCCTGCATTGCCCTGCACCCCTTTCCATGTATGCATAAGGGGGACGAAAAGAGGAGGGGGGAGGGAAGGAAGGGGGAGTCCTACTCCATACTTTCCTTTCCCATTCCATTTCATTCTCCTCTTCCTATGGCCGACCCCTATAGGGTGCACCAGCCCTTTGTGGGCTGGTGTGTTCCCCCACTTGGCCCATAAGGCCCATAGGATTGCCGTGGGTGCCCGAAACTCCTTCCGGTGACCCGGTAAGTACCTGATACCCTCCGGAACACTTCAGGTGTCTGAATACCGTCGTCCTATATATAAATCTTTACCTCTCGACCATTTTGAGACTCCTCGTCATGTCCGTGATCTCATCCGGGATATGAACAACATTCGGTCACCAAATCACACAACTCATATAATACTATATCGTCAACGAACGTTAAGCGTGCGGACCCTACGGGTTCAAGAACTATGTAGACATGACCGAGACACCTCTCTGGTCAATAACCAATAGCAGAACCTGGATGCCCATATTGGCTCCTACATATTCTACAAAAATCTTTATCGGTCGAACCGTTATGACAACATATGTAATTCCCTTTGTCCATCGGTATGTTACTTGCCCGAGATTCGATTGTCGGTATCATTGCCTAGCGTTAGGGTGATATTTATTAATCAAGAACTCTACTCTGTGATGAGTTACTTTAAATAAATTATCCCTCTTCATACCTACACTACAAAAAAAGACACATCCGTGACACTTTGGGCCGAACGTATTTTTTCTGTTATGCTTATGACAATTCTATGACGATAATTGTGACAAAACCCAGTATCATCATAGATGTGGTGGGATCCTACTTCTATGACAAAAAATCATGACCAAAAATGGGCTTTTCATCCTGGGCAGGCTAGAGACGCAGCTGCATGACTTCCTTTGGGCCGTCCATGATGGAGAAAACCGCGGTAGAAGTGAGGGCGAGGGAAATATCGGGGAGTTCCCGGTTACGGTGGGTGGTCGGGGGGCGAGCGATGCGCGTTTCTCTCATACACATAGGCATGTGGGTGCGAGGCGTTGGGCTCTAACTAAACCCGAGCGATTGCACTGCAGGCTACGTGTTACTGAACCCGAGGGATCGATCGATGACTGTTAACTGAACCCGATCGAGCGATTCCTTCGCTACTGCTGCTAACTGAAGCCGATCGAACACTACTGCCTCCTTCCCTTGATGAACAATGAGCGTTGTTGGGGGGTTTGGATGAACAGTTCCTAGTGGGGGTTAGATGAACATGACCCCGTGGTAGTAGAGGCCGTTGCCGCTGGATGAACAGTACCCCGATCGATCGAGCAGGTGGAGGGCTGGATGAACAGGACCCCATGGAGGGCTGGTTGAACAGTAGCAGATGGAGGGCTGGATGAACAGTAGCCCATGGAGGGGTGGTTGAACAGGACCACATGGAGAAGGCTGGCTGAACAGTAGCCAGTGGTGGAGCGCAGTGGAGGCTGGATGAACAGGAGCCCGTGGATGAACAGTCACAGGTGGAGGCTGGAGGAGGTTGACTGTGGATGAACAGTAACCTGTGGAGGGTGGAGGAGGTCGATGGTGGAGATGAACAGTAACCCGTGTTGTCCCGTTTTGCGGTACACCACACCCCTCCCGATGAACAGGACCCCCATTTCGACCGTAGCGCTCCAACACAAGTCTGTTTCCTATGTTTTGCGGTACGCCACACCCCTCCCGATCAACAGGACCCTGTTTCCACCATAGGAGGTCCGTTTCCTTCGTTTTGCGGTACGCCAGACCCCTCCCGATGAACAGGATCCTGTTTCGACCATGGCCGGTCGAACAAAGGCCGTTTCCTTTGTTCCGCGGTACGCCGGGCCTCATTTCCATCGGCTGTTCCGTCCAAGATGGTTGGCTCCCGATGAACTAGAGGACGTATTCCGTTCCAATCCAGCTGGTTGCCTCCCCATGATCACGACGATGACGCAACTTCTCCGTTCCAACCCAGCCATGTACACGAGCCCTGGCCGTACGTATGTGCGAGTAGGCATTCGAGACCCCGCTCGTATGTACGTACATTGACGTATTTACTTTCTTGCACCCTGGCCGCTGTACGTATGTGTACATGCTACAAGCACGCCTCTACTATGACACGTGCCCTTCCTTACACGGCCGCGGTTCATCGCTGCAGCCTGCAGACAGACCAATCGTATGTACGTACACGTTCCCGACTAGAATGACAACGCTACGTACGCTTCGACCGGGTGGGTCCCGACTTTCAGGCACTTCCTTGCGTGCGAAGATGTACCTGGTGGGTCCCAGCAGTCAGGGGGGAAACATTTTTTTGTGAAATACGGTGGCCCGTCCGGTGGGTCGCTGCTGTCAGGTGAAGGAATCATTATGTTCTGCGTAATAAGGAGGCACTTCCTTGCTGCGGCCGTGGACCCAGCTGTCAGCCTTTCCACATACAGTACTCTTCCGATGGAGGTCGTTCCTTAACCACGTTGACCACGCCGCGCCGGGAGCACCAGGGCGGTGGACGATGGCGAGGCCTAGGAAGGGGACGACGCGGAGCCGGGGAAGACGTGGCAGTGGATGCCCGCACGGAGAGGAGTACGAGGGTTCGCTGGTTCGGCTTTCGGTGTGTGGCTGCTGTCGCCGCAGAATAACAGGGGGTGTGGGTGAGTGGAGGGATGGCTTGGCCAGTAGTGGGAGTAGTAGGGGTGGTGAGGCCTCCGCGGCAGCACAACCGGCCACGGGAGGCAGGAGCAGGCGGCATGACCGGCGCTGCTTTGGGCGGCTGGAGCAAGAAGACCAGAGGTTGAAGAAGCACTGCGTCTGTTGGATGGACATCGTACGGTCACTAGAGTTGGAATCGTTCATATTGACTAAGTTGTCAAAGCCCTCCGTCCCCATCAACTTAGTAGGCCCACAAGTCAGCCTCCCACTATGCTGGGTCCCAGCTAGAAGGGGGAGTATTCATTTTTTGTGCGTAATAAGGAGGCACTTCCTTGTGTGCGAAGATATAGCTGGTGGGTCTGTCCTATCAGCGGGGGGAACATTTTTTTCACGAAATACAGAGGCCCTTCCGGTGGTTCCCAGATGTCAGGTGGAGGAATCATTATTTTGTGCATAATAAGGAGGCATTTCCTTGGGTTCGGCCGTGGACCCAGCTGTCAGCCTCTCCACGTACAGTCGACGTCCGATGGATGTCGCTCGTTGACCATGTTGACCACGCCGCACCGAGAGCACCAGGGTGGTGGACGACGGCTAGGCCTAGGAAGGGGATGATGTGGAGCCGGGGAAGACGCGGCAGTGGATGCCCAGGCAGAGAGGAATACGAGGGTTCACTGGTTCGGCTGCGGTGTGAGGCTACCGTTGCCACAGAATAACAGGGGGTGTGGGTGAGTACAGGGATGGCCTGGCCAGTGGTGGGAGTAGTAGGGGGCGGTGAGGCCTCTGCGGCAGCACAGCCCGCCACGGGAGGAAGGAGTAGGCGCCACGACTGGTGCTGCTTTGGGCGGCTGGAGCAACAAGACTAGAGGTTGAAGAAGCACGACGACCGTTGGTTGGACATCGTACGGTCACTCCAGCTACAATCGTTTATAATGACTAAATTGACAAAGCCCTTTGTACGCGTCAACTTAGTAGGCCCACATGCCAGCCTCTGAAATGGTGTGCCCCAAATGTCAGGGGGAGGAATCATTTTTTGGGCGGCTGAAGCTAGAATATCTGAGATTGAAGAAGAAGCATGACATCCGTTGGATGGACATCCAACGACCACTCCTGCTAGAACCGTGTGTTAACTATAAGTTGACAAAGCCATGCATATGTGTCAACTTACTTTTTTTAGGGGACGCGTCAACTTAGTAGGCCCACAAGTGTGTGGCAGAGAACTTATAGCCCATTTGCGATTTGTAAGAATGTACAGCCCATTTTTGAATTCCAATGGAATTTACTACAACCCATTTGCAGTTTGTTAAAAGTACAACCCAGTTTCTAGCAAGGACAACGATTAAAAATTTCAACCAACCGTTCAAAACAGAATTCAAAAAAATTTCCCACATTTTTATGGGATCCGAAATATTTTTATCCCGAAATTTCTAGTCAGATTAAATACAATTTCAATATAAATTTGTATTAGGTAAAAATCCAACCAAAATTGTGCGCACAACAATTAATGAAATTAAAATTTTCAAAATCCAAAAATAATATAAGCTAGTTCATGTTTGGTGCATTTTTTATAGTTACTGCCCATTTTTTATAATTACATCCCATTTAATATTTATTAAAGCTCATTTTCCTATTAAGCCTAATGCATCCCTTGTAGGAAAGATTTGCAGCCCAGAGTGGCAGAGAATAACAAGTTGACCTTGCCTGGGTATTCCTCAAAAAAAATTATAGCTGGGCTAGCCATTTTTAGCTTGAAAAATTTAATACGTGGGATGGATATCTGGCCTGGGCTAGATGGGCCACAGCCCGCCCAGTTAATACCCTTCTCTCATCTGAACAACAACGAAAACATCGCTCAAGAAAAACTCAGCAGTGCTCACCTCAAAAACACAAATACTGCTCGACCTGCTTGGTCCCAGCTGTCGGCTGCTGCTTGTGCAATTCTCTCGTTTATTGACTACATAGGTTAACAATGGTGTGGGACCGTGATGTGAGGAAACCAGGAGGAAGCAAAAAAATATAGTTGTACATAATAAGGAGGCACTTGCATACGTACGACTATGGCCCTAATGGGCCTCTACTGTCATCTAGTCAAAATCAAGTCATCTCCTGAATCCTCATGTTCATTGACCATGTTTACAATGCTCGACGCCACAGCAAGCGCAACAACTCGAAGGACGACGGAGACGGCCTCGCGGGCCCTACGGATGGTCTGATACAGTGTCAGCTGCTCATTCAGGAAGCCTGGATCATCGGACACCTATGAGCACCTTCGAGAGACTGAGACCGCATGAAACGGTAAGGCCGCGCTTGGGAGCTCTGGTTTATTTCACACCTGTATTAAGATACAAGTTTAATTTACTCGTCATCAGAAACAATGCGTAAAATACATGCGTAATGAAACCGAGGGCCCGAGGTCTCTAAGTAAAACTGGCGAGTTACACGTGTAATTTGAGAGACCAATGTATATTTTACTAGTTGAAATCAACCAACCAAGCGCTTCGCCCGAGACCATATGCTTTTAGTTACAAGCGTCAGTTTTACAAGCGGTTTTGGTTGGAAAACGATGATCCAATCACGGCCTAAGATGATGAGTTGGTCGGAAGATCATATGGTTTCACCTCTAAACATAAGACAATGAGCTTCTTAAGCACAGAAACAACAGAAGAGGATGATATTCTTAACATGGAAATCACGGGCATTAGATCAACATGCAAAACAATATGAAGCATTATCCTTAGGAGGCACGGTGAACATCTCGTGACGCCGCATGCCACAACATTCCAAGCTCAACTTTGCAATCAAACTCACAAGGCCTGGCATTACATACAAAACATTCAGAACAAACTCTTAAAATACCTTACATAAGTCAACATTAATGTGACTATGCATCTCAGCATTGTAAATATTTACTTCTGAACTGAAGACAGGAATAGGAAAAAACTATTGACGTTACTCACAGCAAAGGGCGTCCCACTCAAAAATATCAAATACATGTCTTTTGGCTAACATCAATGAGCAAAGATTGACAAGGTTTTCCAATTCCAATATATTAAACTAATGTATTCTTGCTAACATCAATGATTAAACTTTGACAAGCTTTTCCTATTCAAAATATGTAATGCCTATGATTGTGGAACGGGCAGGGTTTGTCATCAGTTTGTCATCTGATAGTCAGGTGGCTCAAGGTGATGACGAATGATTAGAGAACCATTTGATGTATTGTGCATGATGAAGTATTATGGAGGACACGAGCCATGTGAACATTTTGTGCAGTTCCACTAAAATCAAGCTGAGCATCCTTGTGGATTTCGTATTTATATGCTGCCAGAAAACAAAGACACATCAACACACACATAAATATTGGCCCCAATGTCAACCAACCAATTAGTGGACTAACTAACTGAAAGTATGGCAAACAGATTACCCTACCCAGATGCCCCATCATTGTTGCTTAGAATGACATTGACAGATATGAAGTCCTAGCCTGGCTTCTTGTACTTGTTTGGGAACTTTTTGCTTAGTGCATTCCACGTGTTGTAGAGTTTCCTATGCTCTCTACAGACTAGTCATGTCACCAGCGTCTACTAATACTCTGTAAAGGTTCTCGATCATTCCTCATGTAATGTAGCGCAAACAGTGACTGCTTCTTTCTACAAAGTGGTAAGACCAACTGGACCCACTTGCAGCAGTTTGCCTTAGACACATTGGCTCCTTTTGTGCAGTTCAACTAAAATCAAAGTCGTAATAAAATCGAGATAGGCTTTTGATATCCCTATAACCAACAATACGTATAAGGGAAACAATTACTGAGAAATAACGGTTGATGACTTACACTCCCAGAAGAAAAACATCTACTGATCTACTTTATCTTAATGGGAAACAAAGCGGGAGAGTAGCAATTCTCAATCAGTGTGATTCATTCATATTAACTGAGAAATTATCTTAGCAATGCCTTGTTTCAACATGTATAAAGAACGACAAAGCAGAAAAGTACCATTCCTAAAACAATGTGACTGATTCATTTTAACAGACACATTATCTTAACAATCTCTTGGTTAAACATGTAGAAAGAACTACAAAGCATGATAGTACCATTTGTAAAACACTATAACTGATATATAATAACAAAGACATTATCTGAACAATACATTTCTTAAACTGGTACTCCGGCCGATCCCTAACAGAAATGGTACTCCCGCCGATCCCTAACAAGTGTGTAGTTTTGAACTAAGATTTAGTAGTTAATTCTGAGGAAATTCGGTACTGACCTTTCAAGACCAAGATTTGAAACAACTCGTGAGGAAGACCTAAAAGAGATCTCAACACATATATGGAAATCCGGTCTTTTTTTGTGCAGTTCCACCAAAATTAAGCTAAGTAAAATGTTGCAATAGCAACAACTTGAATAGATATCCCTGTTTTAACAGAGGCAAAAAAGGAATCAGTTACTGGCATTAGATTAACAAAAAGCATAAACAGTTCCAGGGAGAGTGGGTGCAACAACAACATGTGCTTCCATCTACTTATAAAGGGGGTGATGCAGAGTTTGTTGTAACAAAGCAACGAGCATCATGTTTGGCTTGGTCCCATTTTTGTTCACTACTTGTAAGTGCATCTAGTGCCACCCTTAGTTGGTTTTGGAGTATTGACGACAAACTTGGTTGAGGGACTAATGTGTTTGTGAGAATTGCAGGATAACACAGGTAGTAGTCCCATATTGATTCGGCTTACCTACCAGAGATGACCCATAAAAATGTGTGAAGACATTGAAGATAACGGTGGTCTATGAAAAGATTCACATTGAAGACTATGATATGATAAGACATCGTATTAAGACTTTGGAGTGCAAAGACATAGTTGTTTCATAGTTTCCTTTTCTTCTTTGTTGAGTCATAGGAACCACCATACTGTTATGTGGGGTCCAAGTGAACAAGGTCAGAGTGACTGATGTGATGCTCAACCAAATCCTATGTCTTTGAGCGAAGACAATGAGAGAAAATATTATCCAGAGCTAGATAAGTCAGCTTTACTTGTAGCCCAAGTCAAGCTGCCGCGTGTGTTTGAAATCTAACTGTTGGACACGTGTCAGTTCCTTAGTGACCCAGGGTCATTTCAGACTAATCAGGTTGGGTTGCCTCCTGGCTATAAATAGCGCACCCCTCCACCATAAATTGGTGGCTGCTCATAGTTAGTGCACGACTTTTTTCGTTTGAGAGCAACCCACCTATGAAGCGTTTGAGAGAGAGATCCTTGCGAGGACAAAGCCCTATACACCTAGAGCCAAAGAGTGTTAGCCATCACTGAAGTCTTTCTGTCTGTGTGATCTGAAGACTTTTTACACTTGAGGACTGTGAATCCTCCATCCGTTTAGGCGTCGCGTTCAGAGCATCCAAGCGTCATTGTGGATTGCCGGTGAACGAAGTCAGTGAAGGTTTGGAAGTCTACCTTGAAGAATTACCAGAGTGAATGGGCGAGGACTGTGTGTCCTTAGATCAAGGGGAATAAGGTGAAGATGCGGTCTTTATGAGTTGAATCTCAGCCTCCCTAACCAGATGTACAGTTGTCACAGCAACTGGAACTGGTCTACCAAATTCGTGTCCTCTCCAAGCAACTAGTTCTATCCTTCTCATCTCTTTACTTTACAGTTGTCTTCATGAAGTCATTGCCTGCTTGCATGATCTAATTGGCTTCATTGTGTGAAGACTGTTCGCTATTTGGCTTCATACTATCTTCCATCCTGATCCATACTACCTAGTTGTTGATAGTCTTCGTGCTTTCACTTCATTGCATACTTGACTATGGCTCGTCTAGTGTAGTCTACCTTCCGCTGCATATCAATAGGTTCATTTCTATCGTTTGTCTTCAAAGCCCCCGTGTTTTGAAGACTTTCATAAAATTCGCCTATTCACCCCCCTCTAGTCGATAACTAGCACTTTCAATTGGTATCGGAGCAAGGTGCTCCCTTGTTCTCTGTGATTCGGTTTAACCACCTGGAGTTTTAGCTATGTCGACTGCAGGGATAATCAAAGTCTCCGCTATGTGCCCTGTCTTAGATGGCACTGATTACCCCTACTGGACGAATAAGATGCGCATGCATCTTGAAGCCTTTGACGTCGACCTCTGGTATGTCGTCAAGAATGGCGTTCCCAAGGTCAGTGAAGGTGTCACTGCTGCTGATGTGAAGAGGTTCATCCACTTGACTCGACTGCCAAGAACATCATCTGTGTTCATCTGACCAAAGTACAGTATGGTCGTGTGAGTGCTCAGGAAACAGCGAAGCTAGTCTGGGACTGGCTCTCCAAGGTCAACGAAGGTGTTTCAACCCAGAGAGACCCAAGGATCAATGTTCTTCGCAACCTCTTCAACCGCTTCAAGAGAAATGACAATGAGAATGTCCAGCTCACATTTGATTGCCTCACTGATATCACAAATGAGCTTCGCGCACTAGGCGCCACTGAGATCACTAAGCACGAAATCATCAAGACACTTCTGAGATCGCTTGACAGCTCATTCGACACCTTGGCCCTGATGATTCAAGAATGCCCTGACTTCAAGACTCTCAATCCGTCTGACATACTTGAGAGGCTCAACACACATGAGTTCCAGCAATCTGAGAAAAGAGATATCTATGGTCCCAACTATGTCCGAACTCGTGCTTTGAAGGCAAAGGTTGTCTCCTCATCTGAAGAAGAATCTGACTGCAGTTCTGAGGATCCTGAAGACATTGGAAAGGAGCTTACTATGCTTCTGAAGAAGTTCCAGAGGTTCACCAAGAAGAAAGACTTCAGAAAGTCCTCAAGATCCAACTCAAGAAACGATGAAGCTTCCTCACGTGACAACAAGAAGAGAACATGCCACAAGTGCAAGAAACCTGGTCACTACATCTCCGAGTGTCCTCAGTGGGATAATGAGAAAAACAAGAAGAAGAAGAGCAAGGAATATGATTCTGATGACAAGAAGAAGAAATCCTCAAAGTCTTCTTCCAAGTCTTCATCATAGTCTTCATCACCCACAAAGAGCTCATCTAGCAAGGCTCATGCGTTTGTTGGCAAGGAGATGGATTCAGAGGAGGAGTCTACATCTGAGGAGGCAGAGGTGGAGTCTGAAGAGGAATCTGATTCAGCCGTGGCTAGCCTGGCTCTAGCTTCAGCGTATGTCGCCAAGTCCATCTTCAACACTAAAGACAATGGCTTCGTCACCAACACTGATGCTAACGACGAGGATGACTCTGCTCCCACCTAATGCTTCATGGCACGTGGTGCCAAGGTAAACTCATGCGATGCTTACTTTCAAACTTCAAGTGAAGATGATACTGAATGTGAATCTAAACCTAGCTACAAAACACTTGCTAAAATTGCAACAGAACAACAAAATGCTATGGAACATATTCAAAAGTTACTGGACAAAAGCGATGACCTGTTGAACGCGGAAATGACTCGAACTCAATCCTTAATTAAAGACATTAAAAATCTTCACGTTAAGTATGAAGAACATGAAAGTCGTCATGAAACGCTCTCAAATACTCATGAAAACCTCTAGTACGATTATCTTCAAAGGAATCAAGAGTTTGAGAACTTGAGATCGGCTCATGAAGATCTTCAAAAGGAGAACGAGTCACTCCGCGCTCAACAGATCACTTCCGCTCAGGAAGACTTTGAGCCACCATGTTTAAGATGTCTTGAGCATGATAATGCTACTTCTGTTACTGGATGTTTTACTGCTACTACTGTTGCTATGTCTTCAACTGCTGAGGATACCACTACTATTGCTGATGAGAATTCCAGGTTGAAGACATTGCTTGAAACATGGATGTACAAAAGCCTCAAAGGGCATCAAACACTAGCGATGTTCTCAAGAAACAGATTCTGAACCGAAACCCTAGGAAAGAGGGTGTTGGGTTCAAGAGGAAAATGAAAGTTGATGGTTCCTACTGGAAGCCTGAGCAGTACCCCAAAACCACATGGGTTGCTGCAAAGGGACCTTCAGTGGATCCATCTACCTTATCTGGCTTCACTTGTGCTAACCCTATTATCATTGATGAATCCTTTGATGCAAACTATAAACTGTTTAAGAATCAGAATGGTGAAGTGTTTTCCAGGTTTATTGGTACTAACTATAGGAATGGACCCCCTTTGAAAAAGATCTGGGTGCCCAAGAGTTGTCTTGATAATCTTCAGGTGAATGTCATCATGACACCACCTGGGAAGAAGACAAACCCCAGACCAAAAGCTTCATATGGTCCAAAGGTTTCATACAGACAGAGGAATCACCAGAGTCACCCTAACGACAATGTTTTGCAGGGAAACCATACTCAGACTTATGAATATGAGTGTGTTTCATCAAACCGATATGTTCATAAGACCAAGAACTATTCTGCTTATTCTTATGACTATTATTCACCTCCTGCAAGGCTATTTGCTAGCTCAGAAGCTGCACTTAGACTCATTGCTTCTAAGACACCCCTGAAGATGTGGGCGGTTAAGAAGAATTAACTCTCTTTTGCAGGGAAAGGTCTCTAGCCAGAAATCAAAGTCGTCTGATGCTTATGCTGTGGACCTAAAACATCTTGTGGGCGCAAGATAAAATGCCCAAATGGTCTTACTATGTATTTTGTTCCTGGATTCCTTGACTATCATCCTATCTAAACTAACCAGGATCTGAACTTTGATAATCTGCTTGTTCATCAAATGTTTATGCTTCACATTTCCCTTGGTGAAGCCTACCCCCCTAACTGCACTGTAGGGTACGATACCAAAGGATTCTGAGTGGATTATGGATAGTGGATGCACTAACCACATGACTGGTGATCGAACTCTTCTCATGGAATCAACCTTACGTCCATTTGACAAGATTCACATCACATTTGCTGACACTGGTAAAAGCAAGGTATTGGGTCTAGGTAGAGTTGCAATCTCAAAGGATCAACACATGATAAAGTGATGCTTGTTGAATCCCTTGGTTTCAACTTAACGTCTGTCTCAATGCTTTGTGATCTAAACATGATTGTGATGTTTGGAAAATATCGTTGCCTTATGCTTATGGAATTTCACAAACCTCTAGTCTTTGAAGGGTATCGAAAAGACGATTTGTACATGGTAGATTTCTCAGGAGTACTAGAGTTGTCCGTATGTTTTCTAGCAAAAGATTCAGAGTGCTGACTCTAGCATCGGAGGCTAGGGCATGCTGGCATGAGGAACTTGTACACTCTCACGACGAAGAAGCATGTTGTAGGCATCAAGGCCGTCAAGTTCAAGAAGGATCATCTGTGTGGTGCCTGCGAAGCTGGAAAGATAACAAGGGCCAAGCATCCCTCGAATACAATCGTGACGACATCTCGTCCCTTCGAGCTAATTCACATGGACTTATTTGGCCCTAATCACCACTCTACTCTTACTACCTGAGGGAGTCCTGGATTAGGGGTTGTCCGGATGGCCGGACTATACCTTCAGCCAGACTCCTGAACTATGAAGATACAAGATTAAAGACTTCGTCCCGTGTCCGGAAGGGACTTTCCTTGGCGTGGAAGGCAAGCTTGGCGATACGGATATGCAGATCTCCTACCATTGTAACCGACTTTGTGTAACGCTAACCCTCTCCGGTGTCTATATAAACCGGAGGGTTTTAGTCCGTAGGACAACATACACAACAACAATCATACCATAGGCTAGCTTCTAGGGTTTAGCCTCTCCGATCTCGTGGTAGATCTACTCTTGTACTACCCATATCATAAATATTAATCAAGCAGGACATAGGGTTTTACCTCCATCGAGAGGGCCCGGACCTGGGTAAAACTTCGTGTCCCTTGCCTCCTGTTACCATCCAGCCTAGACGCACAGTTCGGGACCCCCTACCCGAGATCCGCCGGTTTTGACACCGACATTGGTGCTTTCATTGAGAGTTCCTCTGTGTCGTCGCCGTCAGGCTTGATGACTCCTACAATCATTGATAGTGATGCAGTCCAGGGTGAAACTTGTCTCCCCGGACAGATCTCTGTCTTCAGCGGCTTTGCACTGCGGGCCAATTCACTTGGCCATCTGGAGCAGATCGAAAGCTATGCCCCTGGCCGTCAGGTCAGATTTGGAAGTTTAAACTATACGGCTGACATCCGCGGACTTGATCTTCGATGGATTCGAGCCACTGCCGAGCGCGCTGCGCTGCCACGACGAGCATGATCTAGCTCTGCCGCCTAACAGTGCCCTGAAGGCCGCACCCGCATCGGCTTCGACCCTTAATTCGGAGCGAACTGCACCGATCGAGTATTGGTGGTTGGACGCCGCCTCGGGGGCTGCGATCCTAACAGCGATCGAGCAGAACACCATCCCCGCACTCCGTGAGACTTGTGATTCCAAGGAGCCGGACTCCTCTCCGGACTCTGAACCATTCGCGCCTCTGCCGTTCGAATCCGATTGGGCGCCGATCATGGAGTTTACTGCCGCGGACATCTTTCAGCACTCGCCCTTGGGCGATATTATGAAATCACTAAAGTCTCTCTCTTTATCAGGAGAGCCCTGGCCGGACTACGGTCAGCAAGGTTGGGATACGGACGATGAAGAAATTCAAAGCCCACCCACCACCCACTTTGTAGCCACTGTCGATGATTTAACCGACATGGTCGACTTTGACTCCGAAGACATCGACGATATGGACACCGATGAAGGAGACGATAAAGAACCAGCGCCTATCGGGCCCTAGAACGCCACCTCATCATATATCATATACATGGTGGACGCACCAAAATATGACGACGAGGAGCGGAAGGACGCACCGAAGGCTTGTTCCCTCGAAAATCAGTCAAAGCGGCGACGCAAGCGCCACCCCAAATCCCGCCTAGACAGAAATAGTGATCACACAGACCCAGCGCTGGAGCAGGGCGAACCGCTGCCGGACAACGGCAATCCGGATAATCAAATCGAACAAACAAATCCTATCAAGGATAATGGTCCGGACGATGTAACGTCGGACAGGCACCCGGAGCAGTAGACTGCCCGTAAAAGGCTTGTTGCCACCGCGAGGAGTCTGAAAAAGCAGAAGCAAAGGCTCAAGGCTGCGCAAGACACACTCCACATCAGATGGAGCAAAATACTCAACACAGCAGCGAGGTACGGCGACAATCGCCCCTCCAAGAGCTACCCAAAGCGGTAGCTGCTACCCGAATTCGATGAGGAGGCCTCAGACCCCCCACAACCAAATATCAAAGCAGCCACCTGGTCGGATAGACGACCCCTCTACCAACACAGAGCGGCATACAATGCCGCTCACAATACAATACGCGACCCATGCGAGGGCTTGCACCCAAAGGACGGCGCAACAAGATCCATCTATGGACCACGCAAGCGCGCCCCAGCATACAATGCAACACAACAAACATCCGAATAACGCGGTACACCCAGCTACAGGGGTGCCGCACACCCCCTATGTTTCACTGATGAGGTGCTGGACCATGAATTTCCAAAGGGATTCAAGCCCGTAAACATAGAGGCATACGACGGAACAAGATACCCTGGGGTCTGGATTGAGGACTACATTCTTCACATCCATATGGCTCGAGGAGATGATCTCCACGCCATCAAGTACTTACCCCTCAAGCTCAAAGGGCCAGCTCGTCACTGGCTCAAAGGCCTCCCCGAAAACTCCGTTGGAAGTTGGGAAGAGCTCGAAGACGCCTTTCGGGCAAACTTTCAAGGGACTTATGTCCGACCTTCGGATGCGGACGATTTGAGTCATATAACTCAACAGCCCGGAGAGTCAGCCCGAAAGCTTTGGAACATGTTTCTTACTAAAAAGAACCAGATTGTCGACTATCCGGACGCCGAAGCCTTGGCAGCTTTCAAGCATAGCGTCCGTGACGAATGGCTCGCCAGACACCTCGGACAAAATAAGCCGAGAACGGTGGCCGCATTAACAAACCTCATGACCCGCTTTTGCGTGGGTGAGGACAGCTGGCTAGCCAGATGCAGCACCAGCGACCCCAGTACATCTGAAGTTAGAGATGGAAACGGGAAATCACGGCGCAACAGCAATAACAAACGCCGGAATAAAGAAGACAACATGAAGGGCATAGCAGTAAATGCCGGATTCAAAAGCTCTCGGCCAGGTCAAAAGTCGCCTCCTAAAGGCACCAGGGATGAACTGTCCAGCCTCAACAAAATTCTGGACCAAGTATGTCAGATCCATAGTACCCCTGGTAAACCTGCTAATCATACCCACAAAGAATGTTGGGTCTTCCAGCAGTCCGGCAAGCTCAGCGCCGTACACAAGGGGGACGATACACCAAGTGAGGACGAGGACGAGCCCCCAAGCAAGACACGGGGGAACAAAAGAAATTTCCACTAGAAGTCAAAACAGTAAACGTGTTACACATGATCAAGGGAAAAAACAACGCGGCACCCCCAGGAAAATATACCCAAGTGCCTGTCACCGCGAAGTCCTGCCACTGCTTGTCTCAACCGATCACTTTCGACCATCGCAATTACTCAGCAAGTATCCGACACGCATGTTGGGCTGCCCTGGTATTAGACCCAGTAATTGGCGGATATCACTTCACACGAGTCTTGATGGACGGCGGTAGTAGCCTAAACCTAATATATCAGGATACAATCCGCGGGATGGGGTTAGGCCCAACACAAATTCACCATAGCAATACTACCTTTAAAGGAGTAACACCAGGCCCAGGGGCTCGTTGTATTGGCTCCCTCCTACTACAAGTTATATTCGGCTCCCCCGATAGCTTCCGTCGCGAGCATTTAACTTTCCACATCGCTCCGTTTCAAAGCGGCTATCAAGCACTGCTCGGGCGAGAAGCTTTCGCTCGCTTTAATGCAATATCACACTACGCCTCCCTCACACTCAAGATGCCCGGTCCACATGGCATCATTCTAGTGCATGGAAATATCAAGCGATCTCTGTGCGCCGAAGAGAGTGAGGCTGCCTTGGCAGCTGCACACTAAAGGCGCCCGGACCAGCGAAAGCATCCAATAGGTCGTCAAGACCTCAGACACAACTAATCGAGTCCGGCACCGCTACTTATACTGAATAAACGGTCACACCCCTATTTGTCAATACAAGGGGCTCAACACGCGCAGACAAGTGGCAATTTCTTCTCACCTTGAATAGTACATGGTTTCTTTAACAAACTATCTTTTTGCACGACAACTTTTTTCACCTAAATTCCTCTCTTATACAGACGATCATCGTGCTACACCCGTCTAGGATACGGCACAACGGAGACACAGGTGCGGACGTGCAGCAGGGACCCACTCCAAGGATTCTTTTTAGATTAGAACCCTGCATAAACCTTTTTTTACTGTCTCTTGTTGATACATATCCACCGTTGAGAAGGATGCTGACGTCTTGGCATGTGGCCACGCCAGAACAATGCACGTACCTGGACACAAGGGGCTTCTTACAAAGGCCATTATTTAGGCCCGGTTTATACCACAAAGACCGAATACCTTAGGGAGTGTTCGGCGTCGCGAGTTTGGACCTATATGCATCAGCTCTGAATCATTGTCTTTGGTCAAATGTTGGGTTTGCCCGGTTCCTGTGTTTTGGTGCCTTACGTTCCGCTTTACCGGCTAAGGTAGCACCAGGAGAACTACTGCGATTGTGCCCTGGTTCATTCGGACGAGCACCTCAGTAGAGAAAGCCGAAAACTGACTGTCATGATATAGCGTGATACTGGTCAACCACTCGATGACCTGTTGAAATGTTAGAATTCCTCCGCCTTAACGAAGGGCCGTTTTTCGGCCAGGCATGTACGCACCCGGGATCGGGAAAGTGCGGAGCCACCAAGGGCTATTTAGTAGCCCCACTGTCAAACTCCTATGGCTAAGTGAAAGTGCTAAAGCATCATAGTCCGGTTGCCTCGCTCGCTCCACTATCACCTCCTTAATAGGACCAAGACGTTGGGTTAAGTGTGAACGTGTGTTTTTGTGAGCACCTCCGCATTATATGCGTGAGGGTTGAAGCCGACAGCTGCAATCTTTCAGGTTATACACATGTATACATGAATGGCCGCCCAGGAGGCATCATATTACTTTCAGGCAAAAGTATAAAAATAGCCTTATAAAAATTTATAAAAGCATTTCGCTTACAATGAGATTACATATCACTCAAACATAATATTTTTTGAGCACTGGGCCTCTATCAAACGAGCACCCTCAAGAACTTCTTCAAAGTAGTGCTCAGCAGCCTTTCGACCTATGGCCGAATCCCGCGCTGCAACAGTGGTAGCATCCATCTCCGCCCAGTATGCTTTAACACGGGCAAGGCCATCCATGCGCCCTCTATGCACGGCGACCTCTTCATCGCATTAATGCATGGCACCACGTCAAGGAACTGCTGCACCAAGCTAAAATAGTTGTTCGGTTTTGACCTTTCCGGCCATAGCTGATCCACAACAGACCTCATGGAGAGTCTGGACAACCTATTTAGTTCGGCCCATTCGGCTAATTGGTCAGTCAATGAAAGCGGACGCTCGGGAGAATGGAATTGTCTCCAAAACAGCTGGTCTACTTCACGGTCCGTCTGACCCTGGAAATACTTGGCCGCATCGGCAGTGCTCGCCGCCAAATCCATATATACATCCTCTGAATTCCACAGCCGATCCAGAGGGGCATACCGTGGATCTCCGAACTTCCTCCACAACATAAAGGATTTCCCAGCTACAATATCCCTGGCTTCCCGCAGCTCCTCCTTCTTTGCCCTCATAGCAGAGCGGAGGTCCTTTCTCGTCGCAGCAGCCTTCTCAAGGTCTGATGCCTTCGCTTGGTTTTCCTTTTCAAGAACCTGGCAACGATCGACGGCGGCTTTTAATTCTATGGCCATCTTGGCCATCTTGTCTCGGCTCTCGCCATGCGCGGCCTTCTCGGCTTGCAACTCTTTGGCCGCCTTCAAAGCAGCCGCATTACCCAACCTCGCTTGTTCCTTGGCTCGGGCAAGTTCTGCCCGCAAGGCTTCAAAAGTGGTAGCTCCATCTACAGTCACAACATATTAAAGATACTGGCATCATGCTGCTCTTCCTATGTGGCCTTTACCAGATAATGCCACTTACCCTATGCCTCGTCAAGCCTTTTGTTAACAAGCTCGATGTCGGCGTCTGCCGCATCCAACTGCCGTTCTAAATGGGCAAATTCGCTAGTCCGGCTAGCAACCGGAGCTTCCATCACCTGCACATAGAGGCAGTATGGTTATTACCTGGGAATATGATCCTCTGTTCGTTGTCATTTCCGACGACAACCAGAGTCTTAGGGGCTACTGTCTACACAGCGCACACCTAGCATGTCCAGGACTATCATACATTCTTTTACGTACCTCAAAGCCTGTCAGTAGACTCATAAAAGCTTCATGCAATCCGCTTTTGGCGGACGATATTCGCTCCATCACCGTATTCATCAGCACACGGTGTTCATCTGAGATGGCCGCTCGTCCCACCAACTCCCTCAGAACATCCGATCGCACACTAGACGGTGCCAGACTCTTTTGTCTACTCTCTTCGGGAGCCGGACACTGGGAGCTTCGGGGGTCAATGGGATTATCTTCTGGCCTCACCGGACTCAGAGAGGCCCTCTGCGACGACACTTCAGGGTCACCCGCTTCCGGAGCGGAGGAGTCCGGAGGAGGCGTTTCGCTCTCCATCATCTCTAGAAGAAGATCCCCCAAAGACGAGCTCATTTGAGAGGGGCTAAAGCCCGAACTGCAAAAATATATGTGATGGTTATTTTCTCAGAAGAAAAAGATGGCATATCTATACTATTAAAGTATTTCGGATCACTTACGACTCGCGGGAGAATTGATCCCCCCGCGGACTTTGTGCGGAAACAGCGCCCCCCAAGGTAGGACCCTCTGTGGGAGACTTCTTCTCCCGTTTGGAAGCTTCGGCTTCTGAATCCCTGGGCGCAGTCCTTTTCCTCTTCTGGTCGTCTTCCTTCATGGAGACGCTCGCTTCCTCGGCTAGAATGGGCAGTGTTGGGGGCCCGTGTCCACCCGCATTATCCTCCACAGTATCTTCCTTCAAGGGCTCCGGGCAAGGTGCGGTCTGGAGCATCTTTTCCAATACCGGATTTTCCAAACCATCAGGGAGGGGGGCCGAACACCGAATCAACTTCAACTTTGTTAGCTAGTCCTGGTCAAAAAGCAAACTCTCAGAAATAACTTCATAACAAAGGAAAGATAGTATGTTCGGCCGAAAGATGCCTTACCTGTTCGGCGGCGCGGTTACTACTCAGGCCCACGTCCTCGGTGATTTCCGGACACTCCACCTGAGGTCCGAAGAATGACTTGTACATCTCCTCGTGCGTCAGGCCGAGAAAATTTTGAATGACACGCGGTCCCTCGGGATTGAACTCCCACAGGCGAAGAGGCTGGCGTTTGCAAGGCTGGACTTGACGAACCAGCATAACTTGTATTACCGCAACCAAACTGAAATATCCATTGAAGAGATCTCGAATGCGGCTTTGCAGTATAGGCATGTCCTTGGCTGGACCCCAGCTTAGACCTCAGCTGATCCATGACATCAGTTGTGGTGGAGGGCCCGAGCGGAAAACAGGGGGCCCGCCCACTTGGCACTTCTAGGAGCCGTGATGTAGAACCACTCCTATTGCCACAATTCAGACACCTCTGGGATGGAACCTTTGGTCCACGGAGCTCCCGTCATCTTGCGTACTGAGGCACCTCCACATGCTGCATGTCTCCCCTCGATCATCTTCGGCTTCAATTCAAAGGTCTTGAGCCATAGGCCAAAGTGAGGGCTAACCCGGAGGAAGGCCTCGCACACGACAATAAATGTCGTGATATGAAGAAAGGAGTCCGGAGCTAGATCATGGCAGTCTAGCCCATAGTAAAACATCAAACCCCTGACGAAAGGATCCAGAGCAAGGCCTAGACCTCGGAGGAAGTTGGAGACGAACACGACGTTCTCGTTGGGTTCGGGGGTGGGGACGGCCTGCCCTCGGGGAGGCAGCCGATGCAAAATCTCGGCGGTCAGATATCTGGCCTTCCTCAACTTTTTGATGTCTTCTTCCGAGACGGAGCAAGGCACTCATCGGCCTTGAAGGCTAGATCCGGACATGACTGAAGGTTCGGAGCACCTGACCTGAACTTTGGGCGCTTGAGCTTGAGGTGGGGGAAGGATTCGATTGAGCACCAGAGGGGAAAATAAAAGCCTTGTCCCTTTATAAAGAGGGTGAATATAAAGCATCCTCTCCGTGTCCGTTTGGACTTGCCTATAATTTAGGAGTCCTAGAAGCGGTTGGGTTACCCACGCCCGTATTGATGAGAATCTCGGAATAAGGGGGCATGATCTCTGCTTTAACAAGACGTGCCAAGGAAACCGCCTCGCATGACGCGCTGAGGTGGGATAATGAAACAACTCGGATAAAGGCTTGGCCGTGGTGTGTCACACTACGGAAAACGTCAATAGATTAGATTTGTGTAAATATTATTCTCTCTATGGCAATATGTGGAAACTTATTTTGCAAAGCCGGACACTATTTTTGTGTTCAGAATCCTCTATGAAGTACTTGGAGGAGGAACCCGCCTTGCAATGCCGAAGACAATCTGCGTGCCGGACTCGTCGTCATTGAAGCCTGGTTCAGGGGCTACTGAGGGAGTCCTGGATTAGGGGGTGTCTGGATGGCCGGACTATACCATTAGCTGGACTCCTGGACTATGAAGATACAAGATTGAAGACTTCATCCCGTGTCCGGAAGGGACTTTCCTTGGCATGGAAGGCAAGCTTGGCGATACGGATATGCAGATCTCCTACCATTGTAACCGACTTTGTGTAACCCTAACCCTCTCCGGTGTCTATATAAACCGGAGGGTTTTAGTCCGTAGGACAACATACACAACAACAATCATACCATAGGCTAGCTTCTAGGGTTTAGCCTCTCCGATCTCGTTGTAGATCTACTCTTGTACTACCCATATCATCAATATTAATCAAGCAGGACATAGGGTTTTACCTCCATTGAGAGGGCCCGAACCTGGGTAAAACTTCGTGTCCCTTGCCTCCTGTTACCATCCGGTCTAGACGCACAGTTCGGGACCCCCTACCCGAGATCCCCGGTTTTGACACCGACACTACCACTGCTTTCCTGTATGGCTTCGTCATTCTTGATGATTACTCAAGATATACATGGGTGCATATAATCCTCTACAAGAATGAAGTGGAGGATGTCTTCAGACGATTCGCCAATCGTGCCATGACGAACTATGGCATCAAGATCAAGCACATCAGAAGTGACAACGGCACAGAGTTCAAGAACACCGGCCTCGACACTTATCTTGATACATTAGGCATCACTCATGAGTTCTCAGCTCCATACACGCCTCAGCAGAATGGCATCATGGAGCACAAGAACAAAACCCTCATTGATATGGCTCGGATGATGCTTGATGAGTACAAGACTCCAAGGAAGTTCTGACCTGAAGCCATTGATACTGCATGCCACGTCATCAACCTTGTCTATCTTCACAAGCTTCTAAAGAAGACTTCTTATGTGCTACTAACTTGTAAGAAGCCAAACGTCAGCTACTTCAGAGTATTTGGTGCTAGGTGCTCGATCAAGGATCTGCATCACACTTCAAAATTTGCACCGAAAGCACATGAAGGTTTTATGCTTGGGTACGAAAAGGATTCAAACTCCTACAGAGTCTTCAACCTCTTTCACTATAAAGTGGTTGAAACTGTGGATGTGCGGTTCGATGAAACTAACAGCTCGCAAAGAGAGCACCTGCCAAATGTGCTAGATGAAGTATCACCAAGTGAATCCATCAAGCTTATGGGTACTGGAGAAATCATACCTTCAAAGGCTCAAGCTGAAGAAGAACTCATCATTTCTGCACCTAATCAACTCGAAGACACTGTTCAGCCCGAAGTCAATACTGATGATGAAGACAATGATCAGCAAAAGCAAGGTCTTCGTCCAGTTCATCCTCATGTTGCAAATGAAGTGCAGATTGAGAAGATAATCGATAGTATCAATGCACCTTGTCCGCTCACTCGTTCAAGAGAAACACAGCTAGCAAATTTCTGTGGGCACTTTGCATTTGTATCTATATCCGGACCCAAGAAAGTTGCTAAAGCCTTCATGGAACCTGAATGGATTCAAGCGATGCAAGAAGAGCTTCAACAATTCGAGATGAACAATGTATGGGAATTGGTTAAGCGTCTTGATCCTCGGAAGCATAACATCATTGGCACAAAATGGATCTATCGCAACAAACAAGATGAGAATGGTCAAGTTGTCAGAAACAAGGCTCGTCTCATTGCTCAATGTTACACTCAAGTAGAAGGAATTGGCTTCAATGAAACCTTTGCTCCTGTGGATAGGCTTGAAGCCATTCGCATACTGCTAGCCTATGCCAACCATCACAACATCCTCCTGTAGCAAATGGATGTGAAGAGTGCTTTTCTCAATGGCAAGATTGAAGAAGATGTGTATGTTGCACAACCACCTGGATTTGAAGACCCCAAAACATCCTGACATGGTATACAAGCTCAACAAGGCACTGTATGGCCTCAAACAAGCCCCTCGTGCTTGATATGACACACTCAAAGACTTCCTAAAGAGCAAAGGCTTCAAACCTGGTTCCCTAGATCCCACACTCTTCACGAAGACATATGATGGAGAATTGTTTGTATGCCAGATCTATGTGGATGACATTATCTTCAGCTGCACTAACAAGAAATAAGGTGATGAGTTTGGACGCATGATGCAAGAGCAATATCATATGTCCATGATGGGTGAGCTAAAATTCTTCCTAGGTCTTCAAATCCATTAACAGAGCAACGACATCTTCATATCACAAGAGAAATACCTCAAAGATTGCCTAAAGAAGTTTGGAATGCAAGACTGCAAAGGATACACGACGCCAATGCCAACCAAAAGTCATCTGGGCCCCGACAATAATGGTAAAGAGTTCGATCAAAAGGTATACCGCTCCATGATTGGTTCTTTGCTCTATTTCTGTGCATCTATGCCAGACATAATGCTTAGCGTTTGCATGTGTGCCTGATTCCAAGCGGCACCAAAGGACTCGCATCACTTAGCTATGAAGCGAATTCTTCGATATTTGGCTTACACCCCAACACTAGGATTATGGTATCCAAAGGGCTCAGAGTTTGATCTAGTTGGATTCTCATATGCTGATTATGCTGGTGACAAGGTTGATCGCAAATTCACATCAGGCACATGTCACTTTCTTGGATGATCTCTTGTCTATTGGTCTTCAAAGAAGCAGAACTGTGTATCTCTCTCCACTGCTGGATCTGAATACATTGCTGCCGGATCTTGCTGCGCTCAGCTTCTATGGATGAAGCAAACACTCAAGGACTATGGCATCCACTTAAAGCATGTGCCACTTTACTGCGACAATGAAAGCGCCATCAAGATTGCCAATAACCCAGTTCAGCACTCGAAGACAAAGCACATTCAGATCCGTCATCATTTCTCAGAGATCATGTCAAAGGAAGATATTGATATCATTCACGCCAACACTGAAGAGCAATTGGCAGATATCTTCACAAAGCCCTTGGATGAGAAAAGGTTTTGCAAGTTGCAGTGTGAGCTAAATATCTCAGAATCCTCGAGTGTCCTATAATTAGGACACACATCCTAACGCTTATGCATGTTGATCACTTAGATGTGCAACACACGAAGTAACGTATATCTTCAATCAATGAAGACATACATTCTAAGTGTGAATACATTAATGCAGAATTTGACTTCGGAGCGCCATGATAATTGTGCGCCGTGTCTGGGTCTAATACTTCCTATACGGTGGGCAACGCCACCATCACAATTTTTTCGAAGTGTTTCATGTGGCGTCAAAAATTGCATAGTCTTCACATTTGATTTGTCTTCAACATTGTTTGACTTCGAGGTTTATCTTCACAATGTTGAGTTGGTCTTATATATATACGTGTGCTGTCCTCTACAGCATTCACTTATAGATATGTCTTCATGATTGAATCTTTTCTTGATCTAAGTGAATGTGATCGGACCCTAACCTCTTCTGTGCTTCTACCTCAAATCCTATCTATCCAAATCATATGCATTCTATTGAAACCTGTCATTTGTCTTCTTTGAGTCCTTATCAGCAGAAGACAAAGAGACAAACATTTAAATCTGTTTTTAATGCCATATCCTTTTTGCCTGAAAACCGGAGAAGCCGGAACGACCACCCTACAATCCAGGCGTGCGTGGGAACATGGAACAACTTTCAATAAGTTGCACACATGCCACATGTACTTCAGATGTGAACCGCCAGGGGCACCTGCGTAATTACATTGTGTCGTTCCTGTCCTTATAAATACACAACTCACTGCGGGCATTATCTCTTCTTCCACCTCTCCACCTCGCACAAACCCTAGCGCCTCTGCTAGCTCGTGTAGACGCCGGAGACGAAGCGCTTAGCTGTCGCGACTTCTTTGACGTCGTCCTCATGCCGGCCGGGAACCTCGTCCTATCCGCCGCCGCTGTAGGTCTCTTCTGCCACCAAGTTAGGGCGCGGGAGATTGAACTGCTCGGCCTCTCTCTCCACCTCGTCTAGCAGTTCATCAGTGGTAATTAAAACTTACTTTTTACTGCCTTTTTGATTCGTCAGATCCATCCACTTCAAGCAAAAGTGGGTTCTTCACTTCCAAATATGGATCCATCCTTATCTGCATCTCATATCATGCCAAGTATACTCACCTATGCTTCAGAACTAGTTAGATTCCTCACTTGTACTTATTCATGGATTCGTACAAATCTGGAACCGACTCTCTTCAAATGAGTGAATGTCTTCGCGCTATGTGGTCAATGTCTTCAAACTGATTTATCTTCAAAATCTTCTGAGAATGCATATGACCTCTTCCCCTTCCCTCACATCTCTAATGCTGTCACAGGTACATGTCCGTGGGAGAATCCCTTGGTTCTCATAGTCTGCATTCACTTGCAGAGTTCTTACATCGTCATATTCACTCACCTGAAGCCAGTTCCTGTCTGACAAGCAAAATGAAGCCATCCACTGTCTTGAAGCCTTTCAATCTAAATACAATGGCAACAGAGAAATCAGCTAGAAAGGGCGGCAGGCAGGACCGTGGAGAAACATCTAAGGATTTGCCTCCAGATCTGTTTGAGTTGTACAAGTCAGATCCAGAGGAAAGCTACAACCAGCGCAAGACTCGAATCTAATGGATTCAAAGATATTGGGCAGAAGAATGGTTCATGTACAGATTTGTGACTGCTGAATATGCTGAAAAGAACGCCATCAAGGGCCCCTGGGGAGATATTCTATACAGAAATCTGTAGCCCAAGTCCATGTCTGAAGCCATTGCTCAAGGCTTCTACCCATGCATGGTCCGAGGACTGAAGCCATAGAATGCCGACACATCATCAATGATATGGTGTCGCCAAGACATTCTTTTCAAACGCAACTATCAATTTGCCAAGGAGTCAACTATCAAGAACAAAGAAGGAGTTTGGCCTCAACTCCAACCCTGGCCCATCTTCTCCAAGGGCTGATGGCACACACGATGCCAATCCAAATGTCATCGGCCCCTTATACAACTTCGATGGCCTTCTCTCTCATATAGTTGTATAGGGGGCTACATTGGAGCACTCTGCCGATGACGTAGACTCAGAAGAAGCGCCAGCTCCACCAAAGCCGCAGAAGAAGAAGAAATCAAAGGCTTCAAATCCCTCTTCCTCACTGATATGTCTCCGTCGTATCTATAATTTTTGATTGTCCCATGCCAATATTCTACAACTTTCATATACTTTTGGCAACTTTTTATACTACTATTTGAGAGGCCTTCGGCGAGGCAGAGGCCATTTCTGAAGTGGCAAAGGGATGTCTCTATAACCAAGGAAGCGTGGCTCAGGCAACGACCATCTGTCATGAGCAACAAAGTACACGTCAATGAAGAGATCTACTTTAAACAATGTTACAGATAGATATTAACATGTACAAGAAAGAAATGGCTCTCTCCTCTCCCACCTCTCCTCTCTCCCACCTGCTTTCCACCACCAATGGCAATCTCTAGCTGCTGCCACCATGGAAGGCTTCCTCCATTGGGACTTTGCTCCTAGTTTGTCCCTGGCCGATCAGGTGAGACGTAAGTTTGGTTCTACGGTGCACTTCTCTCCCTCTAGGGATACCAAGGAATTCTTTTTGGTGGTCTCCTTCTCCTCGGCTTCTTTTCCCCTCACGATTGACTCGGTTGGCTTAGCCCTACAATGTTGCCTTGGGGGAATTTGCTCTGGATTCAATGTTGTTGCTATTACCTCCCGATCATTTCGCTTTTCTGTGGCCAACAACAAGGTGGGGCATTTCATCTACGGGCTAAGGGATCGTGTTTGGCTAGATTTTGTATGCCATTTCCATTTGTTCAATGGCCGTTTTGCTAAGCGCTATTCTGGTTCTCATTGGCATGCGGATCAAGAGTTGGTTGAGATCTTGGATCTTCGCCCTATGGCCATACACGCTTCTCTTGATTTTCTACGTAATGGTCAATCCAACGATCCATCATCGGCCAAAGAACTCAGCAAGTTTAACCTTGTTAATTTGAAGCATTGGAATTTCTCTAATACACATGATCATGAGGCCTCTACTTCTTTGTTGGCTGATCGCCATGATAAAATCCAAATTCAATTTGGGGCTATCACAATGCCATCTCAGCAAGGAGACGTTAGTGCATTACCAACGGACCACCTGGCATTAATGGAGCATTATCTCTCCCAGGCGGAATCTGAGGCTGATATAATTAATGAGTGTATTTCTTTTGGGCAATTCAAATGCCCTGTGTGTGTCCAATACCCACCACTTCCACAAAGTTTCCTCAAGTCTGCTTTCCGCCATGCCCCACCCCATGACATGTGGCCCCTGATGCTTAGCGCTATGCATAAGGCTGATTTAGCCTGGGCAGATTATTCCACAGATGACATTCATTCTCTTGCCACTAATTGGGCTGCTCTCTGTGCTAGATGCCTTCAATGGGGACACTGCAGGATCGCTTGCCAAGCTCGCCTGTATGCATTAATTGCTCGGGCCCAGATCATAAAACAGGGGATTGCCCAAAACGTAGCAGCCGTGACACTCGCTCCCTGCCTGCGTCAAACAAGGAGACTGCAATTATTCCCCCGCGGTCTTTGGGCCATCCTATTTCCACCAAACGCATGACCATGGCTACTGCGAGGATCGTCCGATGTGCTGATTGTGGATTCTATGGACATGTGGCGTCATCTTGCCGTAGAGCTGCTTTCCAAAGGAAATGGAAATGGGTTGCCAAGGAAATTTTGCCTCCCACCGCCCCCATTCATGCTTCAGCTTCCGCCTCGAGAACCGAACGGGCCACATCCCGTCCAGTCCCATCGCCGCAGTCTAATGCTTTGCTGCAGCTTGCGCCATTGTAGTCGCATCCCATCTCCGCACCACCACCCTCTCCTCTGATCCGTTCCACCACAATGGCGAACTACCCACTGAACCATGCGCCTTTCCTCCCGCCAGGGTTCGCCGTTGAGCCAGGGCCGGCTAATCGTCTTCTGCGCAGCGGCATGGTCGTTGCCCCGATTGCTCCTCTCAGCCATGAGTACCTGGCCATTGCTGAAGCCAGTGAGTATGTGCCCCTGCATCGCCGAGCCACCGTTCGCCATCGGATCACTACTCTGCTTCAAGAATCACAGCTTTTTACTACTGAGGTCAGTGATCACCCCCTTGGTGTTGGGATTTTTGGTTTTTTGGATTCCTTTATGAGAGATACTGCCGTCAACACGCTGCTTGAGCTTGAAGATGAAGACCTGTTGATCACCTTTGTTCCACACAATGCGGCTCTTAATCGTAGAGCTGGTTTACCATTTGGGCCTGAGATTTGGATCATGTTCTTCGGTTTTCCGTATGACTACCAAACGTATTATTACATCACTAAGGCCTTGGGTGGATATGGTTCCTTAGTCTCCTGGTATAATCCTCGTCAGGACCGCAGATTCATCCTTCTGAAAGTCAGAGTAATTAGTCTGCGCCTCGTCCCCAAGAGCTTTGTGGTTTGGCAGCTTGGCGGTGCGCGCGACAGCTGGACTACTGTAGTTACCATCCTTCGCAGCAACGACTGGAATGGCCTCCTCCCTGACGTACCTACTGCACCTGAGGAACTGCCACCCCCCCGATGGCAACCCACAACCGCAGTTTGGCCCTGAACTCACTGCAAAACAGCTATATCAACAGCAAGTTCACAATTGGCTCGTTCAGAATGGTGCGCCCGCAGCTGGCAACAATGCGGCTCAACAAGTGAATGAAAATTTTGGCTGGGGCACTTGGGATGCGCCGGCTGCTCCTTCACCCCCGCAAATGCTGCCCTATCTGATGAACTACCAAGCCTGGCTTGCTGCACAGGGTCTGACTTTGCAACATGGGTTAGTCCCTGAAAACAATGTCACTGATAATGCTCTCCAAGCTTGGAATGATTCGATCACTCAGTCTGACAGTTCAAGCTCGACCCAGTCTCATCCTTGCTGATCCAACTATGCAGTTGTCTGACAATGCAAGCTCTAAATTTCTTAACATCACACTGGAGATCAATGACCAAGGTGTCAGATTCGGTTTATCTGCTCAAGGTGATGAGATCCTTTCCAGGCTGCTGAATGACCCAATCCCACGCCTGAATCTCAATACCTTCATCTTCCAAGCTGTTAGTCCAATGCTTGCAACTTTTGGGCCTTGGAGGGAGGGGTTTGGTCTGAGAACAAACCCGGTTCAGTTGTCTGTCTTGATCACACAGGATTCTACTGGTCTGAACTTCTCCCAGCAATCAAGCTCTACTTCTGATTTGGTACCCTCTGCAATGACTATTAAGGACCTTTCTGAACCTGCTAGTGTGGTCAACACCATCGAGCCTGCCATGCTGCCCAACACTGAGGACGCCCCAATGGACACAAAACAAGCTGTGCACATTCCCCCTTTAGACCTTGCTGTGATCTCGGAGGCAACTGCTTCTATGACCAACGCTGGCCCGCGCCCCCGTAGGACCAGGGCTGCTGCCCCTATTTCCACAACTGAAGTGCGCCGCAACCTCCGCTCCAACAAGTACGATGGGTTCAAGGTTCCTCCCCTCTCTGACATCTGCAAGAACAACTCCAAAGCCAAGCCGCGTGTCTTCCCGTCTATTTGGCACATCAGCTTCTGCTGCTTCTTCTGCTGGTGAGATCCCACCCCCAACTCCTATAGCTACTCCGCAATCCATTGGAGTTAACAGATGTGCCATACCCGCTACTGAACTTTCTGAAGATGCCCTGCTCGCTGAACCTGCTGCCATGTCTGAACCTTCTGCACCTTCGACTGACAGTGATGATCAGGGAGAGGATCTCCCACACACCTCTGCATAACTTCTGGGGTTCTATATGACGTCGTTGAGCTGCTGGAATGTGCTCTCATGGAATATTCGCGGGCTCAATTCCGAGAAGAAACAACTGGCTCTGAATAATGCTATCTCTACCAGTGGTTGTGCTATTGTTTGCCTTCAGGAGACTAAGATGCCTGAGGTTACTTTTGCTTTTATTAAAACTTGTGGTCCTAGACAATTTGATCGTTTTGCTTTTATCCCTTCGCGAGGCGCCTCTGGGGGGTTGCTAACTATTTGGAAAAGCTCGGTTTTCTCTGGTACGGTACTCTCGTCTGATCAATTTGCGCTAGCCATCGATTTTGTTAGCACGCAATCATCTTAGCGTTGGACATTAGTTAATGTGTATGGGCCTTGCACTGGTACTAACAGAGATGTTTTCACGCAATGGTTGTATGATGTTCAAATACCCAGTAATCAAGACTGGTTACTCTTGGGCGACTTTAACTACATGAGAGCTCCGGACAATCGTAATAAACCTGGGGGTAACATTCACGACATGATTACGTTCAATGACATAATTCGTAAGCAGCAACTGATTGAGCTTCCAGTGAAAGGTAGAACTTATACTTGGAGCAATATGCAGATCGATCCTCTGCTTGAGCAGATTGACTGGTTCTTCACATCCTTGCATTGGACTAATGTATATCCTAAGACGTTAGTTAAACCCCTTGGCAAGCCTGTTTCTGACCACATCCCTTGCGTTGTCACCATAGAGACCAAAATCCCCCGATCCAAGCTCTTTCGCTTTGAATCCTACTGGACCTTACACCCAGGGTTTATGGACATAGTTAGAGAGGTTTGGGAACGGCCAGTTAGGAACGCAAATGCTACCACAATCCTTTGCCAAAAATTCAAAGCTCTTCGACACGCTCTCAAAATTTGGAGTAAGAACATTTCTCGTTTATTAGTGGCCATCACGAACTGTAATAATGTCCTGGCAGACTTAGACGAGCTGGAGAATAAACGAATCCTTTCAATTCCAGAAATGAACTTCAGACGTATCCTCAAGTCACACCTGATGACACTGCTCAAATATCAAAAACTCTATTGGAAGAAGCGTTGTACTATTCGCTGGATCAAGTTTGGAGATGAAAACTCCAAGTTTTTCCAAGCTGTGGCCATGGAATGATATCGCCAAAACAATATCTCCTCACTCAAGCTTGAGGATGGCACATTGGTTGACGATCATCCTGCAAAAGAGGCCCTCTTGTTTCAAACCTACAAAAACCGCCTGGGTACAGTCTCCCCTTCGGACATGAAATTTGATCTTTCAACCATTATCCCCCACGCTACCAATCTTGACCAGCTTACCACTCCTTTTTCACATGAGGAAATCGATAATGTGGTCAAAGGTATGCCTCCGGACCGCGCACCTGGCCCAGATGGCTTTAGTGGGGCGTTTTTGAAAGCATGCTGGCCCATCATTCGACATGACTTTTATGCCCTATGTGATCAATTCTATGAAGGTACGTTGGATGTCACTAGTATCAATGATGGCCTTATCACACTTATACCTAAGATCAACTCTCTAGAAATAGTCAATGATTTCAGACCCATTACTTTGCTCAACTGCTGCCTCAAGCTAATTACCAAACTGCTAGCAGACAGACTTCAACGTGTCATTCTCACCCTCATCCATCAGAATCAGTATGGGTTCATTAAAGGTTGTACTATACAGGATTGTCTGGCATGGGCTTATCAATATCTTTATCAATGCCAAAGCTCGGGCCGGCCAATCATCATTCTTAAACTTGATTGCGCCAAAGCATTTGATACTATCGTGCATGAACCGCTGATCTGCATTATGCAGCAGATGGGTTTCAATGACAAGTGGATCTCCTGGATCAAATGCCTCTTCTCGGGTCGCTTGTCCATCCTTCTTAATGGGGTCCCAGGCCGGCAGTTCCTTTGCCGATGCGGTGTGCGGCAAGGTGATCCTCTGTCCCCCTTCCTTTTCGTCCTGGAAGCTGAGCTACTTCAAGGTGCGGTCAATGATGCTTTTCGGCGTGGAGATATCAGCCTGCCTTTTCCCTGCAATGGGCAAAATGATTACCCAGTGATTCAATACGCGGATGACACCCTCCTTGTCCTACCTTCCCGCCCGCAATAGGCAGCCCATGTCAAGAACATTCTTTCTGACTATGCATCCTCAATTGGCCTCAAAATTAACTTTCACAAGTCAGCGCTCATACCAATCAACCTGGATGCAAGTGCGACATCTAGCCTCGCCACCATTTTTGGTTGCACTGTAGGTACAATGCCTTTCACATACCTTGGCTTGCCGCTTCGCACTACAAGACCAACCATTCAAGAATTCATGCCTCTAGTATGCAAAATGGAGCGTCGTCTCACTGCCACGATCGCTATGATGTCCTATGGGGGCCGCCTCTCCTAGCTCAATGCATCGGTCACATCCCTTCTGGTGTTTGCCACGTGCACGCTCAAGTTCCCTCCGAAACTGATCGAAATTCTTGACAAGATTAGAAGGAGATGCCTATGGACAAAGAAAACAGACCAAGGCGACAAATGTAATTCACTTGCAGCCTGGAAACTGGTGTGCAAGCCCAAGTGCAAAGGTGGGTTAGGAGTGATCAACATTAAAATCCACAATGAAGCCCTCCTATTGAAATTTTTACACAAGTTCTATAACAAACTGGACGTACCATGGGTTACTATGCTTTGGATAATCAATATGCCAACCAGGTGCCTCATGCGGTTGATTTGGCCAGTTCTTTCTGGTGGAATGACATTCTCAAATTAACGCCCGTTTACCGAGGGATCACCCGTGCCCAAGTCGTTGATGGCTCGACTATGTTGCTTTGGAAAGACTTGTGGTCAATTGATGTGCTACAAACATCGCACCCCCGTGCCTTTTCATTTGCTCTGCATGAAGACATGACGGTCGCTGACTTCTGGGCCAATGAACTGCAAGAAACCTTTCACCTACCGATGTCTGCTCGTGCGCTCAATGAGGTGCAAGATGTTCAACATGCAGCATCCCGTATACACCCATCCACAACAATATCTGATATTTGGCTCTACACTTGGGGGACAGTTGAGTACAAACCAAAAGACTACTATAACAGCTTCTTCCGTCATGCAACAGTTCATCCCACTTTTCCGCTCCTTTGGAAATCAAACTATACGATGAAAATCAAAGTACTTGGATGGCTGCTACTACATGACAGGTTAAACACACGTGACATGCTGAGAAGAAGACACTATGACATCGGGAATGACTTCACATGTCTCCTTTGTGGGCAGAATACTGATGAGACTCTCGAGCATATGATCTTCACCTGCCAGTTCAGCGAAAGGTGTTGGGCCAAGATAGATGTTCACTGGACTGATTTTCAAAATAGGTTTGATGCGTTGCAAAACGCACGACCCAACTGGCCCAATCCTTTCTTCATTGAAGCATTCTTCACTACTGCCTGGAGCTTGTGGAAGGAAAGAAACAATAAACACTTCAGAGGCGTAGCCCCAAGCATTACATCTTGGTTCCATCGATTCAAAGAAGACTTGGGGCTTCTACAACATGGAGTTAAGGGTACACGTAGAGCTGCCCTGCTTTCATACTGTGACACACTTAGCTGAGTCCTGCTATGTTTCCTTCTACCCTCTTAACTTACTTAGAGAAAAAGTGTATAGCAGTGATCATGGCGTAGTTGGCCCCACCCTTGGTGGTTACACCAAGAGTGGATTGGATGTATGTAAGTGGTATGTCTATGTAAACACCCCATTTATATATATATGAAAATATACAGTTGGAGTTCTCTCCCACTGTCAAATTCCTCAAAACTTTTTATACTATTTTTGGGGACTAACATATTGATCCAGTGCCCAGTGCCAGTTCCTGTTTGTTGCATGTTTTATGTTTCGCAGAAAACCCATATCAAATGGAATCCAAACAGGATAAAAACAGACGGAGAATATTTTTGGAATATTTGGAGAATATGGGAATAAAATCAACGTGAGACGGTGCTCGAGGGAGGCACAAGGTAGGGGGGCGTGCCCCACCCCCCTGGGCACGCCCCTGACCCTCATGGGCCCCCCATAAGGCGGTTAATACCCTTCTTCGGCCGCAAGAAAGCTAATTTTCAGGAAAAAAATCTTGGTGAAGGTTTCGATCCAATCGGAGTTACGGATCTCCATATATATATATATATATATATATATATATATATATATATATATATATATATATACGAAACGGTGAAAGGGCAGAATACCAGAACGCAAAAACAGAGAGTGACAGAGAGACAGATCCAATCTCGGAGGAGCTCTCGCCCCTCCCATGCCATGGAGGCCAAGGACCGGAGGGGAAACCCTTCTTCCATCTAGGGAGGAGATCAAGGAAGAAGAAGAAGAAGAAGGGGCCCCCTCTACCCTTCTCTTCTAGTGGCACCGGAACGCTGCCGTGGCCATCATCATCATCATCATCATCATCATCATCATCATCATCATCACTTCAATCTTCACCAACACCTCTACCGTCTTCACCAACATCTCCATCACCTTCCCCCCTCTATCTACAGTGGTCCACTCTCCCGCAAGCTGATGTACCCTCTACTTGAACATGGTGCTTTATGCTTCATATTATTATCCAATGATGTATTACCATCCTACGATGTCTGAGTAGATTTTCGTTGTCCTATCGGTGGTTGATGAATTGCTATGATTGATTTAATTTGCTTGTGATTATGTTGCCATCCTTTGGTGCCCATCATATGATCGCGCGCGTGGATCACACCATAGGTTAGTTGTATGTTGATAGGACTATGTATTGGAGGGCAAGAGTGACAGAAGCTTCAACCTAGCATAGAAATTGATGCATACGGGATTGAAGGGGGGCCAATATATCTTAATGCCATGGTTGGGTTTTACCTTAATGAACATTAGTAGTTGCAGATGCTTGCTAATAGTTCCAATCATAAGTGCATAGAATTCCAAGTCAGGGAGGACATGCTAGCAGTGGCCTCTCCCACATAAAACTTGCTATCGGTCTAGTAAAGTAGTCAATTTCTTAGGGACAATTTCGCAACTCCTACCACCAATTTTCCACACTCGCTATATTTACTTTATTGTGTCTTTATCTAAACAGCCCCTACTTTTGTTTTACGTGCTCTTTATTATCTTGCAAACCTATCCGAAAACACCTACGAAGTACTTCTAGTTTCATACTTGTTCTAGGTAAAGCGAACGTCAAGCATGCGTAGAGTTGTATCGGTGGTTGATAGAACTTGAGGGAATATTTGTTCTACCTTTAGCTCCTCGTTGGGTTCGACACTCTTACTTATCGAAAACTATTGCGATCCCCTATACTTGTGGGTTATCAAGACCTTTTTCTAGCGCCGTTGCCGGGGAGCCATAGTGTGGGGTGAATATTCTCGTGAGTGCTTGTTTGCTTTATCACTAAGTAATTTTTATTTGCTGTTATAAGTTGTTCTCTATCTTTAGTTATGGATATGGAACACGAAATACCAATTTTTTTTGGTTTACTTGCTACTCAAGGAGATGAGGAACCTCCTAAAAACCGCGATGCTCATTATGTGAAAGATATCATGTACTACTTTGATAATCCAAAGAAAACCCCATTCAATTATATATTGGGAGACACGTTGGATCAACGTGAATACTTTAGGGATTATCGCTTGACACAAAAAGGGAAACTATTATGGGATCAAATTCATATGTTGGATTGGTATTCTCAGCAACTTTTCTTGAGATATGACTATACTTGTTGCTCTAGGATGAAGGCTCCACACCTTCCCTTTTCATGCAAATTTAATGATGCTAAAACCTTGGCTTATTATGCTAATGGTATATATGATTACTATGATGTGGAACAAATAGAAGAATTTTTTGCTTTTATGGGTGCTTATGAAATTGAATCTTTGTTTAAAGAGTGTGAAAAATTTGATGATTCAGTTTATAGACCTGAAAATTTAGCTATCCTTCAATATTGCTATGAGAATTATAAATTCAACTCCGATATTGTTGATTTTATTGAAAAATTCTCCGCTTTCCAAGAAGAGACTAATATTTTGCAGGAGTCTATGGAAGAAGAAATTGATGAAACTATGAGCTCATTGGATGAAAAAGATGATGAGGAGAGCGAAGAACAAAAGGAGGAAGAGCGGATTAGCTACCCGTGCCCACCTTCTAATGAGAGTAACTCTTCAACTCATACATTGATTAATTTCCCTTCGTGCTTACCGAAGGATGATTGCTATGATGATTGTTATGATCCCGTTAATTCTCTTGAAATATCCCTTTTTGATGATGCTTGCTATGCTTATGGCCAAGATGCCAATATAAATTATGCTCATGGAGATAAACTTGCTATAGTTCCTTATGTTAAACATGAAATTGTTGCTATTGCACCCACGCATGATAGTCCTATTATCTTTTTGAATTCTCCCAACTACACTATATCGAAGAAGTTTACTCTTGTTAAGGATTATATTGATGGGTTGCGTTTTACTACCACACATGATGATTTTGATAGATATAATATGCATGTTCTTGCTGCTCCTACTTGCAATTATTATGAGAGAGGAACTACATCTCACCTCTCTATGTTTCCCACATGATAAAATTGCAAGAAACTATTTATACTATGCATTGGCCTTTACTTTGTGTGCATGAATTGTTCTTTTATGACATGCCGATGCATAGGAAGAGAGTTAGACTTTGTTATTGCATGATATATGTTACTTTTTGCTCACTACTAAATCACAAATCATTGTTAATTAAAATTGGCTTTGATATACCTTGGGATCCGGGTGGATTCATTACTTGAGCACTATATGCCTAGCTTAATGGCTTTAAAGAAAGCGCTGCCAGGGAGACAACCCGGAAGTTTTAGAGAGTCATTTATTTCTGTTGTGTTCTTTTATAAAGTTTAAAATCAAAAAAATAAAGTGGAGAACCCAAAACTTTTTCAAAAAGGAAAGTGAAAGTGAGAGAGACAAGCATTGTTGAACTGGGGGAGCTCCTTGAACTTTGTTCATGCTCACCGAAATTTTGTGAATCTTGATTACAGAAAATTTTCACCAAAAATAATTATCACCTTGTACAATTCCATTGTATTATAAAAATAATGTGCCAAGGTTTGCCTTTAGGATGTTTACTTTGCTCGTTGGTTTGTATGGTGCAGGACAGAAACTTTGGCTGTAGTGCGCGATTTCACATTTTTTACTGGAAAGTCAAATGGTTCTGATTATTTTTGCACTGTCTTTCTATAAAAAGTTTTTATTTTTCCTAATTTTGGTATAATTTTTCCAGTATCAGAAGTATGGTGAATGTTAAGATCATTACAGACTGTTCTGTTTTAGACAGATTCTGTTTTTGATGCATAGTTTGCTTGTTTTGATGAAACTATCGAATTATATCAGTGGATTAAGCCATGAAAAAGTTATATTACAGTAGCTACAATGCCAAAACAAAACATGAATTGGTTTGCAACAGTACTTAGAGTAGTGATTTGCATTATTATACTAATAGATCTTACTGAGTTTTCTATTGAAGTTTTGTGTGGAAGAAGTGTTCGATGATCGAGAAGGTCTCGTTATGAGAAGAAGGAAGAGAGGCAAGAGCTCAAGCTTGGGGATACCCTAGGCACCCCAAGCAAATATTCAAGGAGACTCAAGCATCTAAGCTTGGGGATGCCTCGGAAGGCATCCCCTCTTTCTTCAACAAATATCAGTATGTTTTCGGATTCGTTTTCTTCATGTGATATGTGTAGATCTTGGAGCGTCTTTCACATTTAGTTTTCATTTTTCTTTTATGCACCATGCTGGTATGAGATAGTACTTGGTTGATTTATAGAATGCTCTATGCAATTTACTTATATCTTTTGAGTATGGCTTTATAGAATGCTTCATGCGCTTCACTTATATCATTTGCACTTTGGATTGCCTGTTTCTCTTGACATAGAAAACCGCCATTTGTAGAATGCTCTTTTGCTTCACTTATATTTGTTAGAGCATGGGCATATCTTTTGTAGAAAGAATTAAACTCTCTTGCTTGACTTATATCTATTTAGAGAGATGACAGGAACTGGTCATTCACATGGTTAGTCATAAAATCCTACATAAAACTTGTAGATCGCTGAATATGATATGTTTGATTCCTTGCAATAGTTTTGCGATATAAAGATGGTGATATTAGAGTCATGCTAGTGGGAAGTTGTGGATTAGTAGAAATACTTGTGTTGAGGTTTGTGATTCCCGTAGCATGCACGTATGGTGAACCGTTATGTGATGAAGTCAGAGCATGATTTATTTATTGATTGTCTTCCTTATGAGTGGCGGTCGGGGACGAGCGATGGTCTTTTCCTACAAATCTATCCCCTGGGAACATGCGCATAGTACTTTGTTTTGATAGCTAATAGACTTTGGTAATAAGTATGTGAGTTCTTTATGACTAATGTTGAGTCCATGGATTATACGCACTCTCACCCTTCCATCATTGCTAGCCTCTTCGCTACCATGCATTGCCTTTTATCACCTCGAGAGTTGGTGCAAACTTCGCCGGTGCATCCAAACCCCGTCATACAATATGCTCTATCACACATAAGCCTCCTTATATCTTCCTCAAAACAGCCACCATACCTACCTATCATGGAATTCCCATAGCCATTCCGAGATATATTGCCATGCAACTTCCATCATCATCATATATATGACTTGAGAATTCATTGTCATATTGCTTTGCATGATCGTAAGATATCTAGAATGATGTGTTCATGGCTTGTCCATTTTTTGATGTCATTGCTACGCTAGATCATTGCACATCCCGGTACACCGCCGGAGGCATTCATATAGAGTCATATTTTGTTCTAGTATCGAGTTGTAAGTAAATAAAAGTGTGATGATCATCAATATTAGAGCATTGTCCCATGTGAGGAAATGATGATGGAAGCTATGATTCCCTCATAAGTTGGGATGAGTCTCCGAACTTTACAAAAAAATAAAAGAGGCCAAAGAAGCCCACAAAAAAAAGAGATCACAAAAGCCCACCAAAAAAAGAGAAAAGAAAGAGAAAAAAAGTAAAAAATAAAAAATGAGAGAAAAGAGAGAAGGGACAATGTTACTATCCTTTTAACACACTTGTGCTTCAAAAGAGCACCATGTTCTTCATATAGAGAGTCTCTTGAGTTATCACTTTCATACACTAGTGGGAATTTTCATTATAGAACTTGGCTTGTATATTCCGATGATGGGCTTCCTTAAATGCCTGAGGTCTTCATGAGCAAGCAAGTTGGGTGCACACCCACATAGTTTCCAGTTTGAGCTTTCATACACTTATAGCTCTAGTGCATCCATTGCATGGCAATCCCTACTCCTCACATTGACATCAATTGATGGGCATCTCCATAGCCCGTTGGTTAGCCGCGTCGATGTGAGACTTTCTCCCTTTTTGTCTCCTCGACACAACATCCACCATCATATTCTATTCCACATATAGTGCTATATCCATGGCTCATGCTCATTTACTGCATGAAAGTTGAAAAGGTTTGAGAAACTTCAAAAGTATGAAACAATTGCTTGGCTTGTCATCGAGGTTGTGCATGATTTGAATATTTTGTGTGGTGAAGATGGAGCATAGCCAGACTATGTGATTTTGTAGGGATAACTTTCTTTGGCCATGTTATTTTGAAAAGACATGATTTCTTTATTAGTCGGCTTGAAGTATTATTGTTTTTATGTCAAATGATAGACTATTGCTTTGAATCACACGAATCTTAATATTCATGCCATGATTAGATATGTGATCAAGATTATGCTAGGTAGCAATCCACATCAAAAATTACCTTTTATATCATTTACCTACTCGAGGACGAGCGGGAATTAAGCTTGGGGATGCTGATACGTCTCCGTCGTATCTATAATTTTTGATTGTTCCATGCCAATATTCTACAACTTTCATATACTTTTGGCAACTTTTTATACTATTTTTGCGGACTAACATATTGATCCAGTGCCCAGTGCCAGTTCCTGTTTGCTGCATGTTTTATGTTTTGCAGAAAACCCATATCAAACGGAATCCAAATGGGATAAAAACGGACCGAGAATATTTTTGGAATATTTGGAGAATATGGGAAGAAAATCAACGCGAGACGGTGCCCGAGGGAGGCACGAGGCAAGGCGGCGCACCCCACTCCCCTGGGCGCACCCCTGACCCTCGTGCCCCCCGTAAGGCGGTTAATGCCCTTCTTCGGCCGCAAGAAAGCTAATTTTCATAAAAATAGTCTCGGCGAAGGTTTCGATCCAATCGGAGTTATGGATCTCCATATATATACGAAACGGTGAAAGGGCACAAGACCAGAACGCAGAAACAGAGAGAGACAGAGAGACAGATCCAATCTTGGAGGGGCTCTCGCCCCTCCCATGCCATGGAGGCCAAGGACCAGAGGGGAAACCCTTCTCCCATCTAGGGAGGAGGTCAAGGAAGAAGAAGAAGAATGCCCCCCTCTCCCCTTCTCTTTCGGTGGCGCCGGAATGCTGCCGTGGCCATCATCATCATCACCGCAATCTTCACCAACACCTCCGCCATCTTCACCAACATCTCCATCACCTTCCCCCCTCTATCTACAGCGGTCCACTCTCCCGCAACCCGCCGTACCCTCTACTTGAACATGGTGCTTTATGCTTCATATTATTATACAATGATGTTTTGCTATCCTATGATGTCTGAGTAGATTTTCGTTGTCCTATCGGTGGTTGATGAATTGCTATGATTGATTTAATTTGCTTATGGTTATGTTGCTGTCCTTTGGTGCCCATCATATGAGCGCGTGCGTGGATCACACCATAGGGTTATTTGTATGTTAGTGGGACTATGTATGGGAGGGCAAGAGTGACAGAAGCTTCAACCTAGCATAGAAATTGATGCATACAGGATTGAAGGGGGACCAATATATCTTAATGCTATGGTTGGGTTTTACCTTAATGAACGTTAGTAGTTGCAGATGCTTGCTAATAGTTCCAATCATAAGTGCATAGGATTCCAAGTCAGGGATGACATGCTAGCAGTGGCCTCTCCCACATAAAACATGCTATCGGTCTAGTAAAGTAGTCAATTGCTTAGGGAAATTTCGCAACTCCTACCACCACTTTTCCACACTCGCTTTATTTACTTTATTGTGTATTTATCTAAACAGCCCCTACTTTTTATTTACGCGCTCTTTATTATCTTGCAAACCTATCTGAAAACACCTACAAAGTACTTCTAATTTCATACTTGTTCTAGGCAAAGCGAATGTCAAGCGTGCATAGAGTTGTATCGGTGGTCGATAGAACTTGAGGGAATATTTGTTCTACCTTTAGCTCCTCGTTGGGTTCAACACTCTTACTTATCGAGAACTGTTGCGATCCCCTATACTTGTGGGTTATCAAGACGTTTTTCCGGCGCGGCTGCCGGGGAGCCATAGCGAGGGGTGAATATTCTCGTGTGTGCTTGTTTTCTTTATCACTAAGTAATTTTTATTTGCTGTTATAAGTTGTTCTCTATTTTTAGTTATGGATATGGAACAAGAAATACCAAAAAATTTAGGTTTACTTGCTACCCAAGGAGACGAGGAACCTCCTAAAACCCTTGATGCTCATTATGTGAAAGATATCATGTACTACTTTGATAATCCTGAGAAAACCCCATTCAATTATATAATTGGAGACACGTTGGATCAACGTGAATACTTTAGGGATTATCGTTTGACACAAAAAGGGAAACTATTATGGGATCAAATTCATATGTTGCATTGGTATGCTCGGCAACTTTGCTTGAGATATGACTATACTTGTTGCTCTAGGATGAAGGCTCCACACCTTCCCTTTTCATGAAAATTTAATGATGATAAAACCTTGGCTTCTTATGCTAATGGTATATATGATTACTATGATGTGGAACAAATAGAAGAATTTGCTGCTTTTATGGGTGCTTATGAAATTGAATCTTTGTTTAAAGAGTGTGAAAATTTTGATGATTCAGTTTATAGACCTGAAAATTGTAACATCCCAAATTTTCAATTTGGAATGTTATACACTACATCATCATTGCATATCATATTGTGTTGCATTCTGGTTGATCCTAGAAATTCTACGCAACTCAAGGACCCTTAGAGAGAGTTGGGGATTTCGTTATTTTCATATTTGAGTTTTTTCAAATTTTGAAAATAGGATCATTTGATTTTATTTATTTTATCTTCAATTATTTCTATTACAAAAATATGAGAGAGGGAATAAAATGACTTTCCCAAAATAAAGAAATATTGAGGATTTAATAAAAAAATCAAATAAGATTTTTTTGGTTTTATTTGCTATTTTATTTGTATTAGGGAAAAATGTGCTTTTTTCAAAATTGCATTTAGGCCCCAAATAAATGTTCATCTTGTGCGGCTTGATTTTAGAAGCCGGGGAAAATTTATTTCAGGATTTTTGGAGTCCGTTTAGTATTCCTTTTTTCCCGAGCGTTATTATTTAAAAAACGAACCGACCTAACCGGGCCGTGTCTGACTAGGACACTTGGCCCGGCCGGCCTTCGAATAGTGCCCCGAGGCCAGCCCAAGCCGTGCCCCGCCCCCGAAACCCTAACCCTAGGCCGCGCCGCCGCCGCCGCCGAAGCCGCGCCCGCCGCCTCACCGCCGCCCGCGCCGCGCCGCTTGCCGCCGCCGCCAGACCCCCGCCGCGCCGCCTTGCCGGACCGCCGGATCCGCCGCCGCCGGAGGTAGTTTTTTTTTTGCCGCCGGTTTTTTTAGAAAACCGATCGGTTTTCCGTCGGTTTTGTTTGGTTTTTTTAGTTTCGGTTTTTTTAAATAGATCAGTTTTTCCAGTTTATTTAATTAGCGAGCGTTCGTCCGTTCGTTCGTTTTAATGAACATTCGTCTTCTTTTTCTCGGATTAAATCCGCGATTTTTCTGATCGCGATTTCTGATTCGATTTTCGTTTTAGTCTAACTTTTCGCTCGTTTATCGGAATTAGGCGATTCAAGCGCCTGGAGTTTCGTCTCGAAACCTTCTTTCCATTTAACCAACTCAAACAAGCTTTTTCCACTATAAAAATTGCCCTAGATCCAGAATAGTAAATGAAGCCTGTTTCGTTTGCCGTTTGTCTTCCGTTGCTTCGTTCGATTTGATTCTTTTGCCAACCGGAGTTCTTAAGTTGAACTTTCTAGTTAGATCTCTTATTTGAGTTTTACCTGTGCATTAGTTGAGTACTTATTGTATGCTTGTTTGTTTGCGATAGAGTACCCGGAGTGCGCCGCTTGCTACTTCAACTCGCTAGGTTTCCCGGATCATCAGCAAGGCAAGTAACACTTTTATCATGCTTTCCCATTACCCAGTTTTATTGCATTAGATCAATCCTCACACATTGCATGATTAGGATCTAATTAAATTGTGGGTTTGGGAAGTAGTGGAGGTAGTACCTATTACTGTTATTATCAAACCTTTGGGAGTTACTTCTACGTTTGCTTATTATGCCATGCTATGCTAGTAGACGTGGATTGGGTGAGTGTATCCATGACAGATGTGAGATTGTTAATTAATGGTTTATTTAAGGTGGCAACTTAAATACACATCTGGCTGGATTGAGGCACCTGGGTATTCCAGTGATTGCATGTTTTTCTTTATGGACCGCCACCCAGGCTCAAAGGGATCATGAGATTATTCATGCTAGAAACTTCCGTGTGCAGCCACAAGCTACTATGGGCTCTAACATAGTTGACTAAGTTGTGCGAACTCTTACAGTGGTAGACTAGCATATGTAGGGAAAAGTAGGTGTAACGGTCTACCCGATCGTAAGGTGCTAGCACTTCTGAAAGACTATGTCTCGGTCATCCATTTCTCAAACACCATGTAGTGCTAGAAACCAAACGGAGGCGATCGAGTCTTGTGGGGAAAAGTGCGTAAACCTCTGCAGAGTGTATAAACTAATCATGATTAGCCGTGTCCCCGGTTATGGACATCTTGAGTATCTAGTACCTGGATTATCATGTGAATCTCAACATGTTACTCTAAAATTAATTTTGTTGGGTTTTGTTAATGATGATGCTTAATTGGGATTGAGAATGATGTCAACCATTCTCAATGTTTAACAACTACCATGATAGTTAAATAAAATTTATTCCTTTGCAGTAGGAAAAAAATGGCTTTATGCAAAACTGTAACCATAGAGCTTTCCACCAGCCAAATATGCATATAGAATAGCCTATTTCATTCCATTACTCTCTATGTGTTACTTTGCCAGCATATTCCATGTGCTGACCCATTTCGGGCTGCAACGTTAATGTTGCAGACTTTTCAGACGACGATTAAGGTGCTTTTAGGTCGTGGTTCTATACTCAGTGATGCCGTTGGAGTTGGTGGACTCACTTATCTTCCAAGCCTTCCGCTGTTCTCGTTATTAGATGGCCTTAAGCCATATTTATTGTAATAAGTTCTCATTTGAGACACTCGATGTAATAAGTGTGTGATTGCTACTCTGTTATAAATCCTTCAAGTACTATGTGGTGTCAGCATTACTGATCCAGGGATGACACCTGAGCACAGAGATTGGACCATTTGAGGTCTGGTCGCTATAAGATGGTATCAGAGCACACGCTGACTGTAGGACACGACCACTAAGCTAAAGACCTAGATCACTACTCACTCTTCTCATTCTGACTCCTCATCTTTTCTACTCTTTTAGGATGGCGGATGCAAGGAATAAGTTCACGCAACCGGATGAAGATAAACCCTTTGGACGTCACTTGAAGGAAGTCACTAGATACCTGAACATAGGAGTACCAAGCTTCACCGGAACCTACAACGCCACTTTACCTGAAGAAGAGCGCTGGATGATTCAAGTTCAAGTTCCAGGAAGGACGTTCATGCCAGTCACTGAGCCCATAGAGTTTTCTTTTGATGCACCAACTTGGAGTCTAGGAAAGAGCATGGCAGCTCACATCGCCATGGGACGTATTGGAGAATTTTACCGCAATGATATCAAGGATACTATCTACCAGATTTGTGGGCGCCGAGATGAGCACTGGGAGATGATCAGCACCAGGAAGCATAGATCAGTTGCAGCTTTTATCCAGGAGTTAAACCAGCACATTCGACGTCAGGAGAATTAGATGTGCGCAGACATGATAGATCTGAAGAAAGCAAGGACAAGAATCAAGGAACTGGAGGAAGAACTCAAGGCTACACGTGAAGATTATGAAGAGGAAATCGAAGTATTAGTGGAAAAGAATGACGATCTGATCAAGAAGATTGGAATATTCATTGGAGACCCTACACCAGTAGAAGAAGACGAAGAACCCAAGGAGATTCGCCCGGAAGACTACATCATCATCGACGACACCGACTCGGATCCAGATGATAGCGATGATGACTATGTTGATGAAGCTGGAGCAGATATCATGGAGTCTGCAACCGAAGAGTATTTCTAGTAGACCACCCCATCAGTAGTAGTAGTCCACCATGTAAATATAGTAGTCCGAGCACTTTTGCGATAGTTAGATCGATTGTAAGCCCTTGTTTGATTGAATGAAGTGAATTGTTTGCTTTTGCCTCATGTGCATATGGGTAGTGTTTTCTCTTTAGACCCTCTCTATTCTTAAATCTCATCTTTTCTAAACCCTTAGATGCCTCCGAGACGTGACCCCAGATTTACCTTCCCACCAGAGCTCACTTAGTTGATCCAGCAGCAGAACACATTAATGCAGTTGCTAGTCCAGAATCAGAATCAGGGGAACAACAACAACAACCCACCACCACCACCACCACCACCACCTATTGATCACTTAGCCCGTTTTCTTAGGCTGAATCCACCGGTGTTTTCCAGTAGCACCGAGCCGATAGTAGCAGATGATTGGCTCCGCAAGACAGCAAGAGAGTTGACCACGGCAGGATGCACAGATGCGGAAAAAGTGAAGTTTGCCGCACATCAGCTAGAAGGACCTGCAACATCATGGTGGGAGAATTTCACAGCCACTTTCCCTGTCGACACTGTCACGTGGGACCAGTTTCAGCAAGCTTTTCGTACTGCCCATGTTTCAGCAGGAGCTATGGCCATGAAGAAGCGAGTTTCGCAACTTGCGCCAAGGAGGAAGGACAGTTGGCCAGTATGTGGAGGACTTTAGTAAGCTAGCACGTTATGCCCCAGATGACGTTGCTACGGATGCAGCTAAGCAGGAGAAGTTTCTGGAAGGATTGAATGATGAGTTGAGCATGCAGTTGATGGTAGCAACCTTCAACAACTACCAGGAGTTGGTAGATCGTGCTCTCATGATTGAAGGGAAGCAGCAGTAGATCGAGAACCGCAAGAGGAAGTATGGACAAGGGAAGTACAATTCTGGAGCTCAGCACAAGCCACGTTTTACCCCTAGACCAGGAGGACATTTCCAGCATACCCATGGAGGAGGTAGCTCACACAATCACAATGGCCCCAAGACTGGTAATGGGAATGGAGGAAGCAACGACCAAAACCGCACCAACCCATCAACCCCAGCCAAGAAGGAAAGACCTGAGCCAAGTCACTTGTTTTAAGTGTCAGAAGACCGGACATTATGCCAACGAATGTCCTGAATCACAGAATGGAAATGGCAATGGAAGCTCTAGGAAGAAGCTGAACCCTTTCAACAGGGGACAGGTGAACCACGTTAACGTGGAGGAGGTTGAAGAGCAGCCGGATGCAGTAGTCATTTACTGCACTCGTTCTTTTTGATACTGGTGCATCACATTCATACATATCAAGGGGATTTGTGGATAAGTATAAACTGCCAACCCAAGCCCTTAGGTCACCCATGTTAGTAACCTCGCCTGGAGCAGAGTATATGGCTAGCCTATGGTGTGATCGATTACTATTAAGGATTGGAAACTACGTATTTCCCTCATACCTAGTAGTGTTGGAATCTCAAGGATTGGATGTGATATTAGGCATGGATTGGTTGTCAAAGTATGAAGGGAATATTGAATGTGCAAGTAAGTCAATTTTTCTTACCACCCCAGAAGGAAGAAGGATCAAGTATGTATCACGTCATGTGCCAAAAAGACTCAAGTAAATTGCCTAACAGGAGTTGTGCAGGAGGAAGTACCAATAGTGAAGGATTTCCCTGATGTATTTCCCGAGGAATTGCCAGGCATGCCACCGAATAGAGATATTGAGTTTTTGATTGAGCTTTTGCCAGGCACGTGGCCAATATCAAAGAGACCATATAGGATGCCCGCAAAGGATTTGGTGGAGATTAAGAAGCAGATTAAGGAGTTACTGGATAAGGGTTATATTTTCCCAAGTTCTTCACCTTGGGGATCGCCAGTACTTCCAGTAGAAAAGAAGGATGGATCGTTAAGGATGGTTGTTGATTATCGAGGATTGAATGAAGTAACCATCAAGAACAAGTACCCACTACCAATGATCAATGATATGTTTGATCGATTGTAAGGAGCTAAGGTATTTTCCAAGATCGATCTGCGATCAGGATACCACCAGTTCAAGATTCGAGAACAAGATATACCTAAGACGGCTTTTACCACCAGGTATGGGCTGTACGAGTATACCGTTATGTCATTTGGTCTGACTAACGCACCAGCATATTTCATGAACATGATGAACATGGTGTTTATGGAGTTTCTGAATAAATTCGTGGTAGTGTTCATTGATGATATCCTGGTTTACTCAAAGAATGAAGTGGAGCATAAGGAGCATTTGCGTTTGGTGCTTGGTAAACTCAGAGAACATCAATTATATGCCAAGTTTAGCAAATGTGAGTTTTGGTTGAAGGAAGTTGGATTTCTCGGACACGTTATATCCGGAGGAGGTATAGTAGTAGATCCCACTAAAGTTGATACCATGACCAATTGGGAAGCACCAACAACAGTTGGAGAGATCTGGAGTTTTCTTGGACTCGCAGGATACTACCGGAGATTCATTGAGAATTTCTCAAAGATTGCGAAGCCTATGATGGAGTTGTTGAAAAAGGATACCAAGTTCATATGGACCGAAGAATGTGAGGCCAGTTTCCAGGAATTGAAGAAACGTTTGGTTACATCACTTGTGTTGATTTTGCCAGATCAGACCAAGGATTATGAGGTGTATTGCGATGCTTCACGTCGAGGACTTGGAGCAGTGCTTATGCAGGAAGGAAGAGTTGTTTCCTATGCCTCACGACAGCTTAAGCCTCATGAGTTGAATTACGCTACGCATGATTTGGAGTTAGCAGCCGTAGTGCATGCATTGAAAACCTGGAGACACTTTCTCATTGGAAATCATTGTGAGGTGTACACAGATCACAAGAGTTTGAAGTATATTTTCACGCAGAAAGAGTTGAATCTCAGGCAAAGAAGATGGTTGGAGGTCATCAAGGATTATGATATGAGATTACATTATCACCCCAGAAAGGCTAACGTATTAGCTGACGCGTTGAGCCGTAAAAGCCATGTCAACACCTTAATGACGGGAGATTTACCAAGGGAGTTAGCTGAAAATCTTCGTGAGCTATATTTGGAGATAGTTCCGAGAGGCTATGTAGCAGCATTGGAGATTCAGTCTACTTTGATGGATAAGATCAGAGAAGCTCAAAGTACTGACAAGGAGATTGCCTCTATAAAGGAGAAAATAAGCAAAGGAAAAGCTAAGGGATTTCGTGAGGATGAGCACGATACCTTATGGTTTGAAGACCGTGTTTACGTACCAAATGATTCGGAGATCAGGAAGTTAATTCTGCAAGAGGCACATGATTCACCATATTCGATTCACCCAGGAAATACCAAGATGTATTTGGATTTGAAGGATACTTTCTGGTGGACCGGAATGAAGAAGGATATTGCAGAGTATGTAGTAGTTTGTGATGTATGTCAGAGAGTAAAGGCAGAGCATCAGAAGCCACCAGGATTGCTACAGCCATTGCCGATACCCGAATGGAAGTGGGATAAGTTAGGCATGGATTTTATTACGGGTTTACCTAGAACTCGTTCAGGCTATGACTCAATATGGGTTGTAGTCGATTGTTTGACAAAGGTAGCCCATTTCATTCCAGTGAAGACTACCTATACCAGTGCAAAGTTGGCAAAGATATACATGACCAGAATCATATGTCTGCATGGAGTTCCAAAGAGAATTGTATCAGATAGAGGAACCCAATTTACCTCAAAGTTCTAGAATCAGTTGCATGAAACTTTGGGTACCAGACTAGAGTTTAGTACAGCTTTCCATCCGCAGACAGATGGACAGACCGAGAGAGTCAATCAGATTTTGGAGGATATGCTGAGAGCTTGTGCGCTAGATTATAGATCTAGTTGGGACGAGAATTTGCCATATGCAGAGTTCTCTTACACCAACAGTTATCAATCCAGTTTGAAGATGGCCCCTTTCGAAGCCTTGTACGAAAGGAGGTGCAGGACCCCATTGTCTTGGGATGAAGTTGGAGACCGTCAGTTGTTTGGACCGGATCTGATTAAGGAGTCTGAACAGAAAGTGAAATTGATTCGCGACAGGCTCAAGGTAGCCTAGTCCAGGCAGAAGAGCTACGCAGATTCTAAACGCAAGGAGACAGTTTACGAAGTCAGAGACCGAGTTTATCTTCGAGTATCACCACTTCGAGGAGTTAAGCGCTTTGGAGTTAAGGGAAAGTTAGCGCCACGTTTTGTAGGACCATACAAAGTTTTGGAACGTATGGGAGAAGTAGCCTATACGTTGGAATTGCCCGAAGAATTGTCAGGAGTTCACGACGTGTTCCATGTTTCCCAGTTGAAGAAGTGCCACGCAGAGATGGCTGATATACCGCTGACAGATACAGTGCCGCTGGAAGCAATTCAGTTGGATAGTGATTTGACCTATGAGGAGAAACCAGTCAAGATTCTAGAGTATGCCAGTCGAGTCACCCGCAGCAAGGTTATCAAGTTTTGCAAAGTTCAGTGGAGCCACCACACGGAGGATGAAGCCACCTGGGAGCGAGATGAAGAACTGCCGAAGGACCACCCTCACCTATTTTCTAGCCAACCCGAATCTTGAGGGCGAGATTCATCTTAAGGGGGGTAGGTTTGTAACATCCCAAATTTTCAATTTGGAATGTTATACATTAGATCATCATTGCACATCATATTTTATTGCTTTTGGTGGATCCTAGAAATTCTACGCAACTCAAGGACCCTCGGAGAGAGTTGGGGATTTCGTTATTTTCATATTTGAGTTTTCTCAAATTTTGAAATAGGGATCATTTGATTTTATTTATTTTATCTTCATTTATTTCTGTTATCAAAATATGAGAGAGGGAATAAAATGACTTTCCCAAAATAAAGAAATATTGAGGATTTAATAAAAAATCAAATAAGATTTATTTTGGTTTTATTCGCTATTTTATTTGAATTTAGGAAAAATTGCACGTTTTCAAAAACTGCTTTTAGAGCCCAAAAAATGTTCATCTTGTTCTAAATATTTTATTTAGACAGAGACAATTTATTTTGGCATTTTTAGTTTTTTATTTATTTTTCTAGATTATTTTTTTAGGCGCAGCGAAATTGTTTTTTTTTCAAAAAACCCGCGCCCGACTGGGCCAAGGGCCCAGCTGAGCAGGCTGGCCTAGACAGCCGCCGCCGCCTCCAGCTGGATCGGGACCGGAGTCCCGATCGCCACCGCCGCCGTGTCCGGGGAAGACACGCCTCCCGAGGCGGATCCCTCCCCCAAGTCGACATCCCCGCCCCCTTAATAACCGCCGCCACCCCCAGCAACCCCACACCGCCGCCCCCGCCGCCTGCGCCACGCCGC
>NC_041392.1:530163588-530181965 GCF_002162155.2 Triticum dicoccoides
GCCGCGCCGCCCGGAGCCGCCGCCCCGCCACCTCGCGCCACCCGCCGCCCTGCCGGAGCCCCGCTGGAGAGCCGCCGCCGCTGCCGAGGTAGCCGCCGGCCAGTTTTTCAAAAAAAACCGATTCGATTTTTTTTGAAAACCCTAGTTTCCGTTTTTTTCAATAAATATATCAGTTTTTTTTCTGGTTTATTTATTTAGTGAGCGCCCGTTTATCCGTTCATTTTAACGAACGCATTTTTTGTTTAGTTTCTGTTAACGAACGTTCGTTCGTTAATTGTTCGTCGTTTTTCTTTTTCTCGGATTAAATCCGCGGTTTTTCTGATCGCGATCTCTGATCCGATGTTCGTTCTAGTTTATCGTTTCGCTCGTTTATCGGAATCAGGCAATTCAAGCATCTGGAGTTTTGTCTTGAAACCCTCTTTCTATTTAACCAACTCAAACAAGTTTTTGCCACTGTAAAAATTGCCTTAGATCCAGAATAGTAAACGAAGCTTGTTTCTTTTGCCGTTTGTCTTTCGTTGCTTCGTTCGTTTTGATTTTTTTGCCAATCGGAGTTCTTAAGTTGAACTTTCTGGTTAGATCTTTTGTTCGAGTTTTACCTATGCATTAGTTGAGTACTTATTGTGTGTTTGTTTGTTTGTTTGCGATAGAGTACCCGGAGTGCACCGCTTGCTACTTCGAATCACTAGGTTTCCCGGATCATCAGCAAGGCAAGTAACACCTTGATCATACCTCCTACTACCCAGTTTTATTGCATTAGATCAATCCTCACACATTGCATGATTAGGATCTAATTAAATTGTGGGTTTGGGGAGTAGTTTAGGTAGAACCTATTACCTGTTTATTATCAAACCTTTGGGAGTTACTGTACGTTTGCTTATTATTGCTATGCTATGCTAGTAGACGTGGGTTGAGTGAGTGTATCCATGACAGATGTGAGATTGTTAATTAATGGTTTATTTAAGGTGGCAACCTAAACACATATCTGGGTGGATTGAGGCACCTGGGTATTCCAGCGATTGCCTGTTTTTTTTTGGACCGCCACCCAGGTTCAAAGGGATCATGAGATTATTCATACTAGAAACTTCCGTGTGCAGCCACAAGCTACTATGGGCTCTAGCATAGTTGACTAAGTCGTGCGAACTCTTATGGTGGTAAACTAATCATGGTTAGCCATGTCCCCGGTTATGGACATCTTGAGTATCTAATACCTGGATTATCATGTGAATCTCATCATGTTACTCTAAAGTTAATTGTTGGGTTTTTAATGATGATGCTTAAATGGGATTGAGAATGATGTCAACCATTCTCAATGTTTAATAACCACCATTATAGTTAAATAAAATTTATTCCTTTGTAGTAGGGAAAAATTGGCTTTACGCAAAACTGTAACCATAGAGCTTTCCACCAGCCATATATGCATGTAGTATAGTCTTATTTTTCCATTGCTCTCTATTTGTTACATTGCCAGCATAATCCATGTGCTGACCCATTTCAGGCTGCAACGTTAATGTTGCAGACTTTTCAGACGATGATTAAGGTGCCTTTAGGTCGTGGTTCTATACTCAGTGATGCCGTTGGAGTTGATGGACTCACTTATCTTCCAAGCCTTCCGCTGTTATCATTATTAGATGGCCTTAAGCCATATTTATTGTAATAAGTTCTCTTTTGAGACACTCGATGTAATAAGTGTGTGATTGCTACTCTGTTATAAATCCTTCAAGTATTGTGTGGTGTCAGCATTACTGATCCAGGGATGACACCGGAGCACAGAGATTGGACCGTTTGAGGTCTGGTCGCTACAAGATGGTATCAGAGCACACTCTGACTGTAGGACACGAACACTAAGCTAAAGCCCTAGATCACTACTTACTCTTCTCCTTCTGACCTCTCATCTTTTCTACTCTTTTAGGATGGCGGATGCAAGGAACAAGTTCATGCAACCGGATGAAGAAACACCCTTCGGACGTCACTTGAAGGAAGTCACTAGATACCTGAACATAGGAGTACCAAGCTTCACCGGAACCTACAACGCCACATTACCTGAAGAAGAGCGCTGGATGATTCAAGTTCAAGTTCCAGGAAGGATGTTCATGCCAGTCACTGAGCCCATAGAGTTTTCTTTTGATGCACCAACTTGGAGTCTAGGAAAGAGCATGGCAGCTCACATCACCATGGGACGCGTTGGATAAGTTTACCACATCACCATGGCAGCTCAATTGCAGCTTTTATCCAGGAGTTAAACCAGCAAATTCGACGTCAGGAGAACCAGATGTGCGCCGACATGATAGATCTGAAGAACGCGAGGACAAGAGTCAAGGAATTGGAGGAAGAACTCAAGGCTACACGTGAAGATTATGAAGAGGACATCGAAGTATTAGTGGAGAAGAATGACGATCTGATCAAGAAGATTGGAATATTTATGGGAGGCTGAGGGAGTCCTGGATTAGGGGGTCTTCGGACAGCCGTACTATATCCTTTGGTCGGACTGTTGGACTATGAAGATACAAGATTGAAGACTTCGTCTCGTGTCCGGATGGGACTCTACTTGGCGTGGAAGGCAAGCTAGGCAATACGGATATGAATATCTCCTCCTTTGTAACCGACCTTGTGTAACCCTAACCCTCTCCGGTGTTTATATAAACCGAAGGGTTTTAGTCCGTAGAAGAACATACAATCATACCATAGGCTAGCTTCTAGGGTTTAGCCTCTCTGATCTCGTGGTAGATCTACTCTTGTACTACCCATATCATCAATATCAATCAAGCAGGTAGTAGGGTTTTACCTCCATCAAGAGGGGCCGAACCTGGGTAAAACATCGTGTCCCCCACCTCCTGTTACCATCCGGCCTAGACGCACAGTTCGGGACCCCCTACCCGAGATCCGCCGATTTTGACACCGACATTGGTGCTTTCATTGAGAGTTCCGCTATGCCGTTGCTACCAGGAAGGATGTCTCATCCCGTCTTTAAAGACGGCACTGTTGCTAAAGGAGCTTTGGCTGTCGGCCAAACTCTCCGGCTAGGTGGTTTTCTTATGACCGCCTGTTCTGCCGCTGCGCCGATGATGACTTCTCGGGTCATCGAAGGCAATCTTCACGTCATCTCGGAACTCGCCGAGAAGTTAGATCCAATGGAGCTCTCTTCCCTGAACGAACTCCTGGATCGCATCGCCGCCCTGGGAGTCGCTACAGACTACGATCTGATTGGGCCTAAACCCGATCTGAGAGAGATCAACTCTCCCCAGGTCACTCATCATGTTGAAGTGGTGGAGGAACAATGCGGCAACCCTTCATCTATCTTAAGGACTAGCTATGTACGGATTCCCGATCCCTCCAAGCCGGATACCCGCGGAGGGGAGGGCGTCACTCAAGGCCTGAACCTAGAGTCAGGCAGCGGGCTAGATTTATCGGATAACATCCAAGAATCCAAACTTCCGAGTTCGGAAACTCCTTGGCCCCTGAGTCTCAGATTGGGTGAGGATTCGGGCTCAATTAAACCCACCCACCCAAACATAAGCGATCTATCCCAAATTAGGCAAGAGCCCGAAGAAATAGTACACCATTACTGGGCCAGATTCCTCCTGGTCATGAACATGATAAAGGACTGCCGCGAGGAAGACGCAATTTCATTCTTCTGCAATAATTGCACGGACAAGGGAATCCTTAATGCCATAAGTCACCGTGAAATTACACGCTTTGCTGACTTGGTGTCCATAGTACGAAAGTACTGTGCGATGGAAAGTGTCGGGGATATACGCCGCGGTGTAAACCGGCAGAAAGTTAACCCGGCTGGACTTGGCGGTTTATCTGAAGATCCCGCTGACACTTGGCGAGTTACTGGCGACCCGCCCTGACCTGGCGGTTTACAAGACCCACCTGGTCATTATGACTCACTGGTGATCCGACGTGCGGGACAGATGGATGACAAGGCCCAAGGCCCAGAAGGCCGGTTCACGTTTAATGGTGGGCCGGTTTAGGAATGAAGGCATGAAGAACGTTTATCTTACAAGGAGTTAAGACCTGGACTTGTATCCGGTTTGTATTAAAATAGACTAGTCCTAATCCTAATAGGACTCCACATGTAACCCGCCCCTTCAACATATATAAGGAGGGGCAGGGCTCCCCAAAAAAGGGGGGAAGATTCACAAGTTCCACAAGTTGGACAAGTTAGGTTTAGACAATAGCTCTCGAGATAGAGCATTCTTGTAATCATGATCATCATCATCAATATCAATGAAGCAGGATGTAGGCTTTTACCTCCACCGTGAGGGGCCGAACCTGGGTAAAACATCGCGTCTCTCGTCCCGCTCAACCCCTCTCAAGCTACCACATAGATGCGTTGGCCTCACGACTAAGTCCTGACACTAAGGACATCTACCGTGACAATTCCACGATAGTTGGCGCCCACCGTGGGGCTCGCGCACGGTGGTGTTGAGTTCTTGAAGGGATTTCTCCAACGGATCGAGAAGTTCACAATTTTTCCAGATGAAGAATAGCCGGTTTGAGAGGATTTACATCAGCTCGAAAGATCATCAGTCTAGATTTACAAATTAGTGGGATTTAAAGATCAGGAGGAATTAGGGTTGCGAGTAACTCCGCTCGGCCCCTATCTTGCAAGTCCCATCATACTCACCGAGGCAATCTTCACATGGGATATTCTAGTCTACTTCGTCTCGGATCTCGCGATAGAGATCAGAATAAAAAGTTTCATCGACGAGTCAGGAGGATCCGATCTACTACTACTTCAGCAACAAAAACCATCTACACACAAAACCTAGGGCAGTGCTGGTCGGATTCGACAGAGCGCGCGTGCGTTGCAGTTGTGTCAGATGCCGCCATAATCAGTTCATATGCAAGGAAAAAGCATTAAGCCATGGCATGGGTTCTGCGCGGTTAGCCAGATGCGTGCCAAGCACCGATTCAGATTTTGAGATCTGATAAAAGTTTGGTGTTACGTGAAAAAAAAGAGTTGGGGTCACGACCCAGAAACAAATAACGACTCTAACTCGGATTGACTACATCAAATCGCCTTTGATGCATCTGCGGCCTGACCTGCGGTTCGCTTTTGCCAGAAGCTAACCGGCGAGTTGCCGGTGAGCCTCGCCCTTGCTAAACCGCCACGGCATCCGCTTCTGAGTTGCCGCCATCGAGCTGTTGCGCCGCCGGCCGCCTCGTCTTGCCCTGGATTGGAAGCCACCGTATCCACGGACGTACTCCAGCAATTTGGATTTTCTCTCCTCCAAGAGGCCTCGATCGTGCAAAACGCGGACTCCGCCTCCCGTCCGAGTCGCAGCCGCGCCTCGTGTCCCGTCCGAGTCGCCGTCGCACCTCGCCTCTCCTGGGTCGCCTTCACCGACCCGCTCCCGTGATCGGCAAGCCTCTGTCATGGCTCATATCCATCCGCCTCCATGGTGCTTACCTCGAGGAGCGCTTGCTCCGCTGTGGCTAGACCTGGGCCGCCCTCACCGCATCTGGGCTATCTCGCCTTGAGCCACCTCGGAGAGCCTCCCCGCGTTGAGCCGCCGCCGGGGAGCCGCCGTTACACTCCGCTTCTACCACAGCCCTGTGACACTGAGCCGCCATTACTGACGCGCCGAGCCACTGCAGCGGCCACCTTGTCCGAGTCAACCTGAGCCCTCGTCTGAGCCAGAACAACTTCTCGTCAAGTTGTTGTCGCTGGTTTTGGCCTCACTCCGCTCTTATTGAGGCCGAGCTGCCGCCGCCCTGCGTCGACCGCGCTGCTACTGTACCCTCCGGTGTGTCGTACCGGCGCCACCAAGCCACCGGATCCAAGCTTCTGCCATGACCGAGCCGCTGCAGTTGCTGCCGGTTGTTGAATGTCTGGGTCTCACCCACCGAACCAGTGCCTGAACCGCCGCTGCGGCGTCTCTTTGCTGGCGTCGGTTAACCCGCCGCTCTCCTGAGCCGCCTCGAAGGGCCTTGGCTCCGCCACAAGTTGCCTCCGCGGCAGCGATGTTCTCATACTGCTGAGTCGCCCAGGCTCACCTCTGCTCTGTGCGCATGTGTGTGTACACAGCCGTCCAAGCCACCATTTGGGCCCAGCAGGACCCTGTCTCGCCGGGTCACCCACCTGAGCTCAGCACCTGCTGTTGTAACCCACCGCTGCCGCCCCGGTTTAAGGTCTCCTGAAATAAGAGTCACCCCGGTTTAAGATCTCTTTAAGAGAGTGGTTAAAGCACCGTGAAACTGCCATGGATGATTCATGGGCGATATATATATGGATTATCCATCGTCCGGACAAGTCAGGTGATGTTTATCTAAGTTATTTTGTGACATATATTGTTTTTATAATAGGAACAATTACTTTCGACCGTATATTTTGATATGCAGAACAATTATTCATTATAAACGTGGTTTATATCATGTGTGCGGAGCATGCGCTGGCAACGCCCTGCCCGGTGTTCGTCCGTGCTACATTACATGGTGAATGGACACGTACAAGATGCCGCCCTTACGGCCGGATTACATTAGCTTACCGGGACAGCACCTATGATTAACTCGCCCGTCCGTACCGGTTCACGACGACACGGACAACTCGCCCGTCCACCCTCGCGGCCAGTTCACGCGTCCGCGCCGGTCTACAACGTGGAGGACAATTTCCTCGTCTGCGCCGGTTTACAACACCGGACCGGCTCATCTGCTTAGCTCCCGCGACCGACTCACCTGCAGGTAATTTCAGCTTCACCGGGTGATCATCAACTCCGCGGTGATAATCTCTGACCTGACGCATCAGGTGAAATCCATCCGGTATATTTTTATATTATATATTTCTTTCTTTAAAAAAAGAGGAGCCATTACTTTGTATTGCAAAGTTCTTCAATGTAGGACAAATTAAATCACAAAGCTTTGAAGCTCTCAATATCCGGTTTAACATCCGGTTCAAGAAGAATTTATCTCTTGCAAAAAGTTAAAAATTGCCAAAGAGGACCTGCTGCCATGATGCACGGTTCAAACATGGGTATCCCGCCTTACTGGCCTGACATATTATTGATCACATGGGGGCTTCTGCTTCATAAAGCAGGGTCTCTGGTCTTTTACATCATGTGTGGTTACACAGAGTTGTTCTAAAGCGGCCTCTGGTTTACCCCTTGAGTTAGCTTTTTAAAAGCATTGTGTTATATCACTTGGAGGATTGGTCGTGTCCGAACCAATACCATACCTATTGATAGGCGAGAGCCACCAGATCACTTGGGGACTTGGTCACGTCTGAACCACTCATGCCTCTTGATCGGCCTAAGGCCACAGAATCACTTGGGGGCTTGGTCGAACCCGAACCATCGCCATGCCACTTGGTCGGCATAAATGCCACGGTTTCATTTGGGGACCTAGTGGACTAGAACCATAGTTACACCTAACGGGAGCTTGGTCGTGTTCGGCCATGGTAACGCCATTTGATCAACTCAAATAAACCTTTTTTGCAAACGGTTTTGTCATTGCTTTTGCTTCGCACTTTTCTTTGAAAGATTTTTCTTTCTTTTTATTGCATTTTTTAAAATCAACAAAGTTTTCAACCAATCAATTGACGGAACACAGTTCACGTCAATCCGGAGACTATTTGCCCGGTTGGATCCTTGTTGTTAACATCCTCTTAAGGAGTAACACGGTGTTTATCACAACCCGGCACGGTTTTATTATAAACCGGCAAAATATGGAAGGAGTTATCAGTACTCAAGATTTGGGTTATCACCCTTACTACAAAAAGTTGGTAAAACCAACGATGTGATTCAATGTCACAGGTATGATATATTTCATATTTGATTATTCTTAAGTGCAGCCTTGGTTATAAACCCGGGTTATATGTTGGGTATTATGACCCGTCCGGCGGTAAACCGCCAGGACACTTTAAACTTGTTGTATGCAGAAACAGGTTTGTTAAACCGGCCTGGCTTTGGACAACAAGTCGCCAGTATATATTTGGATTGCATCATTGGAATCATGCGCTCATAAATCATTGGGTTATATTATTCAAATAGCCAAACTTGGCTGAATTTTCATTATGATATTGAATTAATAAGGTTTTCATAACGGATTATATTATCTTAAATAGCCAACATGGCTGGATTTTTATTATTAAGGTTTTCAAAGTCGCTATAGCGCAATGTCTACTCTTTTATCAAAGGATATGATTTATTCTACAATGGAAGGAATAGTCCCGAGTCACTGCAGGCTTACAACCCGGTACTTGGGGGCTACATTATTCAAATTGAGATTACATGCAAGTCTCATGTCGCTGCAAGCATGCACCATGACACTTGGGGGCTAATGCAAAGTCATTTTTACTAGTCTTATTGAAGACCCGACTCATCATATTATAATGAGCCGGCCCTTGGGGGCTACCAATTGCTCCTGTCAACAATTCAAGGTACACAAGTTTTCGTCCATAATATTGAAGAATCCATTGCTCAGTTGGTAAAGCACAAAGCTCTTAACCTTGTGGACGTGGGTTCAAGCCCTACGATGGAAGCTAAATTGTAATATGTTATTTTCATTAAAGTATATATATCAAGGCCCGGTTCAGTATTATCTTACTAAGCCGGCCCTTGGGGGCTACACGTTGCTGTTCAAAGTTTACAAGATTATACTTACAAAGTCCCTGCTCATTATTGCATAATGACCTGGCCCTTGGGGGCTACACTGGTTGAAGTTTTTATGAGCATCAAGTAATTACAAGTCCCAGGTTGCTGCAAGCATGACAACCCGACACTTGGGGGCTACATATATGGAGTATTCAGTTTTGAGATGAACAAACCGGATTTCTTCAAGGTTGAAACACTTATTGGAGCAAGTCTTAAGTTATCACTATGTTGTCCTCTTAAGACTTGGGGGCTACAGGTATTATGCATATAAAGGAGGAATATCTTCATTTTATCAGTTTTGAGCAAATCAGGAAGATCAATTACATAACCCGGTGTTGACAACAATTATGACCCGGTGCCATCAATATTTATAAACCGGCCATTTTGGTAATATTAAACCGGCAAGTTTTACATCTTCAACCCGGCTGAATATCAGATAAGTATTTTCAGACCCTTATTTCTTAAACCGGCGGAGCTGAGTCAAAGGAGTTATTCTTCACAATATTTCTCGGTGACAAGCCAATGTCGGCAAATTGATTATGAAGCTGGTTTGTTGACCCGGATTTCCCAAAAGGAGGAAATAACAAGGAGTTAAGGATGATCAGGTACCGGTTTACAAAAATTCTTAACCCGGAGCATAACCTATCAAATTTGTTCTTGTGTTTATTTTGCAGCATAAGTTTACCATGAATAAATCCAAGCTAAACTTGGGGGCTAATGTCGGGGATATACCCCGTGGTGTAAACCGGCCGGAAGTTAACCCGGCCGGACTTGGCGGTTTATCTGAAGACCCCGCTGACACTTGGCGAGTTACTGGCGACCCGCCCTGACCTGGCGGTTTACAAGCAACCCACCTGGTCATTATGACTCACTGGTGATCCGGCGTGCGGGACAGACGGATGACAAGGCCCAAGGCCCAGAAGGCCAGTTCACGTTTAATGGTGGGCCGGTTTAAGAATGAAGGCATGAAGAACGTTTATCTTACAAGGAGTTAAGACCTGGACTTGTATCCGGTTTGTATTAAAATAGACTAGTCCTAATCCTAATAGGACTCCACATGTAACCTGCCCCTTCAACATATATAAGGAGGGGCAGGGCTCCCCAAAAAAAGGGGGGGAAGATTCACAAGTTCCACAAGTTGGACAAGTTAGGTTTAGACAATAGCTCTCAAGATAGAGCATTCTTTTAATCATGATCATCATCATAAATATCAATGAAGCAGGATGTAGGCTTTTACCTCCACCGTGAGGGGCCGAACCTGGGTAAAACATCGCGTCTCTCATCCCGCTCAACCCCTCTCAAGCTACCACATAGATGCGTTGGCCTCACGACTAAGTCCTGACACTAAGGACATCTGCCGTGACAATTCCACGACAGAAAGTGCCTGGAAAACCGAAATAAAATTTTGGGATAATCCGGCCTTGAATACAAACCTAGTCCGAAATAAAAGGGGACATTATCACAATACACCTGGGTTAACTACCAAAAAGCAAAAGCCCTCTATGGGGCAAGGAACTGTACTGGAGGGATGGCTCAACGGACCCTGCAAAATTCATAGTACAGCGGATGCAATATCAACGCACAGCCTTAGAGCATGTTGGATACTCCGGCAGGTGGCCAAAAGTGGTGAGGATCTACTCCTCCCAAATACCATAGAGCACTATCCCGTGGACAACAATACGGTGTTAATGGTCTTTGAGACCTTTGCGTCAAATAATAAACGCAAGCGAACACTCCGCAGCATGGCCGAAATCTGCCACGTAGCAGAAATAAATCCTTGGAGTGACACGGATATTACCTTCAATGCCAGTGACGAACCCAAAATCCGAATAGCCCGAGCACCAGCCGCACTGGTCCTCAGTCCAATCGTGGATGGCTTTCGACTCACCAAGGTACTCATGGATGGCGGCAGCGGATTAAACCTCATCTATGAGGAAACTCTTCAAAAGATGGAAATAGACTGGAGCTGCATTGAGGAAAGTAGCACAACCTTTACAGGAATCATCCCCAGTTGGGAAGCAAGCTCTGCTGGGAAAATCACACTAGATGTGGTATTCGGCACGCCGGATAATTACAGGTCCGAAGAAATTACATTCCAAGTGGCCCTGTTCAGCAGCGGATACCACGCTCTACTAGGGCAGGAGGCGTTTACAATCTTCCAAGCCATACCCCACTACGGGTACATGAAGCTCAAAATGCCCGGGCCCAACGGAATCATCACTCTTGCTAGTGATCCAGACATAGCACTCCACGCCAAAAATAAGACAGCCGCACTGGCCCTCGAGGCACTATCTGAAGGCCTAGCGGCCGAGGAACTAACTGCGCTGCGCTCCACGGTGAACAGGGACGATGTGATACTCAATAAAAGATCCAAGTCCACCTCCTGTAAACCGGCGGACGAGATAGTCAAATTCCAAGTCCATCCAATAGACCCTACAAAAACAGCTTCCGTCGGGGCACAATTAAACCCTGATGTCGACGCCGCACTGCGAGAGTTCCTACGCGAGAACTGGGACATTTTTGCCTGGAACCCTTCAGACATGCCAGGAATCCCACGCAGGCTGGCCGAGCACAACCTCAATATCCTAAAAGGATTCAAGCCAGTTAAGCAGGCTCTTCGGCGTTTCTACAAACCTAAGAGACAAGCCATGGGAGAGGAACTAGCCAAGCTATTGGAGGCCGGATTCATCAGAGACATAAAACATCCGGACTGGCTAGCAAACCTGGTGATGGTACCAAAGAAGGACAAATCCTGGCGCTTGTGTGTCGATTTTAAGGACCTTAACAAGGCCTGCCCAAAGGATCCTTTCCCCCTCCCCTGCATCGATCAAATCACCGACGCCACTGCAGGACACGATTCATTGTGTTTCCTCGATGCATACTCCGGCTACCATCAAATTAAAATGGCAGAGCCAGACCAAGCCGCAACGACATTCATCACACCATACGGCCCATTCTGCTTCAACACAATGCCCTTCGGGCTCAAAAATGCCAGCGCAACATATCAGCGCATGATTCAGACATGTCTAGCAAACTAGATCGGCAAAATAGTGGAGGAATACATAGATGACGTGGTCATTAAAACCAAGCATGTCGAAACTCTAGTAGACGACTTGAGGCTCACATTCGATAACCTCTGAACATATGACATCGAGCTCAATCTGGAAAAATGCGTTTTCGGCATACCAGCCGGAAAGCTCTGGGGAATCATTGTATCCAGTAGAGGTATTGAAGCTAATCCAGCCAAAATCCGAGCGTTGTCACAGTTGGCTACCCCAACAGACCTCAAACAAATACAAAAATTGACTAGATGCGTGGCGGCTCTAAGCCGCTTTATCTCCCGCTTGGGAGAAAAGGCATTACCCCTTTAGCGCCTCCTCCGGCGCACCGAACACTTCGAGTGGACGGATGCCACCACGGTCGGACTCAACGAAATAAAAGCCATATTGGCAACAAACCCAGTCCTGGCCGCGCCAAACATTGGCGAACCAATGCTATTATACATTGCGGCAACTCATCAAGTAGTAAGCGCAGTGCTCGTCGTCGAACGAGAAGCGGAAGGACACAAATTCCCCCCTTCAAAAGCCGGTATACTATGTGTCCACTGTCCTTACTCCATGCAAATCACGGTACCCGCATTATCAAAAGATAGCATACGCGGTATTTATGGCATCCCGGAAGCTGCGACACTACTTTCAAGAGTGTTCGATAACGGTAGCCTCGGAAGTACCACTTAACGATATTATAAACAACCGCGACACAACGGGCCGGATTGCCAAATGGGCCATTGAGCTCCTCTTGTTCGACATAACTTACAAGCCACAGCGAGCTATTAAATCGCAACTTTTGGTTGACTTCGTCGCCGAGTGGACAGAAGTCGAACTCCGTAAGGAGTACGACACATATTCAAACTGAATCATGCACTTCGATGGCTCCAAAATGTTGGCTGGTCTGGGGGCTGGCATCGTTTTGACATCCCCAACAGGAGATTCAGTTCAGTACGTAATAAAGATAATGTACACGGACTCCAACAACGCAGCCGAATATGAGGCCCTTCTACATGGTCTCTGGATGGCAATATCCATGGGCATTCAATGCCTAGAGGTGCGCGGGGATTCGAACCTCGCGATATCCCAAATAAATGGAGACTTTGATGCCAAGGATCCGAAAATGGCAGCTTATCAAAATGCTGTCCTAAAAATGTCAGCTCGGTTCGAGGGGCTCGAATTTCACCATGTGGCTCGGGAAAATAATCAGGCGGCGGATATCCTCGCCCGCATCGGTGCAAAACGTGATGCGGTCCCTCCCAACATATTTCTGGAAAGGCTCTTCAAGCCATCCATAGCATGGGAAGGGGACACCGGTAACAATAGTCTGGACCCGGCCAAAATACCCGATACCGAACTCTCTGACACAATCGGAGGCGCCGCCACCGAAATAACACATTCAGCCCACGAAATAATGGCCATTATTGCCCCGTGGACAGAACCATTCCTTGCCTACCTAACTAGACAAGAACTTCCGGAGGACCAAAATGAGGCACGCTGCAAAGTACGGCGATCCAAGGCCTACAGGGTCCATGAGGGAGAATTGTACAAAAAATGCGCTACCGGAGTCCTTCAAAGGTGCATCTCCGAAGAGGAAGGGCGGAACCTTTTGGCAGAAATTCACGCCGGACTCGGCGGTCATCACACCGCAGCCCGGGCTCTCGTAAGCAAGGCCTTCCGTATAGGATTCTATTGGCCAACGACCCGGGCAGATGCACAGGACTTGGTCCAACGTTGCGTCGGTTGCCAGCTCTTTGCAAATCAAAGCCACATGCCACCCACCGCCCTCCAAACAATCCCCATTACATGGCCCTTCACGGTCTGGGGGCTTGACATGGTTGGACCCCATAAAGGGGGAACCCACAAGAAAAAATACTTATTGGTCATGGTGGATAAATTCACCAAATGGATAGAGGCTAAACCGGTTAAAACAGTCGAATCGGGACCGGTGATAGATTTCATATCCGGGGTTGTACACCATTACGGCGTCCCCCACAACATCATCACTAATAACGGCACGAACTTCACGGCCGACGAGGTAAAACTCTGGTGCGGCAAAATGGGCATCAAGCTCGATTATGCTTCAGTCTATCACCCACAAACCAACGGACAAGTCGAACGAGCAAATGGTCTTATAATGAGCGGCATTAAACCCTTATTAGTGCGCTCCTTAATGGAGTCTGACACGCACTGGGTAGAGGAGCTCGACTCCGTACTCTGGGGGCTGCGAACCACGCCGAATTGTAGTACCGGATATACACCATTCTCTATGGTGTACGGCGCAGAGGCAGTCCTGCCCTGTGACATAATTCATGACTCACCTCGAGTGTGCATGTACGAAGAAAGAGAAGCCAAGCTCGATCGGCAGGACAGTCTGGACACCTTGGAGGAAGAGCGCGACGTAGCCAAAGCCCCTTCCACATTTTACCAGCAATAGGCTCGTAGATACCAAAGCAGAGAAGTACGGGCCAAAACTTATAACATTGGCGAACTAGTTCTACGGCTGCCGGATAAGAAAAAGAACAAGCTCGAGCCCAAATGGGAAGATCCCATCATTATCGACCAAGTTCTGACTGGTGGAGCGTACCAACTGCGGGATGCATCGACTAGTCGACTCGAGTCGAACCCATGGAATGCAGCCAGGCTTTGAAGATTCTACACTTAGCACCAGACTCTATGTTAGTCCCCTCCCTTTGTCCATTTTCTGCATATGCATTATCTGTCTTGTTTCCCTTTCTTTCTTTTATTTCTCTAGGCCTTCAAGGGTCACCTTGTGCCTCACTCGTACATTACAGATGCGCTAGCCGCACTCTTCATAACTGGGGCCTTCCTTCACAGAAGCTTAAGTTATTTACCTGGGCCTGACGCCCAACACATGTGTTGTACTTCCGCATGTACCTTTTTTCACCATTATATCCATCGATATGACTTAAGTTTTGGCCAAGCTGGGTCACCTGGCTCTTGTATTTATGCCCTACGTTCCTTTTAATTCGGCTAGGGAATAAGGGGAGCACCTCTGCAATTGTTACCGCCGGGTCAGCCGGACGTGTACCTCGGACTGGGTGAAGCTGAAAGCTAGCGTTCTTAAGGGAATATTCGGTCGGTGAACAAAAGATGACTTTTATTATCCATATCTGCCCCTAGATGATTTTTCTGCGCTTCTTATCGCAGTCCGGACATGCACTTTAGGGCATGCTTACCCAGGGAAAGGAACCCTTAACGGAACTATTCTCCCTGGAAGATGTTTCTTACTACCCATGTAATATAACATAACTAGTTGGGCACTTCTCTGATAAAGCACTAATGACCCCTACGCCTGGTCTCCACGCATGCCCCGGTTCTTACATAACCGAGAGGGTATTCGGATACACTCCGGACTGTCGGGTCCCGAGGCTAAAGCGAAAAGGTCCACCATGACAAACGATCTACAATCCGTCTAGAAGGCATTATACATGTCACTTTAAAATTACATAGTCAATTTGACTAGTTGAATTCCTCTTCAATACCATCCAATAGGCTGTCTAGTCTACAGTCCTGTTGGGAATACTTTACGGCCAATTCTACTTGGCCGTACACTAAGCTCACAGGGATCTCCTTCCCATCAGGCCCCACAGGTCCGACTTCGGTCATGTGGTTCGGGTCAGCCTTCGTGTACCGTGTCTTCACCATTGCCCAGGATTCCCTGGCGCCATGACGGTAGGCTGATATCTTCCATAATTGGAAGCACCGCCGTGCTCCCTTCAGCTTTTCTGCAAGCTCTCCAAGGCCTTCGGGTATGGAGACGGATGGCCACAAGGCCTGGGCGACGCCCTGTATCACCTGCCGAACTCGTTCGTGCAACTGTGAGAGCTCGGGAAGAAGATCACCCGTTGAACCAGGAATCTCCTCGGCAGGACGACCTGTTAGCATACCTACAGACATAACTCTGTCAGCCAACTTCCTCGCCGAACTCTTTTTCAAAGTTTGTTCAGGCACTTACTAAATATGCCGCGTCGAAGCCGTCGATTCTCCTTAACAGAGTCCGACATTTGGGCACGAACATCTTTTATTTCCACACCCAGCTTGGTGTTGGCATCTAGGAGATCATTCTTCTCCTGCCTCACCCTCGTAAGCACGCTCTCACCGGCCTTCAGCTGGCATATGAGCTGTTTCTTATCCGGATTTAATCCAGTGTCATCTGCAATTTTATCATCAGATCTGCATATACTCCGCCTTCTAATATGATACTTATCATTCGAAGGATATGTTACCAGAGGGGGTCTCTTTGGGCTCCCTTGCTGCGGCCAGTGCGGCCTGAAGTTGGGCTTTGCACTCTTCCAGCTCCTAGGAGAGTTGAATATTCTATTCTGTAAGAACATGCATAACAAATGATCCTTAAATCAGTTATCCTAACTGTTTAAAGTCTCAGGGGCTACTGATATATATAATCACCAAATTTTCTCACCCGTATGTCTTTTACATACTGCTCCGTGGCTCTGGCTAGACCATTTTGAGCGGCACGGAGGTACGTGTCTCCCGAGTTGAAGGCATCCAATGCCTCTTGGGAGAAACAAGTGTCACGAAGAGCAGTCCGGCGACACCTGTGGTTCATGGCACTTTCCACCTCGGAATTGGTGGCGGACAGTTTATCCGCATCCTTTGTCGGAGGAGAGCCCGGCGCACGCCTCGTATTCGTTCCCGCCTCCGAATCCGGCCTTGGAGCCTGGCTGGTGGAGGCGCGATTGGTAGCCTCTCCAGGTATAGTCCGGCGAGCGCCCTTTTTCCTGAAAAGAAGGCATGGGCGTTAGTATGCCTCTGAGAATAATGTCTTGCAATAAAGACGACGCGCCATACCGCTGCGCCGGTGTCTCAATCTGGACTGCGGGTCTTTTCAGCCTGCCTGGCCTCGCGGCCCCTTGTTGGCTAGTTGCCGCAGGCTCGGCCTTTTGCCTCGAGGACCTCCCCTGCAAAACACGGCTGTTATACGACAATCAAAAAAGCACAAGGACGGATCCCCTTTCAAAGTGCTGGGACTTCGGTCTCAGTCACCTGTGAGGCTGGAAGTAGCCCAGGGTAATCGGCCATAATGGCCACCAAAGCGTTGTCATTACTCGATTGGTAAAATACCCCATCGATCAGCTCCACAGATATGTCAGGATCCTCCTGGGAGGCCGGGTCAAGGGACCGTCCAAGGTCCTCGGGTTGTGGAGGAGGGCTGTTTATCTCCTTTATAGCCTGGCGTAGCTCCTGCGATGAAATCGCTAGACTGAATACTTAACTACGGGAATACAAAACGGATGGGCGAGAAAAAGTCTCCGCTTACCCAGCTCGGAGGATTGTACATAGAGAATCCACCCTGCGGGTTGACACGAAGGAATTCCTCCTCTTCTCCCTTGTATAAAGTGGATAAGATCTTTATTAGATCAGCAGCCGATCCCGGCCCTTTGTGGCCGTGGCGGGTGGCGTCATCCTCCCCATTGAAATACCACATGGGGTGGCCTCTATATTGAAGCGGCTGCACCCCCCGCATAATACATATGGCCATGACCTCGATCATGGTCAATCCAGATCGATCTAAAAAACTTATCCAGCTCATCAGGTAAAGAATGTCCCTGTCATCTTCTTCTTGGGAGCTCCATGGATGCCAGCTTCCGCGCTTCTTCAAAGGGGCGTTGTCAAACTTAGGAAGGCCGATTCTAATAGGATCCGGGAGGGGGACGTCTTCTATATAAAACCATTCTGAAGGCCAGTCTTCGGACGTCTTCTTTGGGGTTCCGAACAGGTATCCGGTCCCGGCAATACGCCACACTTCGGCTCCACCCACATGATATATTGACCCCTTCTGAGAACGGGGCACAAGGCAGAACAGCTTCCTCCACAGAGCGAAATGAGCCTCACAGCCCAAGAACAACTCGCAAAGGGCTACGAATCCCACGATATGCAGCATGGAGGCAGGCGTAAGGTTATGCAACTGGAGGCCGTAGAACTCCAGGAGCCCCCGGAGAAACGGAATCCGAGCCCTCTTACCAAATAAGGGACAAGGCATACCCGCTCTCCCTTGGAGGGATTGGGAAGGCTCTCCGCTTGCTCTCCGCCATTATAGGTGGCAAGCCCGGCTCGAACTTGGACCATGTATGCTGGGGGAAGAAATCCCTTGGTCTAAAGTATCACTAATTTGCTGTGCGAGACAGAACATCTCTCCCAATCTCCAGGCTTGGGGCTAGGGGAGCGAGAGGAGGAGCTGTGTCGACCGGCCATGATGGAATGGATCTTTGTCAAATGCGCTCCGATGAAGGCTCGCCGAGGGAAGCACTACTAGGAAAAGGGCTAAAGATAGGATTGACACTAATGGCGCACCAGAGAAGTGGTGCGCCACTACTATATTCTAATGGCGCACCAGGTAGAGATACGCCATTAGTGTGGAAGACACTAATGGCGCACCAGGAAAAAGGTGCGCCACCAGTAAAACAATTTTTTTTTCATTTTTTCAAACATACTAATGGCGCATCCTGGCAAAGTGCGCCACTAGTAGTTAGAACTACTAATGGCGCACCGGCGACAGAGTGCGCCAGTAATTTTTTTTTTACTTTTTGGCAAAAAAAACATTCTAATGGTGCACCGCTGCTGGGTGCGCCATTAGTAAGCTTCCCCCCACTCCACCTATTCCCCTCCCTCCCTTCCTCCCCACTCGACCTAACCGTATGCCCCCTCCGCCCCAACCGTACGCCGCCGCCGCACCTGCACGCCCCCTCCG
>NC_041392.1:530182200-530190968 GCF_002162155.2 Triticum dicoccoides
CCCGCGCCGTGTCTCATGTCTGCCTCTCCAACGCCACCACCGGCTGTCCCTTCATATGGACCCTCGAGCTCTGGCCGCTCAACGGGTCACTGTACCGCACCGACATGGAGGCCCGCGCCTTCCTCGCCCTCGCCGCCCGCATCAACTTCGGCGCCCGCTCGCCAGATCTAGTTAGGTCTGCCTCTTCTTTCTTTTCCCCCATTTCTTTCTTCTTATTCTTCTGTTGATTTGAACATGTAATCATTCAGTTACTGGATTCGTATAGTATACATCCATACCAAATGGTGAATTATTTTTTTAACCCGAATTTTGTCACCTCCAGCAAATTTAACCCGAATCAAGATAAGATTAATAGCCTACTTGTACTTAAGATTTGGAATGCCTAGGCCACCAGAATCCTTGCTCTTAAATACCATGCCCCAATTTGTCAAGTGATGTTTTTGGTTTACCATCCACATCCCCCCCAAAATAAATATGACAAACATCACTTTTAACCATTGTATTCTCTCAGACACTGCAGTTTTAACCACTGTAACTCCCTGTGGCATGAATTTCCCTAGCAGCGAGTTTCATAACAGACAGCAAGGAACAAGGGATTGAAAAACTTCTAGCCTGAAAAAGAACTCATATTTCTCATCTTTTCCTTAGAGAAAGGTTCCCTTTTAACCACTGTGACAACACAGAATTCACCATTTTCACTCCAAAAGATAGCCTGCAGAAGAATTCTTCTCTGGATCAGAGAGCACATAGAGTTTTTTTCTAAAAGGTTGAACCAAGATGGATGTTGGTCTTTCTTAGGGTCATAACCAAACAAACTCACCCATTTTCCCTTTTAACCACTGTATAATTTATGTCGAGAAACCGGTAAGGGTTCAAACTTTTGCTTGTTCAACCCCAACCAAGGTTCCACCATCAGAATCTGTTTTTCCAAATCCTCTTAACACTCCAACTACACTGGAGGGATTTGATTTCTATGTAGAAAGTCACAAGCCTTTCTGTTTGTAATTATACTTATCCAGTTACCATCAGGCAGTTGGCTAGGATTCATCCATAACAGAAACATCAATATTGCCAGGCAGGGAAATGTCAGGGTGTTCATTACCAAAAGCAGCACCGTCTAGTTCACGTGCACCAAAACATCTTTTATTTTCATTTTTATGTTTCAAAGAATATAATTTTCTTCTTGTTGTTGTTTTGGTCATAATCAATTACAGTTCTTAGAGTAAACACGTCCATACCAAATGGTGATTTTTTTTACTTAAATTGTGGTCCATCAATTTAACCCAATTTTGTCACCTCCAGCAAAGCATCATTTTTTTGTTCTTGGAAAGCATCAGGCTAAGATTAATATCCTCCTTAAGATTTGGAATGCCTAGGTACTCTACTACTCTGCCACCGCTTCTTTGTTTTTCCCCCTTTCTTTCTTCTTCTTCTGTTGATTTGAACATGTAATCATCTTTCCAGTGTTGCTACTCTTTCTGAAAATCACTGGATTCGTAGAGTAGCCTACATGCCAAATGGTGATTTTTTTAACACAAGTAAATTGTGATCGACCAATTCAACCCAAATTTTGTCAACTCCAGCAAAGTAGTGTCTTTTTTGTCTGTAGATTAATATCCTACTTAAGTTTTGGAGTGACTAGGCCACCAGACTCCTCCATCTTACAAACCATGCCCAAAAAACACAAAAATGAGGCATCTGTTGCATGATTTTTCCAGCCAGGGAGTTTCATAGTAGAGAGCAAGTAACAAGGGATTGAAAAACTGCTAGCCTGAAAAGAACACAGTTTCCTCCAAAACATGACATTTCTCATCTCTGGATCAGAGAGCAGACCAGACCAGAGTTTTTCCAAAATAAGGTCGAACCAAGGTGAATGTTGGTCTTAGGTTTATTTTCCAAAATTTCTTTTCCAAAATTCTTCTTATTCTTCTTCTAGTGTTATTCTTCTTCTAGTATTCTTCTAGTCTTCTTCTTTTTCTTCTTCTAACTTCTTGTTTATCATTTTGCAGATTTGATTTAATTCACGGAAGCTTGCATGGATGGAGTGCTTCTTTTCCATTTGTGTTTTTATTTTGTATCAATGTGAAAGTTTTGTGAATTGATGGATAACGGTGTTGGATGAACAATGTGAAACTTTTGTAATATGTAACGATGGAACTATGTGTTGGCTATGTATGTATATATGATGGAACTTGTGTGTTGGCTATGTATGTATATATGATGGAACTTGTGTGTTGGCTATGATTATTATATGGATGCTTGTTGTATATATGTGTGTTGGATATCTCATAGGTGAAATAGTGACTTGAGATTAAGAAAAAAATTTAAAAAAATTGTTACTAATGGCGCACTACCGTGTGGTGCGCCATTAGTATAGCAGACACTAGTGGCGCACCGTGGGAAAAACTAATGGCGCACTGCCTGGTGCGCCATTAGTATACTAATGGCGCACCACTGGTGCGCCATTAGTAAAAAATCCTAGTGGCGTGATACTAATGGCGCACTAGTGATGCGCCATTAGTAGGCAAAACTGGTGCGCCATTAGTAGCCCTTTTCCTAGTAGTGAGGATGGTGTGATTTGGATCTGAATCCTTGTCTTTTTAATAGGCAGCTCTTTCACACAGCTAGGGGGTAAATGTAAAAACACCCTAGCTCTTCACATTCGCTCGACATGTGGAAAGTGGCCATTATTGGGCGTGGAAGCTAAGGAGTGCAACATTCACAAAAGGCCGGACACTATTTCGACAGGTACACGGAATTTAGAGAGGAACCCGCCTTGCAATGCCGAAGACAATACTGCGCGCCGGACTCATCGTCATTGAAGCCCGGTTCAGGGGCTACTGAGGGAGTCCTCGATTAGGGGGTCTCCGGACAGCCGGACTATATCCTTTGGCCAGACTGTTGGACTATGAAGATACAAGATTGAAGACTTCGTCTCATGTCCGGATGGGACTCTACTTGGCGTGGAAGGCAAGCTAGGCAATACGGATATGAATATCTCCTCCTTTGTAACCAACCTTGTGTAACCCTAACCCTCTCCGGTGTCTATATAAACCGAAGGGTTTTAGTCCATAGAAGAACATACAATCATACCATAGGCTAGCTTCTAGGGTTTAGCCTCTCTGATCTCGTGGTAGATCTACTCTTGTACTACCCATATCATCAATATCAATCAAGCAGGACATAGGGTTTTACCTCCATCAAGAGGGCCCGAACCTGGGTAAAACATCGTGTCCCCTGCCTCCCGTTACCATCCGGCCTAGACGCATAGTTCGGGACCCCCTACCCGAGATCCGCCAGTTTTGACACCGACAGAGGCCCTACACCAGTAGAAGAAGACAAACAACCCAAGGAGATTTGCCCGGAAGACTACATCATCATCAACGACACCAACTCGGATCCAGATGATAGCGATGATGACTATATTGATGAAGCTGGAGCAGATATAATGGAGTCTACAACCGAAGAATATTTTAAGTAGACCACCTCATCAGTAGTAGTAGTCCACCATGTAAATATAGTAGTCCAAGCACTTTTGCGATTGTTAGATCGATTGTATGCCCTTGTTTGATTGATTGAATGAAGTGAATTGTTTGCTTTTGCCTCATGTGCATATGGGTAGTGTTTTCCCTTTAGACCCCCTCTATTCTTAAATCTCATCCTTTCTAAACCCTCAGATGCCTCCAAGACGTGACCTCGGATTTACCTTCCCACCGGAGCTCACCCAGTTGGTCCAGCAACAGAACACTTTGATGTAGTTGCTAGTCCAGAATCAGAATCAGGGGAACAACAACAACAACCCACCACCACCACCACCTGTTGATCACTTAGCCCGTTTTCTTAGGCTGAATCCGCCGGTGTTTTCCAGTAGCACCGAGCCGATAGTAGCAGATGATTGGCTCCGCAAGACAGCTAGAGATTTGACCACAGCAGGATGCACATATGCGGAAAAGGTGAAGTTTGCCGCACATCAGCTTAAAGGACCCGCAGCATCATGGTGGGAGAATTTCACAGCCACTTTCCCTGTCGACACTATCACGTGGGACCAGTTTCAGCAGGCTTTTCAAACTGCCCATGTTTCAGCAGGAGCTATGGCCATGAAGAAGCGAGAGTTTCGCAACTTGCGCCAAGGAGGACGGACAGTTGGCCAGTATGTGGAGGACTTTAGTAAATTAGCATGTTATGCCCCAGATGACGTTGCTACGGATGCAGCTAAGTAGGAGAAATTTCTGGAAGGACTGAATGATGAGTTGAGCATGCAGTTGATGGTAGCAACCTTCAACAATTACCAGGACTTGGTAGATCGTGCTCTCATGATTGAAGGGAAGCAGCAGCAGATTGAGAATCGCAAGAGGAAGTATGGACAAGGGAAGTACAATTTAGGAGCTCAGCAGAAGCCACGTTTTACCCCTAGACTGGGAGGACATTTTCAGCATACCCATGGAGGAGGTAGCTCGCACAATCATAATGGCACCAAGAATGGAAATGGGAATGGAGGAAGCAACGGCTAGAACCGCACCAACCCATCGACCCCTGCCAAGAGAGACCTGAGCCAAGTCACTTGTTTTAAGTGCCAGAAGACCGGACATTATGCCAATGAATGTCTTGAATCACAGAATGGAAATGGCAATGGAAGCTTTGGGAAGAAGCCGAACCCTTTCAACAGGGGACAGGTGAACCACGTTAACGTGGAGGAGGTTGAAGAGCAGCCGGATGCAGTAATCGGTAAGTTTTTGGTTAAGTCATTTACTGCACTCGTTCTTTTTGATACTGGTGCATCGCATTCATACATATCAAGGGGATTTGTGGATAAGTATAACCTGCCCACCAAATTTCTTAGAACACCTATGTTAGTAAGCTCACCAGGAGCGGAGTATATGGCTAGCCAAGGATGTTTTCAAGTGCCATTAAGTATAGGTAGGCATGTGTTTCCCTCGGATTTGATAATATTGGAATCACAAGGTTTGGATGTAATTCTGGGTATGGATTGGTTGTCGATGTATGGAGGAAACATCGATTGCGCCAGTAAGTCGATCTTGCTTACCACCCAAGAAGGGAGAAGGATCAAGTATGTATCCCGACATGTGCCGAAGAGGACTCAAGTAAATTGTTTAACAGGAGTTGTGCAGGAGGAAGTACCAGTAGTGAAGGATTTCCCTGATGTATTTCCAGAAGAGTTGCCAGGCATGCCACCGGATAGAGATATTGAGTTTTTGATTGAGCTTTTGCCAGGCACATGGCCAATATCAAAGAGACCATATAGGATGCCCCCAAAGGATTTGGTGGAGATTAAGAAGCAGATTAAGGAGTTACTGGATAAAGGATATGTTCACCCAAGTTCTTTGCCTTGGGGATCGCCAGTACTTCTAGTGGAGAAGAAGGATGGATCGTTAAGGATGGTTGTTGATTATCGAGGATTGAATGAAGTAACCATCAAGAACAAGTACCCACTACCAATGATCAATGATCTGTTTGATCGATTGCAAGGAGCTAAGGTATTTTCCAAGATCGATCTACGAACAGGATACCATCAGTTGAAGATTCGAGAACAGGATATACCTAAGACGGCTTTTACCACCAGGTATGGGCTGTACGAGTATACCGTTATGTCATTTGGTCTGACTAACGTACCTGCATATTTTATGAACATGATGAACAAAGTGTTTATGGAGTTCTTGGATAAGTTTGTCATAGTGTTCATTGATGATATCCTGGTTTACTCGAAAAATGAAGAGGAGCATAAGGAGCATTTGTGATTGGTACTCGGAAAGCTCAAAGAACATCAATTATATGCCAAATTTAGCAAATGCGAGTTTTGGTTGAAAGAAGTTGGATTTCTCAGACACGTTATATCCGGAGAAGGTATAGCAGTAGATCCCACTAAAGTTGATACTGTGACCAATTGGAAAGCCCCAACAACAGTTAGAGAGATCCGGAGTTTTCTTGGACTCGCAGGTTACTACCGGAGGTTTATTGAGAATTTCTCAAAGATTGCGAAGCCTATGACGGAGTTGTTGAAGAAGGATACCAAGTTCAAATGGACTGAGGAATGTGAGGCTAGTTTCCAGGAGTTTAAGAAATATTTGGTTACCTCACCAGTGTTGATTTTACCGGATCAGACCAAGGATTATGAGGTGTATTGTGATGCTTCACGTCGCGGACTTGGAGCAGTGCTTATGCAGGAAGGAAGAGTTGTTTCATATGCCTCATGATAGCTTAAGCCCCATGAGTTGAATTATGCTACGCATGATTTGGAGTTAGCAGCCATAGTGCATGCATTGAAGACCTGGAGACATTTTCTGATTGGAAACTATTGTGAGGTGTACACGGATCACAAGAGTTTGAAGTATATTTTCACACAGAAGGAGTTGAACCTCATACAAAGGAAATGGTTGGAGCTCATCAAGGATTATGATATGAAATTGCATTATCACCCCGGAAAGGCTAACGTAGTAGCTGACACATTGAGTCGTAAGAGCCATGTCAACACCCTAATGACGGGAGATTTACCAAGAGAGTTAGCCGAAAATCATCGAGAGCTATGTTTGGAAATAGTTCCAAGAGGCTATGTAGCAGCATTGGAGATTCAGACTACTTTGATGGATAAGATCAGAGAAGCCCAAAAGTCTGACAAGGAGATTGCTTCTATTAAGGAGAAAATGAGCAAAGGAAAAGCTAAGGGATTTCGTGAGGATGAGCACGATACCGTATGGTTTGAAGACCGTGTCTATGTACCAAATGATTCAGAGATCAGGAAGTTAATTCTGCAAGAGTCACATGATTCACCATATTCGATTCACCCAAGAAATACCAAGATGTATTTGGATTTGAAGGATACTTTCTGGTGGACCGGAATGAAGAAGGATATTGCGGAGTATGTAGCAATTTGTGACGTATATCAGAGAGTAAAGGCAGAGCATCAGAAGCCAACAGGGTTGCTACAGCAATTGCCGATACCCGAATGGAAGTGGGATAAGTTAGGCATGGATTTTATTACAGGATTTCCCAGAACACGTTCAGGCTATGACTCGATATGGGTTGTAGTCGATCGTTTGACAAAGGTAGCTCATTTCATTCCAGTGAAGACTACCTATACAAGTGCAAAGTTGGCAAAGATATACATGACTAGAATCGTTTGTCTGCATGGAGTTCCAAGGAGCATAGTATCAGATAGAGGAACCCAATTTACCTCAAAGTTCTGGAATCAGTTGCATGAAACTTTGGGTACCAGGTTGGAGTTCATCATAGCTTTCCACCCGCAGACAGATGGACAGACCGAGAGAGTCAATCAGATTTTGGAGGATATGCTAAGAGCTTGTGCGCTAGATTACGGATCTAGCTGGGACGAGAATTTGCCATATGCAGAGTTCTCTTACAACAACAGCTATCAATCCAGTTTGAAGATGGCCCCTTTCGAAGCCTTGTATGGAAGGAGGTAAAGGACCCCATTGTCTTGGGATGAAGTTGGAGACCGCCAGTTGTTTGGACCGGATCTGATAAAGGAGTCCGAACAGAAAGTGAAAATTGATTCGCGATAGGCTCAAGGTAGCCCAATCCAGGCAGAAGAGTTATGCAGATTCTAAACGCAAGGAGACAGTTTACGAAGTCGAAGACCGAGTTTATCTTTGAGTATCACCACTTCGAGGAGTTAAGTGCTTTGGAGTTAAGGGAAAGTTAGCACCACGTTTTGTAGGCCCATACAAAGTTTTGGAGCGTATGAGAGAAGTAGCCTATAAGTTGGAATTGCCCGAAGGATTGCCAGGAGTTCACGACGTGTTCCACGTATCCCAGTTGAAGAAGTGCCACGCAGAGATGGCTGATATACCACTGAGAGATACAGTACCAGTGGAAGCAATTCAGTTGGACAGTGATTTGACCTATGAGGAGAAACCAGTCACGATTTTAGAGTATGCCAGTCAAGTCACCCGCAGCAAGGTTATCAAGTTTTGCAAGGTTCAGTGGAGCCACCACACGGAGGATGAAGCCACCTGGGAACGAGAGGAAGATTTGCTGAAGGACCACCCTCACCTATTTTCTAGCCAACCCGAATCTCGAGGGCGAGATTCATCTTAAGGGGGGTAGGTTTGTAACATCCCAAATTTTCAATTTGGAATGTTATACACTAGATCATCATTGCATATCATATTTTGTTGCATTCTGGTTGATCCTAGAAATTCTACGCAACTCAAGGACCCTTGGAGAGAGTTGGGGATTTCGTTATTTTCATATTTGAGTTTTCTCAAATTTTGAAAATAGGATCATTTGATTTTATTTATTTTATCTTCAATTATTTCTATTACAAAAATATGAGAGAGGGAATAAAATGACGTTCCCAAAATAAAGAAATATTGAGGATTTAATAAAAAAATCAAATAAGATTTTTTGGGTTTTATTTGCTATTTTATTTGTATTAGGGAAAATGTGTGTTTTCCAAAATTGCATTTAGGCCCCAAATAAATGTTCATCTTGTGCGGCTTGATTTTAGAAGCCGGGGAAAATTTATTTCGGGATTTTTGGAGTCCGTTTAGTATTCCTTTTCTTTTTTTCCCGAGCGTTATTATTTAAAAAAACAACCGACCTAACCGGGCTGTGTCCGACTAGGACACTTGGCCCGGCCGGCCTTCAAATAGCGCCTCGAGGCCCCGAGGCCAGCCCAAGCCGCGCCCCGCCCCCGAAACCCTAACCCTAGGCCACGCTGCCGCCGCCGCCGCCCCACGTCGCGCCGCCCGCCGCCTCGCAGCTGCCCGCGCTGCACTGCTCGCCGCCGC
>NC_041392.1:530191551-530226916 GCF_002162155.2 Triticum dicoccoides
CCGCTGCCGCCGGAGGTAGTTTTTTTTTTCGCCGCCGGTTTTTTTAGAAAACCGATCGGTTTTGTTTGCTTTTTTTAGTTTCGGTTTTTTTAAATAGATTGGTTTTTCCAGTTTATTTAATTAGCGAGCGTTCATCCGTTCGTTCGTTCTATCGAACGTTCGTCGTTTTTCTTTTTCTCGGATTAAATCCACGATTTTTCTGATCGCAATTTCTGATCCGATTTTCGTTTTAGTCTAACTTTTCGCTCGTTTATCGGAATCAGGCGATTCAAGCGCCTAGAGTTTCGTCTCGAAACCCTCTTTCCGTTTAACCAACTCAAACAAGTTTTTTTCCACTGTAAAAACTGCCCTAGATCCAGAATAGTAAACGAAGCCTGTTTCTTTTGTCGTTTGTCTTTCGTTGCTTTGTTCGATTTGATTCTTTTGCCAACCGGAGTTCTTAAGTTGAAATTTCTGGTTAGATCTATTATTTGAGTTTTACATGTGCATTAGTTGAGTACTTATTGTATGCTTGTTTGTTTGCGATAGAGTACCCGGAGTGCGCCGCTTGCTACTTCGAGTCGCTAGGTTTCCCGGATCATCAGCAAGGCAAGTAACACTTTGATCATGCTTTCCCATTACCCAGTTTTATTGCATTAGATCAATCCTCACACATTGCATGATTAGGATCTAATTAAATTGTGGGTTTGGGAAGTAGTTGAGGTAGTACCTATTACCTGTTATTATCAAACCTTTGGGAGTTACTTCTACGTTTGCTTATTATGCCATGCTATGCTAGTAGATGTGGATTGGGTGAGTGTATCCATGACAGATGTGAGATTGTTAATTAATGGTTTGTTTAAGGTGGCAAATTAAATACACATCTGGGCAGATTGAGGCACCTGGGTATTCCAGCGATTGCCTGTTTTTCTTTATGGACCGCCACCCAGGCTCAAAGGGATCATGAGATTATTCATGCTAGAAACTTCCGTGTGCAGCCACAAGCTACTATGTGCTCTAGCATACTTGACTAAGTTGTGCGAACTCTTACAATGGTAGACTAGCAGATGTAGGGGAAAGTAGGTGTAACGGTCTACCCGATCATAAGGTGCTAGCACTTCTGAAAGACTATGTCTCGGTCATCCATTTCTCAAACACCATGTAGTGCGAGAAACCAAACGGAGGCGATCAAGTCTTGTGGGGAAAAGTGCGCAAACCTCTGCAGAGTGTATAAACTAATCATGATTAGTCGTGTCCCCGGTTATGGACATGTTGAGTATCTAGTACCTGGATTATCATGTGAATCTCAACATGTTACTCTAAAATTAATTTTGTTGGGTTTTGTTAATGATGATGCTTAATTGGGATTGAGAATGTTGTCAACCATTCTAAATGTTTAACAACTACCATGATAGTTAAATAAAATTTATTCCTTTGCAGTAGGGAAAAATTGGCTTTATGCAAAACTATAACCATAGGGCTTTCCATCAGCCAAATATGCATATAGAATAGCCTATTTCATTCCATTACTCTCTATGTGTTACTTTGCCAGCATATTCCATGTGCTGACCCGTTTTGGGCTGCAACATTAATGTTGCAGACTTTTCAGAAGATGATTAAGGTGCTTTTAGGTCGTGGTTCTATACTCAGTGATGCCGTTGGAGTTGATGGACTCACTTATCTTCCAAGCCTTCTGCTGTTATCATTATTAGATGGCCTTAAGCCATATTTATTGTAATAAGTTCTCTTTTGAGACACTCGATGTAATAAGTGTGTGATTGCTACTCTGTTATAAATCCTTCAAGTACTGTGTGGTGTCAGCATTACTGATCCAGGGATGACACCTGAGCACAGAGATTGGACCATTTGAGGTCCGGTCGCTACAAAAATTTAGCGATCCTTAAATATTGCTATGAGAATTATAAATTCAACTTTGATATTGATGATTTTATTGAGAAATTCTCCGCTGTCCAAGAAGAGACTAATTTTGCAGGAGTCTATAGAAATTGATGAAACTGTGAGCTCATTGGATGAAAAAGATGATGAGGATAGCGAAGAACAAAAGGAGGAAGAGGGGATTAGCTACCCGTGCCCACCTTCTAATGAGAGTAACTCTTCAACTCATACATTGATTAATTTCCCTTCATGCTTACCGAAGGATGATTGCTATGATGATTGTTATGATCCCGTTGATTCTCTTGAAATATCCCTTTTTGATGATTCTTGCTATGCTTATGGCCAAGATGCCAATATAAATTATGCTCATGGAGATGAACTTGCTATAGTTCCTTACGTTAAACATGAAATTGTTTCTATTGCACCCACGCATGATAGTCCTATTATCTTTTTGAATTCTCCCAACCACACTATATCAGAGAAGTTTACTCTCGTTAAGGATTATATTTATGGGTTGCATTTTACTACTACACATGATGATTTTGATAGATATAATATGCATGTGCTTGCTGCTCCTACTTGCAATTATTATGAGAGAGGAACTACATCTCCACCTCTCTATGTTTCCCACATGATAAAATTGCAAGAAACTGTTTATACTATGCATTGGCCTTTACTTTGTGTGCATGAATTGTTCTTTTATGACATGCCGATGCATAGGAAGAGAGTTAGACTTCATTGTTGCATGATATATGTTACTTTGTGCTCACTACTAAATCACAAATCATTGTTAATTAAAATTGGCTTTGATATACCTTGGGATCCAGGTGGATTCATTACTTGAGCACTATATGCCTAGCTTAATGGCTTTAAAGAAAGCGCTGCCAGGGAAACAACCCGGAAGTTTTAGGGAGTCATTTATTTCTGCTGTGTGCTTTTATAAAGTTTTTTTTAAAAGAGGGGAACCCAAAACATTTTCAAAAAGGAAAGTGAAAGTGAGAGAGACAAGCATTGTTGAAGTGGGGGAGCTCCTTGAACTTTCTTCATGCACACAGAAACTTTGTGAATCTTGATTATAGAAAATTTTAAACAAAATAATTATCTCCTTGTACAATTCCATTGTATTATAAAAATAATGTGCCAAGGTTCTCCTTTAGGATGTTTACTTAGCTTGTTGGTTTGTACGGTGCAGGACAGAAACTTTGGCTGTAGTGCGCGATTTTACATTGTTTACTGGAACGTCAAATGATTCTGATTCTTTTTGCACTGTATTTCTATAAAAATTGTTAATTTTTCATAATTTTGGTAGAATTTTTCAAGGATCAGAAGTATGGTGAATTTTCAGATTATTACAGACTGTTCTGTTTTAGACAGATTCTGTTTTTGATGCATAGTTTGCTTGTTTTGATGAAACTATCGAATTATATCATTGGATTAAGCCATGAAGAAGTTATATTACAGTAGCTACAATGCCAAAACAAAACATGAATTGGTTTGCAATAGTACTTAGAGTAGTGATTTGCTTTATTATACTAACAGATCTTACCGAGTTTTCTGTTGAAGTTTTGTGTGGATGAAGTGTTCGATGATCGAGAAGGTCTCGATATGAGAAGAAGGAAGAGAGGCAAGAGCTCAAGATTTGGGATGCCCTGGGCACCCCAAGTAAATATTCAAGGAGACTCAAGCTTCTAAGCTTGGGGATGCCCCAGAAGGCATCCCCTCTTTCTTCAACAAATATCAGTATGTTTTCGGATTCGTTTCATTCATGTGATATGTGTAGATCTTGGAGCGTCTTTCACATTCTGTTTTAATTTTTCTTTTATGCACCATGCTGGTATGAGATAGTCCTTGGTTGATTTATAGAATTCTCTATGCACTTCACTTATATCTTTTGAGTATGGCTTTATAGAATGCTTCAGGTGCTTCACTTATATCATTTGAACTTTGGATTGCATGTTTCTCTTTACATAGAAAATTGCCATTTATAGAATGCTCTTTTGCTTCACTTATATTTGTTAGAGAATGGGCATATATTTTGTAGAAAGAATTAAACTCTCTTGCTTCACTTATATCTATTTAGAGAGATGACAGGAACTGGTCATTCACATGGTTAGTCATAAAATCCTACATAAAACTTGTAGATCACTGAATATGATATGTTTGATTCCTGGCAATAGTTTTGCGATATAAAGATGGTGATATTAGAGTCATGCTAGTGGGTAGTTGTGGATTAGTAGAAATACTTGTGTTGAGGTTTGTGATTCCCATAGCATGCACGTATGGTGAACCGTTATGTGATGAAGTCGAAGCATGATTTATTTATTGATTGTCTTCCTTATAAGTTTCGGTCGGGGACGAGCGATGGTCTTTTCCTACCAATCTATCCCCCTAGGAGCATGCGCGTAGCACTTTGTTTCGATATCTAATAGACTTTTGCAATAAGTATGTGAGTTCTTTATGACTAATGTTGAGTCCATGGATTATAAGCACTCTCACCCTTCCATCATTGCTAGCCTCTTCGGTACCGTGCATTGCCCTTTCTCACCTTGAGAGTTGATGCAAACTTCGCCGGTGCATCCAAACCCCGTGATACGATACACTCTATCACACATAAGCCTCATTATATCTTCCTTAAAACAGCCACCATATCTACCTATCATGGAATTTCCATAGCCATTCCGAGATATATTGCCATGCAACTTCCATCATCATCATATACATGACATGAGCATTCATTGTCATATTGCTTTGCATGATCGTCAGATAGCTAGCATGATGTTTTCATGGCTTGTCCGTTTTTTGATGTCATTGCTACGCTAGATCATTGCACATCCCGGTACACCGCCGGAGGCATTCATATAGAGCCATATTTTGTTCTATTATCGAGTTGTAATATTGAGTTGTAAGTAAATAAAAGTGCGATGATCATCATTATTAGAGGATTGTCCCATGTGAGGAAAGGATGATGGAAGCTATGATTCCCTCATAAGTTGGGATGAGTCTCCGGACTTTACAAAAAAATAAAAGAGGCCAAAGAAGCCCACAAAAAATAAAAGAGATCATAAAAGCCCACCAAAAAACGAGAAAAAAATAAAAAAATAAAAAAATAAAAAAATGAGAGAAAAGAGAGAAGGGACAATGTTACTATCCTTTTAACACACTTGTGCTTCAACAGAGCACCATGTTCTTCATATAGAGAGTCTCTTGAGTTATCAGTTTCATATACTAGTGGGAATTTTCATTATAGAACTTGGCTTGTATATTCCGATGATGGGCTTCCTTAAACGCCCGAGGTCTTCATGAGCAAGCAAGTTGGTTGCACAACCACTTAGTTTCCAGTTTGAGCTTTCATACACTTATAGCTCTAGTGCATCCATTGCATGGCAATCCCTACTCCTCACATTGACATCAATTGATGGGCATCTCCATAGCCCGTTGATTAGCCCCGTCGATGTGAGTCTTTCTCCCTTTTTTGTCTCCTTCACACAACCTCCACCATCATATTCTATTCCAAATATAGTGCTATATCCATGGCTCATGCTCATGTATTGCATGAAAGTTGAAAAGGTTTGAGAAACATCAAAAGTATGAAACAATTGCTTGGCTTGTCATCGGGGTTGTGCATGATTTGAATATTTTGTGTGGTGAAGATGGAGCATAGCCAGACTATATCTTTTTGTAGGGATAACTTTCTTTGGCCATGTTATTTTGAAAAGACATGATTGCTTTATTAGTAGGCTTGAAGTATTATTGTTTTTATGTCAAATGATAGACTATTGCTTTGAATCACTCGTATCTTAATATTCATGCCATGATTAGATATGTGATCAAGATTATGCTAGGTAGCATTCCACATAAAAAATTACCTTTTTATCATTTACCTACTCGAGGATGAGAAGGAATTAATCTTGGGGATGCTGATATGTCTCTGTCTTATCTATAATTTTTTTATTGTTCCATGCCAATATTCTACAACTTTCATATACTTTGGCAACTTTTTATACTATTTTTGGGGACTAACATATTGATCCAGTGCCTAGTGTCAGTTCTTGTTTGTTGCATGTTTTATGTTTCACAGAAAACCCATATGAAACGGGATAAAAATGGACGGAGAATATTTTTGGAATATTTGGAGAATATGGGAAGAAAATCAACGCGCGACGGTGCCCGAGGGAGGCACGAGGCAGGGGGCGCGCCCCACCCCCCTGGGCGCGCCCCTGGCCCTCGTGGGCCCCCCGTAAGGCGGTTAATGCCCTTCTTCGGCTGCAAGAAAGCTAATTTTCAGGAAAAAAATCTTGGCGAAGGTTTCGATCCAATCGGAGTTACGGATCTCCATATTTATACGAAACGGTGAAAGGGCAGAATACCAGAATGCAGAAACAGAAAGACAAAGAGACAGATCTAATCTCGGAGGGGCTCTCGCCCCTCCCATGCCATGGAGGCCAAGGATCAGAGGGGAAACCCTTCTCCCATCTATGGAGGAGGTCAAGGAAGAAGAAGAAGAAGGGGCCCCCTCTCCCCTTCTCTTCCGGTGGCGCCGGAACGCTGTCGTGGCCATCATCATCATCACCGCAATCTTCAGCAACACCTCCGCCATCTTCACCAACATCTCCATCACCTTCCCCCCTCTATCTACAGAGGTCCACTCTCCCGCAACCCGTTGTACCCTCTACTTGAACATGGTGCTTTATGCTTCATATAATTATCCAATGATGTGTTGCCATCCCATGATGTCTGAGTAGATTTTCATTCTCCTATTGGTGGTTGATGAATTGCTATGATTGATTTAATTTGCTTATGGTTATGTTGCTGTCCATTGGTGCCCATCATATGAGCGCACGCGTGGATCACCCCTTGGGTTAGTTGTATGTTGATAGGACTATGTATTGGAGGGCAAGAGTGACACAAGCTTCAACCTAGCTTAGAAATTGATGCATACGGGATTGAAGGGGGACCAATATATCTTAATGCTATGGTTGGGTTTTTTACCTTAATGAACGTTAGTAGTTGCGGATGCTTGCTAATAGTTCCAATCATAAGTGCATGGAATTCCAAGTCAGGGATGACATGCTAGCAGTGGCCTCTCCCACATAAAACTTGCTATTGTTCTAGTAAAGTAGTCAACTTCTTAGGTACAATTTCGCAACTTCTACCACCACTTTTCCACACTCGCTATATTTACTTTATTGTGTATTTATCTAAACAGCCCCTACTTTTTATTTACGTGCTCTTTATTATCTTGCAAACCTATCCAAAAACACCTACAAAGTACTTCTAGTTTCATACGTGTTCTAGGTAAAGCGAACGTCAAGCGTGCATAGAGTTGTATCGGTTGATAGAACTTGATGGAATATTTGTTCTACCTTTATCTCCTCGTTGGGTTTGACACTCTTACTATAGAGAACTATTGTGATCCCCTATACTTCTGGGTTATCAAGACCTTTTTCTTGCGCCGTTGCCGGGGAGCCATAGCGTGGGGTGAATATTCTCGTGAGTGCTTGTTTGCTTTATCACTAAGTAATTTTTATTTTGTGTTATAAGTTGTTCTCTATCTTTAGTTATGGATATGGAACACGAAATACCAAAAAAATTAGGTTTACTTGCTACTCAAGGAGATGAGCAACCTCCTAAAAACCTCAATGCTCATTATGGGAAAGATATCATGTACTACTTTGATAATCCTGAGAAAGCCCCATTCAATTATATAATGGGAGACATGTTGGATCAACGTGAATAATTTAGGGATTATCGCTTGACACAAAAAGGGAAACTATTATGGGATCAAATTCTAATGTTGCATTGGTATGCTCGGCAACTTTGCTTGAGATATGACTATATTTGTTGCTCTAGGATGAAGGCTCCACACCTTCCCTTTTCATGCAAATTTAATGATGATAAAACCTTGGCTTCTTATGCTAATGGTATATATGATTACTATGATGTGGAACAAATAGAAGAATTTATTGCTTTTATGGGTGCTTATGAAATTGAATCTTTGTTTAAAGAGTGTGAAAAAATTTATGATTTAGTTTATAGACCTAAAAATTTAGCTATCCTTAAATATTTCTATGAGAATTATAAATTCAACTCCGATATTGATGATCTTATTGAAAAATTCTCCGTTGTCCAAGAAGAGACTAATATTTTGTAGGAGTCTATGGAAGAAGAAATTGATGATACTGTGAGCTCATTGGATGAAAAAGATGATGAGAAGAACGAAGAACAAAAGGAGGAAGAGCGGATTAGCTACCCGTGCCCACCTTCTAATGAGAGTAACTCTTCAACTCATACATTGTTTAATTTCCCTTCATGCTTACCGAAGGATGATTGCTACGATGATTGTTATGATCCCGTTGATTCTCTTGAAATATCCCTTTTTGATGATGCTTGTTATTCTTATGGCCAAGATGCCAATATAAATGATGCTCATGGAGATGAACTTGCTATAGTTCCTTATGTTAAACATGAAATTGCTGCTATTGCACCCATGCATGATAGTCCTATTATCTTTTTGAATTCTCCCAACTACACTATATCGAAGAAGTTTACTCTTGTTAAGGATTATATTGATGGGTTGCGTTTTACTACCACACATGATGATTTTGATAGATATAATATGCATGTGCTTGCTGCTCCTACTTGCAATTATTATGAGAGAGGAACTACATCTCACCTCTCTATGTTTCCCACATGATAAAATTGCGAGAAACTGTTTATACTATGCATTGGCCTTTACTTTGTGCGCAAGAATTGTTCTTTTATGACATGGCGATGCATAGGAAGAGAGTTAGACTTCGTTGTTGCATGATATATGTTACTTTTTTCTCACTACTAAATCACAAATCATTGTTAATTAAAATTGGCTTTGATATACCTTAGGATCCGGGTGGAATCATTACTTGAGCACTATATGCCTAGCTTAACGGCTTTAAAGAAAGCGCTGCCAGGGAGACAACCCGGAAGTTTTAGAGAGTCATTTATTTCTGTTGTGTGCTTTTATAAAGTTTAAAAACAAAAAATAAAGAGGAGAACCCAAAACTTTTTCAAAAAGGAAAGTGAAAGTGAGAGAGACAAGCATTGTTGAACTGGGGGAGCTCCTTGAACTTTGTTCATGCTCACGGAAACTTTGTGAATCTTGATTACAGAAAGCATTCGACAAAAATAATTATCCCCTTGTACAATTCCATTGTATTATAAAAATAATGTGCCAAGGTTTGCCTTTAGGATTTTTACTTTTCTTGTTGGTTTGTACGGCGCAGGACATAAACTTTGGCTGTAGTGCGCGATTTTTACATCTTTTACTAGAACGTTAAATGGTTCTGATTCTTTTTGCACTGTCTTTCTATAATTTTTTATTTTTCCTAATTTTGGTAGAATTGTTCAAGTATCAGAAGTATGGTGAATGTTTAGATTATTATAGACTGTTCTGTTTTAGACAGATTCTGTTTTTAATGCATAGTTTGCTTGTTTTGACGAAACTATCGAATTATATCAGTGGATTAAGCCATGAAAAAGTTATATTAAAGTAGCTACAATGACAAAACAAAACATGAATTGGTTTGCAATAGTACTTAGAGTAGTTATTTGCTTTATTATACTAACAGATCTTACCGAGTTTTCTGTTGAAGTTTTGTGTGGATGAAGTGTTCGATGATCGAGAAGGTCTTGATATGATAAGAAGGAAGAGAGGAAAGAGCTCAAGCTTGGGAATGCCCTAGGAACCCCAAGTAAATATTCAAGGAGACTCAACCGTCTAAGCTTAGGGATGCCCCGGAAGGCATCCCCTATTTCTTCAACAAATATTGGTATGTTTTCGGATTCATTTCATTCATGTGATATGTGAAGATCTTGGAGCATCTTTCGCATTTAGTTTTCATTTTTCTTTTATGCACCATGCTGGTATGAGATAGTCCTTGGTTGATTTATAGAATGCTCTATGCACTTCACTTATATCTTTTGAGTATGGCTTTATAGACTTCTTCATTGTCGGGTCCTTATTTGGATCTTTATAATCCTTTTCATTCCGGCCCGGGAACAAGAATATCTGGTGCAGGTTCTTTAGGAGGGCGGGCCTCATATTTTCTAACTTGTATAGTTTCTCATCGTTGATGGTGGCGGTTGTCCGTATGATGTAGCCAATTTGATTATCGTAGCACGCGCGCGCTTCCTCGGGCGCGTTTGGCTCAAAATTGCCGTTGTCCACCTCCGTGACCACCAGTCTAGTAGTCCTGGGGTTGTTAGGAAGTTGTGGCCTCTTTGCTTTCGGTTCTATACCGGCTCCATTCCCCGAGCCAGTGCCGGTCTCAGTCTCAGCGCCGGTCTCGATGCTGGTCTGAGTCTCAGCGCCGCTCTCAGTCTCAGCGCCGGTCTGTGTGTCGGTCTCAGTCCCTGATGCGACCCGTGGGCCCGGCAACAACATCGGTTGATCGTCGGCAAGGCTCAAAAATTCGTCTGCCACCAGGTAGACGTCGTCGCAATCACCAGAACCCTGTCCTTCATCGTTGCTAGCCATGTTTCCTATGATTAAATCTAGTAAATTAATTCTAGACCTAATAAAATGAATAATGACATACAAAAGGCCTATGTTTTGCAAGAACGTTGACTCCTTCCTGGTGTGGCAAATCTTGGGCAATCGATATGTCCTAGTTTGTAGCACAAGTCATGCCGAAGTTCACAGAAAATTTCGACACGACCTTTGCTAAAAAGTGGACAAATCAAGAACCTGAAATTTGCCGGAACGGAAATGAATCAACATTCCGGCAAAACATAGGACACTCAGCTTCATTCCCTGGAAACAATAAAAGGCCACTTGGGCACAATCGAAACATGGGCAAACACAATTGAGGAATTTGCATATATCCTGACCACTTCAAATTTGCATGTCCTAGCATTTGACACTTCAAGAAAATCTACACAAATCTCATGCTCTCTCAAACTCAATTCAAAAACCAAATATAGATTATATTTAGTTAACTACTGAACTAAACTTTACTCTAAACCAAAACCCTACTGCCCTAATTAACATCTAGTTAAACAAACACAATTCAAAAACTAAACCATACTAAACTAATTAACATCTACATTATCTACTACTTAACATCGTCTATTATTACCCTAACTAAAAAATCAACATTATCTACTACTTAACATTAACATCTATTAACTAAAAAGGATGGGTGGGGGGATTACAGAGAGGGGAGAGATTGTGGCGGGGAGGTGCTCGGCGACGAGGGTAGGGGCGGCGAGGGCGGGCTCATGATCTGGACGCGGCGGTCCTAGCGGGCTCGGGGGCGGTGAGGTCGAGAGCGGTGAAGGTGAGGTCTATGGCGGCGAAGGTGAGCCTGGGCGGCCACGGGCAGCGGCCGTGAGGATGAGCGTGGCATCGACGCCGTCAGGAGACGATGGCGAAGTGGGGGCGACGGCGAAGTGGGGGAGACGGCGGCGAAGTGGGGCGAGGGATCGATTTGGCGGAGCAGTGGTGGACGGGGGGAAACCATTTTTGGTTAAGTCAAAAGTAACGGTAGCGCGTTACAGAAAATGCGCTATAGCTAAGTTAGCTATAGCGCATTTCAGAAAGCGTGCTACTGCTACGTCTTCATCATTTTCCCCTTTTTCATTTATTTTTCTTTACATTATATATTTTTCCTTTCTCCTTTTTCTATTTCTTTCATTTTCATTTACTTCTCTATTCGTTTTCATTTCATTTTCTTTTCGTTAGCAGTAGCGATTTACGCATAAACGCGTTGCTATAAGTTTATTAGCGGTAGTGCGGTTTTTCGAAGATCGCTACTTCTATGTGTAGCCCATCGGCTAAGTGATTGGAATTTTAGTAGTAGCAAGTTTTCAGTGAGACGTGCTACTGATATATGTCCATCTTCAGCGCTCTTATTTTGCACGCGCTACTGCTGCCTAGCAGTAGCGTGCTCTTTTAACAAGTGCTACTGCTAAAGTTCTATGTATAACGTTTTCCCTAGTAGTGTCCACAACGCTACTCCACCAGCTACTATTCAACCAGCCCTCTCCACATGGGCTCCTGTTCAACCACCCCTCCACGGACTACTGTACATCCAGCCCTCCACCGTCTACTGTTCATCCAGCCCTCCATGGGCTGGTCCTGTTCATTCAGCCCTCCACGGGGTCCTGTTCACCCAGCCCCAACCGGCTCGATCGATCGGGGTCCTATTCATCCAGAGGCAACACCACGGGGTCTTGTTCATCCACCCCCACCGGGAACTATTCATCCAAACCCCCCAGCTACGCTCACTGTTCATCCAGAGGCAGCATCGATCGGCTTCAGTTAGCAGCATTAGCGAAGGAATCACTCGATCGGGTTTAGTTAACAGCCATCGATCGATCGCTCAGGTTCAGTAACGCGTAGCCTGCAGTGCAATCGCTCGGGTTTAGTAGGAGAACGCTTCGCTCGGGTTCAGTTAGAGCCCAACGCCTCGCACCCACGCGTGTGCATCTACGAGAGAAACGTGCATCGCTCGGCCCTGACCACCCACCGTAACCGGGAACACCCCGATATTTTCCTCGCCCTCGCTTCTACCACGGTGTTTCCGTCATGGACGGCCCAAAGAATGTCATGCAGCTGCGTCTCCGGACTGCCCAGGATGAAAAGCCTATTTTCTATCATGATTTTTTGTCATAGAAGTAGGAGCCCACCACATCTATGATGATACCTGGTATTGTCACAATTATCGTCATAGAAGTGTCATAAGTATGACACAAATTTTTTTCGTTCAGCCCACAATATCACGGATGTGTCTTTTTTATGTAGTGCTCACCGCTGCCGCTCCAACTTCGCCACCGTCCACCGCATCGGAGTTGTTCCTACTACGCCGTCCTTCGCCGCCTCGGATCTTCTTCCCCTCCGCTGACATACGGCCACGGCAACACAGTCAACAATTTGGCCATGGGTTCGTCCAAGCCTGCACCCTCCTCCAAAACATTGGGTTCCCCAACAAAAAGAAGAAGATCAGCGCGACATGTGGAGGTGACCACACTGGCAACTGGAAATGGTACTTCTCTTCCCTTATTCATGCAAATCTTACGTGTTTGCTTGCACGGTATTCATCCCACAGAAGACACTAGTTGAACCCTTCTTCTTGATACTAGATGTTCCTTGAAAGTGCGTTATATCGACTAGAGGGGGTGTGAATAAGCGATTTTTATGAAATTCTTTACTGAGGAATTTGCCAGTGAGGAAATTCCTTAGCAAAGAACTACTAGCAGCGGAATAAGTACTCAAAAGTAAACATAACAGAACACAAGCATAGTCATCATGATGAAATGAAGACAGGCACAGAGTACAGGAAGCGTAAGCACATGATAACACATGATGAAGACAAACAGACTGAAGAAATTGAACTGAGGAAATTGAGAAAGTCTTCAGTTAAAGTCTTCAAACAAAGATATGAACAAACACACAACACAGTTATGAGGAAATGAACGAGTTGTGGGAATAGAACCAGTAAGCTTGGTGAAGACAATGATTTGGTAGACCAGTTCCAACTGCTGTCTCAGTTGTACGTCTGGTTGGAGCGGCTGAGTATTTAAACTCGAGGACACATAGTCCCGGACACACAGTCCTGAACATGCAGCTTAGGACACCAAGTCCTCACCGTATTCTCCTTGAACTAAGGTCACACAGACCTCGCCCAATCACTCGTGGTAAGTCTTCAGGCGACTTCCAAACCTTCACAAACTTGGTCACTCGGCGATCCATAATTCCTCTTGGATGCTCTAGACCATGATGCCTAACCGTCTGGAAGAAGCACAGTCTTCAAAGGTAACAAGCGTCAGATCCACGCAGGATCAATCTCTTCAGTGATGCTCAATCACTTGGGGTTTGTAGGTGTTTGGGTTTGGGTTTTTCCTCACTTGATAATTTTCGCTCAAAGTCCTCGGAGGATGGGTTGCTCTCAAATGACAAGTGTCAGTTTCTCTCGGAGCAGCCAACCCGCTAGTGGTTATAGGGGGCGGCTATTTATAGCCTAGGGAGCAGCCCGACATGATAAGACATAAATGCTCTTCAATGATATGACCGTTAGGTGGATAGATATTTTGGGACAGATGGCGCATAGCACAGCAACGGTCGGAATTTTGAGTAGCAAAATCCTCAGGGCTATCATTTTCCTCACTGTGTACGAAATCCGCACTGGCAAATTCCTAACTCCTCAGTCAGAACAAATTCCTCAGAGACCAGAAGAAATTCGTCTCTGTCACTGAAGAATATGACTGGACTGTATGAGATTTCCAATGGCTTCACTCGAAGGGATTGGTAGGTGTACGATTTTGAGTTGAGCATCACATGGAAATTTTTCCTTAGTATTTCCTCGACCCCCTTTAACAGTACGGTGTTTCCTATGACTCAAGAAAGATAAAATGAAACTACGAAAACAAAAGTCTTCACGCTTCATGTTCCTCGAATGAATACCAAGTCTTCAAGGTCACACCAATTTCTTCACTTTCAAAGTCTTCAGAAAGTCTTCAGAGATCCAAAGTCTTCAGTCGAAGAATTTCATTTTTAGGGGTCGACTTTCTCTGTAAATATCAAACTCCCCATAGACTTATAGACCTGTGTAAACTCACAAACGCATTAGTCCCTTAACCTATAAGTCTTCAATACACCAAAATCACTAAGGGGCACTAGATGCACTTACAATCTCCCCCTTTTTGGTGATTGATGACAATATAGGTTAAGTTTTCAACGGGGATAAACATATGAAGTGTAAATACTGATATTGAGGAATTTGGTTGCAAGATATAGAAGAACTCCCCCTGAATATGTGCATAGTGAGGAATTTGCTTTTGAAGCAATGCACACTTGAAGAGTTGAATCATGGAGATCTCCCCCTATATCTTGTAATTCATACATGCATTTGACATATAACAGTGAAAAAATTTAAATGCATGATGAAATATGGCGGCTGATGTAATTCAGCATGCGTGCAATAATATTAACAAGGAATAAGCATGTAGAAAAACGTCTCAAGAGTATCAGAGCACCATCGGGTTTAAGTTTACAACTCGATCCAATAAAGTCTCAGAAGAACGAGAGTTGTCACTTGAAAAAAAACGCCCATATAGAAAGACCCGCTTGAAGACTAACTCAAAATTCTCCCCCTTTGTCATCAAATGACCAAAAGGATCGAATATGAGGACTAACACCCCTGAAGAATATCAAGTTGATGAAGGAGCTCCAGCGTTGTTGGGGTCGTTTGTCGTAGTAGGGCCTGCCGCAGTGTCGTCCAAGTCTTCATTCTCATCAGTGTCGCGCGATGAAGAAAATGAGCTGGCCACCAGAGAAGGAACCTTGACCTTTTTGAATTTCTTCGGTGGAGGTGCAGACCAGTCAAAATCTTCCTTGAGACCCATTTTCTTTAGATCTTCTTCACCATATAGATGTGACAGTATTGCCCAGGTGCGACCGAAGACTTCATGGAGGTAGTAATGGTTTTTCTTCACTTCATTGTGCGTAGCAGTCATGTTGTGAAGAAATGAACCAAACTGACGCTTAACCCATTTATGATTTCAATCCACCTTCTGGTGAAGACTAAGTAGAAGTTCACGATGAGTCATCACACGAGGAGCAGTGGCTTGAGGAGTAGACTTGGGTGCATTGGCAGAGTCATGTGTGGCAGAGTCATCATTGGTGGAATAAGAGGCAGCTTTGCGAAACTGACCATCCAATGGACGAATGCCTTCATCTATAACAGCTGGTGCCTTGCCCTTTTCATCAACTGAGGAATAGGTCTGCTTGAGGACTTCAATTGGGGGCAAGTAGCTGAGGTGATTCTGAAAATCAGCTTTGTAGTTGAGTGAAGACCTTGTCCTAAGGAATCTCATAATCCAAGGTGCATAAGGCTTCAGCTCAAACAGAGACAGTGCAACATTTGCCAGAGTCCTCATGAAGAAATCATGATAATTGACAGGAATGCCATGAACGATGTTGAATACCAGATTCTTCATGATGCCAACAATTTCCTCATCAGATGAGTCATGGCCTTTGATAGGACTCATTGTCCTCGTAAGAATACGATAGACAGTTCTGGGCACATAAAGTAATTCCTTCACGAGGAATTTGGTTTGTGGGGCCTGACCTGGCTTCAAAGGTTTCATCAGAACCTGCATGTAGTGATTTGTAAGCTCAGGTTCACTGTAGATGCAACGAGCTTCTTCAAGGGGAGGACTGAGTGGTAAGGCACGAAGCAATTCAGATGCTGGTGCGGTGTAGTGAGTGTTTTCAGACATCCAGTCCAGCACCCATGAATTCACATCTTCAGAATCTCCTGTGATGTGCAGCATTGCATAAAATTGAAGAATCAGTTCTTCATTCCAATCACAGATGTCAGAGCAAAAATTTAACAGTCCAGCGTCGTGAAGAACACTAAGGACTGGCACGAAACACGACAGAGATTCCATATCCACGTGAGGAATGTGCTCATGGTAGAAGATTTTCTCTTTGTTGAACAACACTGAGGAATAGAAATTGACTTGACTAGGAGTCCAGAAACGCCTGTTCCTAATGCGAGCAGAGTTATAAGGGTTGTAGTCTTCGAAGAATACATGCTCGCCGAAGAAATCATCAGCCTTGAACTTTTGCTTGCGTGAGAATGGATTTGTTGGCTTGGCCAGAGGAGTGTCAGTGAGTTGCATCACGACCTCAGGAATCGCAATCTCAGGTTCTTCAGGCCGAGGATTTTCTGGTTCCTCTTCAGTGGCAGTCTGCGTCCTCAGATGTTCAGCAGCAGCAGTTTCTTCAGCGCTAGTGGCTGGAATTTCTTCACACACAGATGAAGTGGGGTGAGTTTTTTAAGAGCCCATTTGAACAGTTTGTGCAGGTGACTGAGGTATTTGCTACAACGGTGTGAACATTGGAGAGTTTGGATGCTGACTTTCCCAAAATTCATCACTTATTACTGGTGTGGAGCAGCCAACGTCCACATCTTCATCTTCCATTTCTTCTACGCCAGCCTCTTCAGCTGTGAACTGAGGCATGGGAGAGGACATGACAGGTGTTGAAGGGATCATATCCACTTCAATTTCTTCATCCAATTGCTCAGACGAAGCAGCAGAAGGAGTTTCTTCATCAGATCCACTGGGGATCACATATTCTTCACCAAAAGGAACAAGGTCCTTCGATGGCATGGTTGAGATTGGAACAACATCAATGGGATTAGCAAATGAACTGATCAAAGGCTTCATCTTCTTCGGAGCTGAAGAATCTGAAGTAACTGATGCTTTCCTTTTCTTCACTGCTGCACGCTCTGCAGCCTTGGTTTTCTTCACATCTCATGCAGGTGGAAGTATCAGAGTTGGTGTTGGCACAGGAGGAGCAGAGGAATCTGGTTGATTTTCTTCAGGCACAACTCATGCAGTTGCCCTGATTTTTTCACTTTCTTCTGGCGCACCACTAGTGGATGCCCTGGCAATTTCTTCAGCGGCTGGAATGCAGTCATCAGCCCTGGAACTCACATTTTCTTCAGCAGCCTAATTTTCATGAGCGGTGCTGGCATGTTCTTTAGTCGGCTGAGCAGATGCTTTAGCCTGAGGAACTTCCTGTTGCGTTGGGGCTGCAACATTTGAGGTGAAGTTATCAGCGAGTCTCACAAAACGAACTTTGGCTCCAAGCCAATCAACATGGTATGCGTCAAATTTATCACTGAGTTTCTTGATCTCAGATTGAGTAGTGACAAGTTCTTCAGTTGTCATAGAGAGAACATTTTTCTTCAGATAGCGCTCCTTCTTGTACTGCGCTTTCTTGATTTGCCTGGCCTTCTCAAATTTCCATTTTTCTTCTTGAATGAAGTGAGTCAGCATGTGACTTTGGCCAGGAGTCAGCTTGAAGTCAGGCATGGGAGTGTTGGGGTCCTTGTGCCAAACGTCAATGTATTCGAGGATCAACTTGGGATCCAAAAGCAGTGGCACATTTGTTCCCTTGGCTCTAGCGGCCCTGACTTGCCTATCTCTGATGATTTCAGCAAGTTCATCATCATCAGCTTCGTCTTCTTCAGACGACACTTGGAAGGCGAACTGCTTCTTCTGAGGACTAGGGCGAGGACCTCGTCCAGCAGTGGCCTTTGTCTTCGGTAGAGATGGTCCCGTTGAGGAATTTGGTGCGGCTGAGGAACCAGCTGAAGCTCCTGAGGCAATTGAGACGCCTGTGGTCCTTTGACACGTGGCAAGATGCACGGGTGCAGAGGACTTTGTCGGAGCAGCCGAAGACTTTGGAGGAGCTGAGGATTTTGAAGGACCAGGAGCAGCATGAGGAATTGGCCGTGAGGGCTTTGAGGATTCTGGCCGTGAGGGCATTGCTGAGGAACTTGGCCTTGAGGGCACTATTGGTGAAGCACTTGGCTTGCGCGCAGGCTTCTTTGACATAGCCTTCTTCGGCTTGATAGCAGAGGCCTCAGCAGAGGCAGCAGCAGCAGCAGCAGCAGAGTCTTCATTGAATTTCCTCACTGCTTCTCTAGCTTGCTTAGCCAACTTGGCTTGGCGCTTGGCCCATTCATCAGGATAGTCCTCACCGCGCTTGAAGCTGGTGGGATCAGCTATTTGTCCAGGTGCCAATGGAGGTCTTGGGCATGGAGGATTGAGTGTGAATTTCTTCATGTACTTGGGAGTAACATACCTGTACTCCCTCCACTCTCTTGCCCATCTCCTCTCTATCTTCTGAATGCGCACCTTGCACTGATTTTTGTCTTCCTCAAGAGGTGTGCAGTACCCAGCATATATATCATCAGGGATCTCAAATGCTGTGTTGACCTCAGCCCGCTTTCCTCCTTTCTGTGGCTTCTTACTGTCAGCCATTTTCTTCAGTTTAGGAATTTGAACAATTGAATTCTCTGAAGAAGTATGCAACTTTTCTTCGAGGAACGCTGCAAATGAGTTAAGTTGATGAGAACCTAGTGATTCAGCTGCTGACATGAGTACCTGTGAACAGAGTATAGTTGCGAGGAATTTGGAGAGGTCATATGCGTTCTCAGAAGGTTTTGTAAAATAACAAGTTTGAGGAATTTGACAAGATGAGTCTTGAAGAATTTCACTAAGCATTCTTTGTCTTAGGTTCCAGAGATGTGTAGATCAAAAATCCACACATTTGAGGAATCTTGAAGAAAAACATAGCTTAGAGAAACGAATCAAGAACAGATGATATGTGAGGTGTTTTAGTGTGTGAACATATGAAGAAAAACACCTTTGAAGATTTTATAGATAATCATTCGAATCAACGAGTGCAGTAAAAGTAACTTTTAATTACCCTGGATGAAGAACACGATGAACAGTGAGGTGGAGAGGTGAAGTTCGTCTGTGTAGATCTTCCACGCCCTAACTTGGCGGAGGAAGATGGCTACGACGGCGGCGGAGTGAAGATTTCCGTGGCCGGCACGAGTACGGCGACGACGAGGTCGAGGCAGTGAAGCTCTTCCTCATCGGCGACGATGAAGTAGCATCGACACTTGGGTTTGAGAAGCTCGAGCTAGAGAGAGGTCGAGCGGAGTAAAAGAAGTGAGGATGGGGAAGAGGGGTATTTATAGCCACGGTGAAAAATTGTTCACCTGAAGAAATTGGACGAACATGCCCCTGACCCTTCCCATTCGTTTGACATGTGTCACCCACATACTGATAGGTGGAGATCGTGTGCGATCGTGGGAGAAAGGATAAGTATATCGTGGGATGCGGAACGGTTTGAGCGGCAAAGCCGAAAATTTAGATAAGATATGTGTTAAAGTTCCGTTCGCAATTTCTTCAGCTGACAAGGACACAGTGAAGATTTTGAACGAGTTTCAAATAGAATGCACATGAAGAATTTGTGAACAGATTGGGTTGAGTTTAGCATAGAGGGGAAGGGTCCGATCACATTCACTTAGCAGAAAAACCAACTTGAAGAATTAGCAATAAGTGAATATTGTAGAGGACATAAACTCATATATATATATATAGCCAATGAAGAAAAATGATGGAAATAGTGAAGACAAAGCAAAGTTGAAGAATATGAACAACTGAGGAATTTCAACTTTTGGTGGTGGCGTGACCCACCGTATAAGAATGATGATTTCAGACACCGCGTACAATTATCGTAGGGTTCTGAGAATCAAATTCTTCATTAATTTCTTCACACTAAGAGTGTTATTCTTCATTGATTGAGGAAAAACATTTCTTCATGTGTTCCACATCTAACTCATCAATTTTGCGTAAGTGTTAGGATGAGTGTCCTTTTCAAAGAACATTCGAAGATTCTAGGATATTTAGCTCACACCGCAACTTGCTAAATCTCTTCTCATCCAAGGGCTTTGTGAAGATATCGGCTAGTTGTTCTTCAGTCTTCACATGCTCAATAGAAATGTCGCCCTTCAACACATGATCACGAAGAAAATGATGACGAATCTGAATGTGCTTAGTCTTCGAGTGCTGAACTGGGTTGTGAGCAATCTTCATGGCACTCCCATTGTCACAGAAGAGAGGCACATTCTTCATGTTGACGCTGTAGTCCTTGAGAGTTTTCTTCATCCATAGCAATTGAGCACGGCAAGAACCAGCGGCAATGTACTCAACTTCAGCAGTAGATAGTGATTCGCAGTTCTGTTTCTTCGAGGACCAACAGACCAAAGATCGTCCGAGGAAATGACATGTACCAGATGTTGACTTGCGGTCCACAAGATCACCAGCATAGTCAGAGTCAGAATATACAATGAGATCAAAAGCCGAGCCCTTGGGGTACCATAATCCAAGTGTTGGTGTGTGAGCTAGATATCGAAGAATATGCTTCACAGCCTTATGGTGTGATTCCTTCGGTGTAGCTTGAAATCGGGCACACATGCAAACACTAAGCATTATATCTGGCCTAGATGCACATCAGTACAATAAAGAACCAATGATGGGGCGGTATACCTTATGATCGAAGTCAATACCATTTTCATCAGTGCACAAATGGCCATTTGTGGGCATAGGAATTTTGACGCCTTTGCAATCTTGCATGCCGAATTTCCTCAGTACATCCTTGAGGTATTTCTCTTGAGATATGAATATGCCATTGCGTTGTTGACGAATTTGAAGACCTAAGAAGAATTTCAACTCTCCCATCATGGACATTTGATATTCTTCACTCATCATATAGGCAAATTCATCACTATAACATTGGTCAGTACAGCCAAAGATAATATCATCAACATATATTTGGCATACAAACAATTCACCATCATAAGATTTAGTGAAAAGAGTAGGGTCGAGTGAACCGTGTTTGAAGCCTCTCTTCATGAAGAATTCCTTCAAGGTATCATACCACGCCTGAGGGGCCTGCTTGAGGCCATAGAGGGCCTTGTTGAGTCTGAAGACTTTTTCAGGATTCTTCGGATCTTCAAAACCTGGGGGTTGAGAAACATATACTTCTTCCTCAAGCTTACCATTGAGGAATGCACTTTTCACATCCATTTGATATAAAGTGATATCATGATGGTTAGCATAAGCAAGTAATATGCGAATAGCCTCAAGTCTAGCAACAGGTGCAAAAGTTTCATCGAAATCAATTCCTTCAACCTGTGTGTAGCCTTGAGCTACAAGCTGTGCCTTATTCCTCACCACAAGGCCATTTTCATCTTGCTTGTTGCGGTAGATCCACTTTGTGCCAATGATATTGTGCTTGCGAGGATCTGGACGTTTGACCAGTTCCCAGACATTGTTGAGCTCGAACTGATGTAATTCTTCTTGCATGGCCTGAATCCACTCAGATTCTAGAAATGCTTCATCTACCTTAGTGGGCTCTGTGATAGAGACAAAAGCATAGTGCCCACAAAAGTTAGATAAATGTGAAGCTTTTGAGCGTGTGAGAGGACCTGGCGCTTTGATGTCATTGATGATCTTTTCAACTTGCACTTCTTTTGCAATGCGAGGATGAGCTAGTTGTCATTGAGGAATTTGATCAGAATTCTCTTCAGCACCATTTTCTTCAGTATTTTCTTCAGGTGCATTAGCTCGACGTTCTTCATGTTCTAGAATGAATTCTTCAGCAGATTCTTCAGTAGGAATGACATCCTCAATAGCCTTGAACTTGATAGTTTCCTTAGGTGCTGGTTCATCTATCATAGTAGGTAGGTGCTCTCTTTGTGAGTCGTTAGTTTCATCGAACCACACATCTACAGTTTCAACAACCTTGTGAATAACGTTGTTGAAGACTCTGTAGGTGTGGTAGTCCTTTCCGTAACCAAGCATAAAACCTTCATGTGCTTTCGGTGCAAATTTTGAGTTGTGATGAGGATCTCTAATCCAACATTTAGCACCAAAGACTTTGAAATAACTTACATTGGGTTTCTTATCAATGAGGAGTTCATAGGAAGTATTCTTGAAGAATTTGTGAAGATATACTCTATTGATGATGTGGCACGCAGTATCAATTGCCTCGGTCCAGAAACGACGAGGTGTTTTGTATTCATCAAGCATTGTGCGAGCCATCTCAGCAAGAGTCCTGTTCTTGCGCTCCATGACGTCGTTCTGCTGAGGAGTATAAGGAGCAGATAACTCATGAGTAATACCAAGTTCATCAAGATAGTCATTGAGACCAGAATTCTTGAACTCGGTGCCATTATCACTTCTGATGTGCTTGATCTTCACACCAAAGTTGGTTGAAGCCCTCGAGGAAAATTGTTTGAAGACTTCCTGCACTTCATGTTTGTAAGTAACAAGGTGTACCCATGTGTAACGAGAGTAATCATCAACAATAACAAAGCCATATTCCGATGCTTCATTTGAAACAACAGAATAATGATTAGGACCGAAGAGATCCATGTGAAGCAATTCAAATGGGCGAGTAGTGGTCATGATAGTCTTCGCTGGATGCTTAGCCTTTGTCATCTTCCCAGCTTCACAGGCTCCGCATAGGTGATCCTTGAGGAATTTGACATTCTCGATGCCAATGACATGCTTCTTCTTCGCAAGCGTGTGCAAATTCCTCATGCCTGCATGACCAAGTCATCGATGCCAGAGCCAGCCTTCTGAAGCTTTTGCAAGTAGGCACACAGCGGGTTGTGGTCCTGTAGAGAAATCAACAATATACAGGTCTCCTCTCCTAAAGCCTTTGAAGACTTTGGAATTGTCAGCTTCCATAACCACAACACAATGGTACTTGCCAAAGACAACAACCATATCAAGATCACAAAGCATTGAGACAGACATAAGGTTGTATCCTAAGGACTCGACAAGCATGACTTTGTCCATGTGTCGATCCTTTGTGATTGCAACCTTACCTAGACCCAATACCTGACTTTTGCCTTTGTCGGCAAAGATGGTATGCTTCAGATGCGACGGAGATAATGGAGCATCCATCAATAGATTCTTGTCACCAGTCATGTGATTTGTACATCCACTATCGAGGACCCACTCAGTGGCTTTGGGTTGATCATCCTGCAGATGAATCAGTGCAGCTTACAAACTCATATACTTCATCGGTGAAGAATATGACATCCATTCATCAGATCAATTTCATCAAGCAACAGAACAGATAAAGCAGTATGAGGACGTGAGAAACGAAAGTTCATCTCTTCATGATTAGCCTGCGTCCTATCAGGCATACTCAGGTCTCCAGCAAATTCTTCAGACGATTACATACGTCTGGAGACCTGACCCTGCAGAAGAGATTAGTTATTTTTCTTCACCACCCACACCTGAAGGGGTGGCAAAGAGTTCATCATTCTGCGAGCTCCATACGACAAGGAAGGCATAGAAGCCACTCCATTTCGTTTCACATAAGAGGGGTTAGAGTAAGCAGAGAAATTCTTCGAGGACTAATGGACATAATGATTTGAAGAATAATGCACATATCCATAATCCTTAGATATTCCATGCAAGACAGACGGGTTAGCACAATGATGTTCATACGAGGAATTTGATCCTTTTGAGGAATATGATCCATGTGAGGAGTTTGGTCCGTATGAGGACTTGGATCCATATGAAGAATTTGGTCCATATGAAGAATTTGATCTGGGGTTCCTATTGTTCACAGGTGGTGACATGATGACATTCACCTGAAGATTTTCAAGGCATCTTTTGGGAACCCAGATTTTCTTCATAGGGGAACCGTTCCTGCAGTTAGTGCCAACATATCTAGCAAATACTTCACCATTCTGATTTTTGAACAGTTTATAGTTGGAGTCAAATGACTCATCATCAGAACGAGGAGATTCACATGCAAATCCAGATAAGTTAGATGGATCAACTGGAGGTCCCTTTGCAGCAACCCATGTAGTTTTGGGGTACTGCTCAGGCTTCCAATATGTACCATCAGCATTGAGTTTCCTCTCAAAAGCAATACCCTCTTTCCTAGGGTTCCTGTTGAGGATCTGCTTTTTAAGCACATCACAAAGAGTCTGATGCCCTTTGAGGCTTTTGTACATGCCTGTCATGTACAATTCCTTCAGCCCTGCATCGTCAGTGATACTAGCAATGTCCTCGGATGAGGAATTAGTGATAGCAGAGGCATGTGAAAAATTTGAAACATTAGCAGCATTTGAACATTCAGGTGAAGAATTAGCAGATTCACGTTCAATGCACTTCAAGCATGGAGGAACAAATTCTTCCTGAGAAGCGCTGATTTGTTGAGCAAGTAATGAATCGCGCTCCTTCTGAAGATCTTCATAACTCACTCTTAGCTTCTCAAGGTCTTGCTTTCTTTGAAGAAATTCATAAGAAAGCTTCTCATGATCGTATAAGAGAGTGTTATGATGATCTTGAAGGGTGTCATACTTAGTATGAAGTCTCTGAAGACTTTCAGTCAAGGCTTTAGTGCGATCCATTTCTTCACCCAACATATCATCACTTTTGTCTAGCATGTTTTGAACCTTTTCAAGAGCCCTTTGTTGTTTTACAGCAATCTTAGCAAGTTTAGAATAGCTGGGCTTAAGGTTTTCATCAGATTCATTTTCACTTGATTCAGAGGAGGTATATTTGAGTACCTTGGCACCCTTTGCCATGAAGCAATAGGTGGGAGCGTAGTCATCATCGCCTTCATCAGCCTTGTTGGTGAGGTCATTTTCTTCAGTGTTGAAGATAGACTTGCTGACGAATGCAGTAGCGAGAGCTAGGCTCGCCACTCCGGATTCGGACTCCTCAGATGTCTCCTCTTCCTCATTTTCTTCAGATTTAGCCTCAGAGCCCATTTCCTTGCCAATGGATGCCCTAGCCTTCTTGGAGCTGCTCTTCTTGTGATATGAAGGCTTGGAGGATTTTGATGATGAAGATTTTGTGGATTTCTTCTTTTTCTTCGCATCATTAGAACTGTAATCCTTGTATTTCTTCTTCTTTGATTCCTTTTCCCACTAAGGACAATCTTGAATGTAATGTCCAGGTTTCTTGCATTTGTCACAGAGCCTCATCTTGTAGTCATTGGATGAGGAATCATTGCTCCTTGTGGGTCTTCCAAAGCGACCACGTCTTGCGAACTTTTGGAATTTCATCACGAGCAGAGCTAGATCATGGCTTAGTTCTTCAGGATCGCCAAGGCTGCTACCGGAGTCTTCATCTCCGACTCAAATACTTCCTTGGCCTTCAGTGCACGTGATCTACCATAGCTCGAACCATAGAGATCTCTTTTTTCAGCAAGTTGGAACTCATGAGTATTTAGCCTCTCGAGAATATCAGCGGGATCAAGTAACTTGTAATCAGCATGTTCTTGTATCATCAATGCCAGAGTGTCAAATGAGGAATCAAGCGATCTCAGCAATTCCTTCACCACCTCATGCTCGGTGATCAGTGGCACCAAGTGCTTGAAGCTCATTTGAGATGTCAGTGAGGCGATCGAAGGTTTGTTGAACATTTTCATTGTCGAGTCTTTTGAAGCGATTGAAGAGATTGCGAAGAACATCAACTCGAGAGTCACGCTGTGTTGAGACTCCTTCATTTACTATGCACAACCTGTCCCAGATAAGCTTCACTGTCTCCAAAGCACTCACTCTGCCATATTGTCCTTTGCTCAGATGGCCACATAAGATATTCTTCGCTTGAGAGTCGAGTTTCTTGAATCTCTTCACATCAGCAGCATTCAGAGAAGGTGTGACTGAGGGAACACCATTTTCCACAACATACTAGAGATCGTTATCAATTGCCTCAAGATGCATTCACATCTTATTCTTCTAGTAGGGGTAGTCTGTCCCATCAAAGGTAGGACACCCAGCAGAGACCTTGATCATACCTGCTTGGTGAATAGAACCAGTAAGCTTGGTGAAGACAATGATTTGGTAGACCAGTTCCAACTGCTGTCTCAGTTGTACGTCTGGTTGGAGCGGCTGAGTATTTAAACTCGAGGACACACAGTCCCGGACACCCAGTCCTGAACGCGCAGCTCAGGACACCAAGTCCTCACTGTATTCTCCTTGAACTAAGGTCACACAGACCTAGCCCAATCACTCGTGGTAAGTCTTCAGGCGACTTCCAAACCTTCACAAGCTTGGTCACTCGGCGATCCACAATTCCTCTTGGATGCTCAAGACCAGGACGCCTAACCGTCTGGAAGAAGCACAGTCTTCAAAGATAACAAGCGTCGGATCCACGCAGGATCAATCTCTTCAATGATGCTCAATCACTTGGGGTTTGTAGGTGTTTGGGTTTGGGTTTTTCCTCACTTAATGATTTTCGCTCAAATTCCTCGGAGGATGGGTTGCTCTCAAATGACAAGTGTCAGTTTCTCTCGGAGCAGCCAACCAGCTAGTGGTTGTAGGGGGCGGCTATTTATATCCTAGGGAGCATCCCGACATGATAAGACATAAATGCCCTTCAATGATATGACCGTTAGGTGGATAGATATTTTGGGACAGCTGGCGCATAGCACAGCAACGGTCGGAATTTTGAGTAGCAAAATCCTTAGGGCTATCATGTTCCTCACTTGGCGAATTCCTAACTCCTCAATCAGAACAAATTCCTCAGAGACCAGAAGAACTTCGTCCCTGTCACTGAAGAATATGACTGGACTGTATGAGATTTCCAATGGCTTCACTCGAAGGGATTGGTAGGTGTAGGATTTTGAGTTGAGCATCACATGGAAATTTTTCCTTAGTATTTCCTCGACCCCCTTTAACAGTACGGTGTTTCCTATGACTCAAGAAAGAGAAAATGAAACTACTAAAACAAAAGTCTTCACGCTTCATGTTCCTCGAATGAATACCAAGTCTTCAAGGTCACACCCATTTCTTCACTTTCAAAGTCTTCAGAAAGTCTTCAGTCAAAGAAAAACTTCATTTTTAGGGGTCAACTTTATCTATAAATATCAAACTCCTCATAGACTTATAGACCTGTGTACACTCACAAACGCATTAGTCCCTTAACATATAAGTCTTCAATACACCAAAATCACTAAGGGGCACTAGATGCACTTACATTCCTAGTTACTCGCGATGCACAAGGGTTCTCCTCATATAATATTTCACCTTAGCTAGAGATCCGTCGCCCCCATGGATTTCAATTCCTGGTTAGTTGATTCCCAATTAACGGAAGCATTATACGGCGTAACAGGCGCTAGTCCTCCTATTACGCCGGGGAAGCAGCGCCTCGGTGTTTATCTTAGGGGCGTGTGGGGCCTAGAGCTGCTGGCGCCCGATCTGGAGGTCGGCCGGGATTAAAGGGATGGCCTGGGGGCACTGCCAAGCACGGCGGTGATGTGAGGTTGAGGGGAAGGCAGGGCGGCGGAGGGAGGGGTCTGGGCCGGTGGTCGCTGGCGGTTCAAGAAAGATCGTCAATAGTGACCGGCGGGAGGTAGACAAAGGCCATCTGCCCGTTCCTTATAGATTGGACGGTTCATAAAAAATCGACTGACCTATTTATTTTCAGTCGGCTGTTATCTTGACTGGACCACATGTGGCGGTGTGCTGGAGGAGTACCTGCATTATCCGTGCTCATATATTACAAAATCATACGGAGTAGAATCTAATTTTGTTTGGCATGCTATGTTGTAGAGCTATCATATGTCTCCTGTCATTTATTTTTCAACCATCTGCTATCTGCTACTTTTACAGTGCACTAGTTCTGCACACACTTCACCCATACTCTCACTATTGTGATTTTATGCAAGGGTATTTCAGACTCAGCTGCCTTCACAGAAGCAGAAAATAAAAGAGAGAAGTTGCTCCAACATAGTACATGGCTAGGCCAGACACGTTTCAGCCATTTAAAGGCTGAAGTGTTAGCAGATGGAGATGGTAAACATAGCTCTGGAGTTGATGACCTCACTCCCAATGAACCACCATCCCAGGTGCCTGGTTTAACTTTGTGGTGTCATATGTGGTTGCATGTTTCATATGGTGTCTAGCTTGTATTCGAAAGGCCAAAGTCGGTCTTTACTAAGGTAAGGAAAGATATTTTTTACATGAACCACCATCCCGGGAGCACCAGAAGTCAAATGGCTAGTCAGGGCACTGGCTGAGCCAATGACAAGCCCAGCACATACATGCATAACCATGAAGCCAATTAAAAGCCACAATGGTGGCAAAGCAGCCCGCCTCCCACTAGGCTCTCAGGTCCAAGATGATCATGCTCACCACTCTAGCCGGATGTCTAGCTTGTATTGCTTCCAATTTGGTCAACTTGCATCTGCTTAGCTTACACACTATACCTTTCAATATGATATGCCTTCCTATTTTTGGTACATACTAGTACATCTGTCTATTAATCATGTTCTTACATCAAACTAATGTTCTTGTGTATCCCTCATCAATCTCTTATGATGAGGCAGTCAGGCAAGTGGACTATTGTGAGAAAATATCCTCATTTAAAGATTGCAGTGTCAGCCTCCCTACTTGATTCTCAAGAAACAGCAAGGCTAGATGAAGATAGTGAACGTAGCTCTATAGTTGATTACCACATTTCCCCTACACTAGCATCGCGGGTGCTTGCTCTAACTTGGAAGCGTGATATGTGGTTCCATGTTGCATATTGTGTCTAGATTGTAATTCTTCCAATTTAGTTAAATTGCATGTGCTATTGTTCTTAGTTTATACATTATACCTGTTAATGTGACATGCCTTCCTGTTTTTAGTACAAAGTACATCTGTCTATTAAGCATGTCCTTGCATAAAACTATTGTGTTCTTGTATCCCGCATAAATCAATATGACAAGACACCTTTAATATATGCAGTGTGATATTAGTTGCATCTTTCATATGATTTATAGCATGCGCTGCTTCTAATTTATTGAAATGCCATTTATGATGGGACGCTTTTAACTTGGCAAAGTCATATTGGTTGCATCTTTCATGTGGTGTCTAGCTTGCATTGCTTCTTATTTGTTGAAATGGTTTCTGCTTATTTTACACAAACTGTTGTGAATATGCCATGCCATCCTGTTTTTCGTATTATTCCATCCTGGAATCATGTGTTTGCCTTACATCAAAGTAGTGATTGTCAGTATCATGCACGAATGAGTTCTAAAGAGTGAATTTTATTGCTTTTTCTTGTCAGTTTTACTTGACAAATCAAAATCAATAGAGCGGAAGGAAGTTAGCAAGGCAGCGGATGATGGTGCTCCTTACGAACGGAGGGCCTCTACAGATTCTACTCCTCCATCCCCCCAAGATGATTTCCAAGACAACACATGCATAGACAGTCAACGTAGTTGTGTTGATGATGAGCACGTCTCCCCTAGTGCACCATCATAGGTGCTCCCTCTAACTTGGCACTGTTATCTGCGTTTGCATGTTATGTATGATGTCTAGCTTGTATTGCTTCTAATTTTGTTGAATTTCATCTACTTACTTTACACATTATACTTGTGAATAAGACACGTGTTCCTGTTTCTAGAACATACAATATCTGTCTATCACACCATGTTCTTACATCAAAGTGCTACTGTTGTGTAACCTGCAACAATCACTTATCATAAGACACGTTTGACTTGGAAGTGTGATATAGGTTACATCTTGCATTCTTTTCTAGCGTGTACTACTTCTAATTTGTTGAAATGGCACTTATGACAAGACCGTTTTAACTTGGTAGAGTGATATTCGTTGCATCTTTCATATGGTGTCTAGTTTTCATTGCTTCTAATTTGTTGAAATGCCTTCTCCTTAATTTACACATCATAAGCTATGAATATGCAATGATGTGAATATGCAATGGCACTAATGACGAGAGACCTTTAACTTGGTAGTGTGATGTTGTTTGCATCTTGCATATGATTTATTTCTTGTACTACTTCACATTTGTTTAAACGACATTTATGATGAGACACTGTTAACTTGGCAGAGAGATATTTGTAGCATCTTTCATATGGTGTCTACCTTCCATTGCATTGCTTCTAATTTAGTGAAATGTCTTCTACTTAGTTTACACATCATAGTTCTGGTTATCTCATGCCGTCCTATTTTTCGTACATATTACATCCTCTTATCATGTGGTTGTCTAACATCAAAGTTCAGTTCATCTGTATCATGCATCAATTTGTTCTGAAGAACTAAATTATTATTCGTTTTTCTTGTTGGCTTGACTTAACATGGCATGGAGAAAGAGGAAGCAAGACATAACGATAGGGAAAGGGAAGCGGAAGAATCCTGCAGATTCTGTTGGTACCGATGGTGCAATAGAAGGTCAAAGTCTAGTGGAAAATTGAACCGACATGGTATCCCGTGCTACAGAAGCTGCAGTACAAGCCAAACAGAAACAAATAACTGCCACCAAACAAGCAGATACAGCCCTAGTTGTTGCAACACCTTCCACAATACCACCAGCTGCACGACTTACTTGTTGGTCAACTCAGCTAGCAGCACGTTCCCAAGCTCCCTTGCCACCCGACACTACTTCCGAAGCACTCTTGACACAAGATGAGTTCGCAAGATCAGATGAACTTTGTGATCTTCAACAGCAAGAAGGTAGTTGCTAGAGCCAAGTTACAGTTGCGTGCTTCTTTATATGTAGTCTCACAATTTGATGTACACTAACACTTCCTATGTTTGTTGTTGGACTAGCACCTAGGTGCAAGAGGAAACAAACATCAGGGATAATGCTCAATAGGTTAACTAAATCTAGAGGAGGAAGAATGGAGATCCGTTTTGAGGAAGGTTTAAAAAGGCCATGTGATGCTACAGAGTCAGCCAAGTTAGTATCAGAGGCAGCGGTTGTTTTTAGGTGTCATGTACGTATCCTCCCAACATAGATTCAGTACAGGAATGACAAAGACGAAACCCAGTTCAACAACTTCCTCGACCATTTATCTGGAAGTATGGTTATGTATGGAAACTAGTAATATCGTCTTGCTCTGTCCAATACTTTCTAGGTTGCTGATAATGTGACTCCCAATTTTCAACAGATGAGGTTCAAGTTGGATAGCCAAGATGATGCAACCAGACAAGCTTGCACCAATGTTTTCAAGTCTGCTCAACGACAGTATCGGTATAACTTGAGGAAAAGTCACTTTGAAGGCAAGGCTAACAGTGAACTTGCCCAAACATCTCCAGTGGAAAATATATCGGATGAAGACTGGACAGGCCTCGTTAAACACTGGTCTGATCCGAAGTATCAAGTACATTATACATATGTGATCAGATCACATGTTGAAGTCCTATTTATGCACGTGCCACACAAATCTATCTTCTTGTAGGTGAATTGTTCAAAGAACAAGGCCAACCTTACGAAAGTGAAATTCCAACACACGACATGATCTCATAGCTATATTGCACACTATGAGGCTCTTGTAATTAGCTGTTGTTTCACTCTTTTCGTTGTACCATACTATGAGATCTATATTGAATTGTTCCAAATGCAGAGGAAATTCCGCAAGGACCAAAAAGTACCTGAACCAAATGCTGTGGAAATCTTCAAGGACTGTCACACCAGCAATACGAAGGGCATGACTACACCAGTCAAAGCCGCTATTGTAAGTCCTTAATCCTCATGCCTTTTAACTACTACTTACTCTGACTCGTGCCTTGAACTGCATGGTTTGCAGCCAATGTATATTACTCTTTTCAATTTTATGAACAATTGTGTTAGCGTATCATTGCACCTTACAAGGTTTAAAAGAGAGGAGTGATGTTACTTTGATCTTGACCTATAATCTAGTTCCGTGTTGGACTTGCCCACACAACATTACAATTGCCTGTTTGTCTGTTCTCAGTTGTTTTGTGATATGAATGATGTCATATTATGCTTACCATATTATAAACTTTGTCTCTTTATCCTTAGCCGTCAATACAATGTGAAGAAATAGACAATACATTAGCCATGGTACATGGTCATATGTTTGGAACCTGGTTTTATTATGTACTTTGCAGTAAAATACAAGTAATATTTTACATGGGTTCACCAGAATAAGTTCTGTATATAGACCAAAGCTATTTTTTTGGTTTTGCTGCCTCCTTAATATCTTTTGTTCTGGTACTAATGTAAAAACTCAACTTTTCAGCAAGCTATGGAAAAAAGGTGGAACCGCCACCTTCTGAAAGTGGCAAGGCAACTATAACCGCAATGTCAGCTCTTGATGCAGTGGGTCAGTACCTGTCCACTAACAGTGCCAAAAGCACGTTCGTGCATAATACCAGGTTGGTTGTTAAGGCAATCTCGTCTAAACTGCCTCATGATCAAGATATGCAAGCTCAAAACAATGTTATATCTGCGCTCCACACACAAGTCCGTTCCCTAACAGAGACCCTTTGTGAAACAAGGATAGACATTGTTCAATGTCGTCAAGATATGCATGGTTTTGAAACCAGACTATCAAACATTTGCTATGTTGTTCAGGAGCCTAGGATAAATGAAGGCGAAGGTTATGGTGCTCCATCAGACAATACATCATGAAAACGTAACAGTCAGGTCAAATGAACTGTGCTTCTGAACTTCTGGTGGTGCATTTATCTGCTAGACTGTTAACTTTTATGCCAACCTTCCTTTTGTTTTATAGTTGTAATTTGTTTTGTTGCGATACAAAATTTATTCTTAACATGCAGCCACCGGCTGAAGAAAACAATAAGCCATTTTTGTATAGTGTAGGGTGTTCCCTATATTTGCACTGGTGGCGATCTTTGATGCCCAGTGGATGTAATCCGTGTAATCACCTTAATAGCCTAGCAATAATTTCGGGCTTATTTATTTCCAAGTCTTCGTTTTCCCTGGTTGCTAGTGGCCGCAACAACCATGGGCCATATATGGACCATGGTAACCATGACCCTGCTACGGGCCATAGGATCCATGGGTCTCCTACGGGTCGTCTTTAAATGGGCCTCCAACACGGCCATAGAATCGGTGGGCCTCGGGCCGTCAGATAAATGGGTCTACATGGGCCGTAAACGGGCATAATTAGTATCGCCCAGCACGGTAACGGGACGTTAACAGGCCGGAGGACAACAAAGGCTTAATTCTGTCACAGGCATAACGGATCGTTAATGGGCCAGAATATAGGACAGGCTGGAAACGGCGCAACGGGTTAACAAGCTAGGAATAGGCCGACTCTTGCCACGGGCCGAATTTGGCCCATTGGGGGAACATGCCAGTAACAGGCCGGAAGTAATCGAGGGCCACAAAGGAGCCCAAGAACATATGCGCCGTCAGTAGCCTGAAAGCTAACACTGTTTGGAAACGTCCCATGTGTATCATGGGTCATTAATGGGTACAAAGAAATTAACTGTTCATTCTGGGCTAGAGTCACCATGGCCCTTTAAAGAGCCTAAAGATACGAAGGCCTCATATGGGCCGAAAGACATCGTGGGCCATACATGGGCCGAAAGTGAAATGGGATGGTGTTATATTCGATGGCCCACATGACGTTGTTGGGGCGATTTCGGGTAGGCCCTAACGGGCCGTAAAATGGGCTATTTGCGAAGAGACCGTTAACAGGCTTTTCATGGGCCAGCCCGCTAACTTTTGACCAAGTCAAATGGGTCGGCCTTAATTTGTAAGCTAAATGGGCCGATGGTGGGCCGTCGCATGTGTCGACATATCGTAGGCGCCTATCTGACCCACTAACGAGGTGACACGTGTTTCCTCCGGGTAATCAGAATTTTACATGTGGAAATTTCCCATTGGTTCAGGTTGTTAACGGGTTATTGGATCCAAAACCGAACCCGATAGCTTAACGGTGACCCGTTATGGTGGATGCCACGTGTCGGTCACCCTTGACTAAAGCACTTCTGTGACGTGCGATTTATCGTCATGGAAGTGGACACTTTCGTGATGATAATTTTGGTAATGTCATGGAACAATTCTATGACAGCATAGGTATGATTATCTTGATTCTGTCATAAAATCATCATGGATGTACATGCATGACAGAAAACGTGACCTACTGTGACAAACACGTATCATCACGGAACTGTCTTTTTTCGTAGTGTGAGCCAGTACCTCCACCTTAATTTGCTCGCGCTTGCGTGGTCGTGGTGATTCACATCGCACTTGTATCGCACACGGTTAATATATTATACCCCGTGTTCATTGAGGGCCATCAAAGTCTTTGCAGCAAAAAAGAACGTTAGAGAGGGTCAAAAGACAGCCACACCAGCATGTGGCCCAAATATATATGAGTGAAAAGGGTGGTCTGTGATTTTCAAAATTTCAATGCACAACTTTGACCCTGCGAGACCACGGTTGGGCGCATCATTGATGATCGATGAGAGAGGCCAGAAGTCAAGAACCACCTAGAAGTGGCCAAATATATGTAAGAATATTGGGGATATTTAAAACTTGAAATACACCCTTGCTAGGATATATATAATGACAGAATGTCATACCTAGCTAGGATGCTTGGCCCACCACCTCCCACTTCGTGTCAGCGGTGCAGATGCATGTAATGATCGATACTTTGGTCATCCATGCATGTCGCCATGACCTACCATAAGACGGACCAATGAATCTTTCGTTTGGTCAAATGATAGTTGCTGTTGTCGATAAACCGCTTGGACCAATAGATTGAACCATCATAAAAATCGCACAAGAGGGACCACAAAACCAGCACCTCTTGCATGTGGCCCAAAATGATGTATGTTGGGAAGGGGTGGTGTGTGTTTTCAATATATAATAATGTACAATTTAGATGTGGTGCCTACCTCTCAATACAGACAACAACCATGAAGGCAAGGTAGTTAAGGACGAGATATGTACGCAGGGTTTGATGTAGTTCGAACCCAGCAATCCGAGCATTTGGGAGGGAATCCTGACAATGCATGAGCTCTAGCTTTGGTTGACCGACATTTGACGGTGACCGGCCCTAACACGAACTAGGATGAATCCATTCATGGGCAACACATACCCCTCATTATCGTTTAAAGGGATGATATATATATATATACACTCGGGGAGCCCACAGATATCTATGGTGTCACAAAAAACAGCACAAGGGAGACGTGGTCGATCACAAGACCCCGTATACACTGCATGCGGCCCGAAAATATGTATGTGTACGATGGTGTATGGTGTGTTTAAATCCCAAATGCACAACTTTGATGGGCCACGCCACCTACATTACAAACCGAACACCGTACCCGACTCCAAGCCTGGTTCAATACCTATGATGTCAGTTTCCCAACTT
>NC_041392.1:530227097-530245040 GCF_002162155.2 Triticum dicoccoides
CGCATGCGCTCACACTTTATTTTGTCTAGCATGGGACACATCTATATATATATATATATCTATACATATATACATCTATACACCTATATAGGGTGCGAATAACTATGGAAGTTGCTCGTTGGATGAAGCCAATCCGGCGGTAGATAGATGGCAAATCCGAGCACTACTGGCCGTTGGATATCATCTACATTCCACTAGATTCTTCCACATGTACAATCTAGAAGACTCCATGGTTGAACTTAAGCATAATTCACAAACCTCAAAACACAAGCACTTCTCCTTTGTTCTCTAGAATCTTCCATATCTTAATTGCACAAACCTTTTTTCTAAATGAATTGTCACTTTTTGTTTTTACCTTTACAATGCACAATTCCATGAATCTTAAAATAGTTTTTTTAATTAATTGATTTTGGATGAGATGAACTATAAGAATTAAACAAACATCTACATCATGCATATCTTGGAGAAGAGGCGGGGAAATGATGAGAGGAGTGGCGAGAGGTAGCCTATTTTGAATGAAAACCTAGTAGAGAAGGAAGCGTGAGCTACACGACGCATGCGCACAGTGCTTACCCATGTACTGCATGTGTTGTCGAAAGGGCTCAGGGTTGCCGCTCGATCTGGGAGCATCCAACAGTGCACACGTACGATCCGTGGGGTTTGGGTTCTGGCTAGTCTGAATGCAGGACTCAGATCGCGCGCGCAGCGGGGGGGGGGGTATCACAAGGAAACCAAATTCTGTGGAAACCGGTGAAAACCACGAGAAAAAGATATTTTGAAGTTTCAAAAAAATCCAAAAAATGCGGGATGTTAAGAGGATGATGTTTTACTGCCACACAAAATTTCAAGTTGAAACACATTATGAGATGTGAGCTTTGAAAAAGATAAAATCAATGTTGAATAGTGCCGAATTGTAATGTCACTATTCAGGGCAGAATTTGTATTTTTCATAGCTCACATCTCATAATGTTTTTCAACTTGAAATTTTGTGTCGCAACAAAGCATCACCTTCTTAACATCCCACATTTTTTCAGATTTTTATGAAACTTTAAAATATGGTTTCCACGAAGTTTTCATTGAATATCGTCTTTCGTGAGTGAACCGTGTGCTATTTGAAAACATTTCGTGAGAAGAATCTCGGTTTTTAAATCCCCGTAAATCCAAAACTAAGCTGAAAATCGTGAAACCAGCCATGATGTCATGACATCACACTCATATGTCGAGGAATTTTTTCCACCATTGTGGCGCAAGTTTTATTACAAGCCTCTTAAAAACCGGAGCTTCTCTCAAAGAAGCTTCGTGGTTCCGATAGGGAAACGTGTTCCCCTTGTGTGGGAAACGTAATCACTACCTCTTTTCACCTTGTATTTTCTTCTGCGGGCAACATGGAACGACAGGATATCCGTGCTAAAATTTAAACTTATTCAGGGTTTGTTTTGCCTTTTTATACACTAATTGAGTTTCCTAGGCATTTAATCTCCATAATTCAAATCTGAACTACAAATACATGCTCCAGTTCACCAAAATAGCTAGAAAAATTATACATGTGTCCTTGGGTGCATGTTTAGGTCCCATGCCAAGAATGGGAACGAATTACAACCGTACTGGTGTCATGGCTCGTCCTCAAACATTTCGAATCTTGGTTTTCAAGTCCCCATAAATCCTAAACTCACCAGAAAGTCATCAAAGGTGGCATGGTGTCACGTCATGGCACATATATGTCGTGGTAAAAACATTGTCAAATTTGGGCCAAGCTTTATTACAAACCTCTTACAAAAATTGGAGCTTCTCTCAAAGAAGCCTCATGGTTTTGATAGGGAGACGTGTTCCCCTTTGGGCGAAACGTAATCACTGCCTCTTCTCACCTTGTATTTTCTTCCACGGGCAACATGGAACGACAGGATATCCCTGCTGAAATTTAAACTTATTCAGGGTTCGTTTGGCCTTTTTATACACTAATTGAGTTTCCTAGGCATTTAATGTCCATAATTCAAATCTTAACTACAAATACATGCTCTAGTTCACAAAAATGGCTAGAAAAAATATACATGTGTCCTTGGGTGCATATTTAGGTCCCATGCCAGGAATGGGAATGAATTACAACTGTACCGGTGTCCTGGCTCGTCCTCAAACATTTCGAATCTCGGTTTTTAAGTCTCCATAAATCCTAAACTCGCCAGAAAGTCATCAAAGGTGGCATGGTGTCACGTCATGACACATATATGCCGTGGTAAAAACATTGCCAATTTGGGCCAAGCTCTATTACAAACCTCTTACAAACCAGAGCCTGTCGCAAGAACCCTCGTGGTTTCGATAGGGAAACGTGTCCCCTTGTGGGACAAACGATAATCACTCCCTCTTCTAGCCTCGTATTTGCTTCTACGCGCGACACGGAACAACTAGAGATTCGCGCTGAACTTTGAAATTATTCAGGGTTCGTTTGACCTTTTTTATTCATCAATTGAGTTTTCTAGGAATTTAATGTCCATCATTCAAATCCGAACTACAAATACATGCTCTAGTGCACCAAAATGGCTGGAAAAACGTACATGTTTCCTTGGGGTGCATGTTTAGGTCCCATGGAATGAATGGGAACGAATTCAATCGTCTCACCGTCCTGGCTAGGCCACAAACATTGCGAATCTCGGTTTTTAAATGTCTGCAAGTCCATAACTCACCAGGAAATCATGAAACTTGGCATGGTGTCACTACATGGTACATATAATTGTCCAAATTGGGAGAAGCTATATTACAAGCCTTTTACAAACCGGAGCATGTCATAACCCTCGTGGCTCCGGTAGGGAAACATACCCCTCTTGTGAGCGAAACGATAATCGATGCATCTTCTCGCCTTGAACTTTGTTTTCTACAGGCAACATAGAATAACAGGAGTGTCGAGCTAAAATTTGAAACTGTTCAGGGTTCGTTTGGCCATTGTATATATATTACTAATTACTAAGTTTTCTATGCATTTAATGTAGTCCATAATTCAAATTTGAACTACAACCACATGCTCCAGTGAAGCAAAATGGGTGGAAAATCGTACATGTGTCATTGGGTGCATGTTTAGGTCCCATTTAAGGAATGAGAATGAATTACAAACTTGTCGTCGTCCTGAAACAATGAGAATCTCGGTTTTTAAATCCCAGTAAATCAAAAAAAGTCACCCAAAAAACATGAATCTTGGCATGGTTTCATGACATGGCACATATATGCCGTGGTAAAAAAACATCCAATTTGAGAAGAGGTGCACACATTAGTAGCTAACGAAGTCCTTTTTGAAACAAAAAGCTGACACGTTAATATCGCAAACGGTTGTATTATATTAACCTTGTCGAAATTTAACCATACTCGGTGGCGTGCGTGCAGCTGTTTGATTAGACGGGACGAGTGTGAGAAGTCCGCCGTGCAGGCTCGACGGGACGCGTGCGAGCAGTCCACCACGCAGGCTCGACGGGGCACGTGCATCTTGTCCACCTCACATGCTCGACGGGACACGTGCGAGCAGCAAGGCCGCCCATGCTCACCGGGAAGCGAGCTCTTTGACCTCCATGCACCAGCCGCCGCCCGCCTCGCTCACAACTTCTCCATTGATGGGTTAATTAAAGCACCTAGACGGAGGGTGTTTGCTTGTGATCCCATGGCAGCCTTTGCTTTGTTCGTGTTTTCAACTCATATTCCGCCCTAACTTAAATTGCCATATAGGGAAACGAATAATATGACGACAAATAAAATGGCAACGGATAATACAATGACAAATTTACAATGGTGTAGATAATAATTGTCTTACATATTCCAGATAATTTAAAATGCCACATGCGGCAAAGCCCAAAAGACACAGGGGCAAGAGAAGAAGGAAATTGCAGACAACGATCTGGGTCGCTACTGTCTCTACTCGTCAATGAATCACCGGGTGGGGAAATCCTCCAGATCCTTTTTCAATTTCTCACCACTTTGCTTGAAATTAGCCACAGATTCCTCCACCTCCTACTCGCACTCGATCCGGAGCTTCCTCAAGCCACCCGTTAGTTCCTCGACGATCGCTTTCAGTGTCATCTCCGAGATACTTCTCTGCTCATGCAGCATCTTCCAGCCGGCGGCCTCCTCCTCCTTCTCGGCGACCAACTTGAGGAGCTTCGCATTGTCATCCATGAGTTGCTCGACGAGGCCGGTCTCCTTGTCAACCGAGTAATCGCTGATCTTGAGCATCTTCATCAAGCCGTCAACCTGATCCTACTGCGTAGTGACGCTAGCGAGAATGTCGTCGTCACCGGCGAAGGACTTTAGAAACGATGGCTCGTCGCGATGGCCTTCGCCGCGAATGCGCTTGTGAGAGGCCTCGCGTGCCCGTGAGAGCTCGTTCGAGGGCTCCGTGGTGCGCCAGGACATCTCTGTTGCGACTGCGACTTCGCGGCGGGACCTCTCTAGTGTTTTCGCATTCTTGGTCTTTGTTGCCTGGTTATATGTCCACCCTAAACTCCTCCTACCGGTCATGGCAGAATGACTTGACAAAAAACAGTTTTGTGGGTGATGAGGAGAGGAACTGTGAAGTAATTTTTGAGTGGGTAGTTTTTATAGCCAGGTGCTAAGTGTGAACACATATTAGCTTGATATGTGTGAACAGATTTGCAATTACTTATTGCGTTGTAATCAGCAATGTGATGAGAAACAAGGTCAAAATTTATTGATGGCAGAAGGTTGACCATGTGGTTGCTCGCCGTTGAGGCGGCCGCGGCGCGCTCCGCTCTGGCGTCCCTGTGTATGATCTGCTTGCCGTTGAGGCAAAGTTACAATGGCAACGGTTAATAATTCTTAATAATTGTCTTACATATTCAGGATAACTTAAAATGCCAAATGCGGCAAGGCCCAGAACACTCACGACCTACATATGCATACAATTATAATAAAATATAAGCTCTGAGCTGGCGGCCTTCCGACGATGGTCTTCTCGAACTCCATGATCAGCATAGCACCCTTGCGGCCGTTCACTCTGAATGTCCTGGCCTGCCTCCACCTATGGAGCTGCTGGCGCTGATGGGAGGCTCTTAGGGCTGCTGGGCCTCTTCCAGAAGAGCTTGACAGCGTGCAATCACGCGCATGCCAACTCCGTGGAACCGCTCCATTTCCATGCCTCTGGCCTGGTAGCAAATTCCGTCGATCACCTGCATCCTCAAGATATCACGTTGGCGATGTTATACTTCGTCGGGGACATCACCTTCGCCAAGGATGGGCTCGAGCCTGGCCACCACATCATCAGGATCGAGGTTGACACGGCTGCCGTGGGCAATGATGAAGCCGCAGGCTGCCTTTGTCTTGACTGAGTCACAGAGGTCCTCTGCCCATTCCTTGCGGGGCATCAGGCTCTCGATGAGCACTAGTGACGGCGGTTCTTCGGGTGGGTCGTCGATCATGTCGCCGAGCAGCTCTGGATCTTTTCCACGGTGGATGGCAAACTGATCATCGCACCTCCTCTACAATATGTCGATTGTGCTCCCAAGGACTATGACGCTGATATCGCTGCCAATGGGCCATGGTGCCTGCGCCGGCCGATGAAGCTCTTGCTCCCCGACCGGCTCCGACTCGTTCTCCTCGCCGAAGATGTAATGCAGGTAGGCGTCAACGTCAAAGCTTTGGTCGTTGCCTTGCATGCTTGGAGTAACTAATGGTAGATGGGTGAGGACTAGATATTCGCGGAGTGTCGCGGCGGTGCATTACCGCCTGGGTTATATGCAGCAAGCCGTTAGCTGGTGGCGGGAAACCGGTGAAGGAATAGGCGTGGATTTCAAAATTCACCCATGTGGAGCGCCGGAAGACTAAGTGGAGCACACACACAACCCGAATAACGTATCCGGTGCCACGTGTTATTTATCATACAAGTGTTAACACAAGGAAATGCATGTGTAACTTACTAATCATCGCACCACGAGTACTCACAGACACATCGTGTGCGATACTCCTAGCCACCGCAAGCAACTAGTTTGCATTTTTCAAAGTGTTTTGTACACACAGAATCGCGCATGAATTAACTGTATTAACCGTCTGTGTTGTAAATTCTCATCGCAAATAGTTCATCCAAGTCGGCTGTTTTCCACGTATCACACACATCTTGTTAAGTTGAACCATTTCTATTGCGTTCTCTAATCGAAAACAGTTTGTCCGGGTGAACCGTATGCCCTATATCACACACACCTTGATTTGGCTAACCGTTTATGTTGCAACTCCCAAATAGAAAACGGTTCATCGGAGCGAATTGTATGCCGTATATCGCACACACATTGATATGGTGCCCGTTTCTGTTGTCCTGCCTCATCACAAACAGTCCGAACGGGTTTGTCGTGTGCCCTACATCGCACACGCAACTAAAATATAAACCGTGTTTGATGCGTCCTCCATCGCAAACATTTTGCACCTTTTTTAACGGTTATTTTACACCACCGTTTGCGACTATGGCATCGCACACAGTTTCCTCGAAGGATCTCTGATCTTAGTGTCGCGTTAGCAGCATCCTGAAGTAGTGAATAGCTTCAATTCATCATTTATTTAAAATAGTACCAATACAAGTAGCACAACATCTCAAAGCGCACTGCACAATCATGTGATGAAGGCCTGTACTGACCTTTCATAAGACGACCAAGATAAAATACGAATCTACCAACACGAATAGGAAATGCAATCTCGTTTTGTGTAGTTGCACTGAAATCAAGCAAAGTTGCAGGTGTGACATTTAAGTTTGCTATAGCAACAAGTTGAATAGATATCCCTGTTTTAACAGAGGCAAAAAAGGAAACAATTACTGGCCAATAAAGGAGGATGAAACATGCGGCCACAAAAAGAAGCATCTACCTTATCTTGATGGAAAACAAAGTATAGGACAGTAGCATTTTTAAAACGGTTGCATTGATTCATATTATTAGAGAAATTCTCTTAAAAAAGTTCAGTAGTTAACTCTGAGAGTGGCATTGCTTAATTTTACCAGCGGCATTAGATTAAGAAAAAGCATAAACATTTCCAGGGAGAGTGGGCGCAACAATACCATGTGCTTCCATCTACTTATAAAGGGGGTGATGCAGAGTCTGTTGTAACAAAGCAACACACATCATGTCTGGGTTGGAACAACTTTTGCCGACTTAATGGTAAAATATAGTAGTTCAATAGCTTCAATTCAACATTTATCCAAAACAGTACCAATACAAGTAGCGCAATATCTCAAAGCACACTGCAGCATCATGTGGATGAAAGTCGGTACTGACCTTTCTTGACCAGGATTTGAAACAACTCACGAGAAGGACTTGAAAGAAATCCCAACACATATATGAAAATCCATGATCTCCTTTTGTGCAGTTCCACCAAAATTAAGCAAAGCCGCCGGTATGACATTCAAGTTGAACTGCACAAAACACTCTTAAAACAAAAGTGTTTCGCGTAGCAAAGCAAAATGTCGCAATAGAAGCAAGTTGAATAGATATCCCTGTTTTAACATAGGCAAAAAAGGAATCAATTGTTGGCCAATAAAGGAGGATGAAACATGCGGCCACAAAAATGGTAATCCCGCCAATCCCTAACAAGTGTTGCAGTTTTGAACTAAGATTCGGTAGTTAATTCTGAGAGTGGCATTGCTTAATCTTACCAGCAGCATTAGATTAACAAAAATCATAAATAGTTCCAGGGGAGAGTGGGCACAACAACACCATGTGCTTCCATCTATTTATAAAGGGGGTGATGTAGAGTTTGTTGTAACAAAGCAACAAGCATCATGTCTGGGTTGGTACCACTTTTGTTCACTACTTAATGGGAAAAGAGAGCAATACAATAGCTTCAATTCAACATTTATTTAAAACAGTACCAATACAAATAGCACAGCATCTCAAAACACACTGCACGATCATGTGGATGAAGGCAAGTACCAACCTATCATGATGCACACAAGATCACCTACGAATCTGCCAACACGAATAGGAAATCCAATCTCGTTTTGTTCAGTTGCACTAAAATCAAGCAAAGTAGCATGTGTGACGTTTAAGTTTGCTATAGCAACAAGTTGAATAGATATCCATATTTTAACAGAGGCAAAAAAGAAAACAATTACTGACCAATAAAGGAGGATGAAACAAACGGCGACAAAAAGAATCATCTAACTTATCTTGATGGAAAACAAAGTAGGACGATAGCATTTCTAAAACAGTTGAATAGATTCATATTAACAGAAAGATTATCTTAAAACAACATTCATTAAGAATGTAATTTACTATTAACATTGGCATTGCTTCAATTTTCCAGCAGCATTCTTAGATTAACAACAGCAAAATAGTTGTATGGGACATGGGACATGCCAGCACCATGTGCGTCCACACGTATAAATGAGTGATGCAGAGTATGTAGCCAAGCAGCATATCTGTGTTGGTCCCATATTTGTTCTCTTTGAACATTTTTCCTATGTGAGGGCAGCAAATCTTGTCCTGCACAAATTACCCGACCCCCAGTTTCTTTCTCTTTTCAACAACTAGCACAAATGTCAGTGCGTTGCAACAGGAGAAAACATCGGTTCCTATGAATCAAAGATCGTCAAGTCAAGGAATTGTGTCGTGAAAGAATGGTCACCGATGAGAAAAAGAATGAATCATTCGAGGATCGCAATATGAGGTCAGGACATGGGCCGGGTACTATATCAAGTAAATTAACTTTAGATTTTTAGTTATTATGGCCAGCGAGGTGGCAAATGTACTACGTACTCGACGCAACCGGGTGTAGCTGAGTTTGGCGGATTACTTACCCGCCGTCCTCCCACCCGATGACTTTCAATGCAAAGTTGTGAATGCTACGAGATTACAGATCGCGCAAGGACGACATGAAGACGTGACCCTTGTGGTTATCAATGACAACGCACTCAAGGGCTAGCCACATGCTTATGAACCCAAGGTTATACCAGTCACAAGGCAGGGTATAGTTTCTACACAATTCATTATATAAATGTGATATTATTAGAAGGACACTTTATAGGTCATGAAAGAAAACACCTTTCTCTATTTTAATCAGGAGCGAACTTTAATTCTGAATTTTATATAAAGGAAAGACATGATTTTTTGTTTATTTTTATTATTTCCAGTTCACATATAAATAAAGTAGTATTGTTTATCCATTTAATTAATAATGTATTTATCAAAAAAAGATTTCGCCCTGCTATATATAAAGTAAACCACCAGAATCATAAGGTACGACAAATAAGTCCACGCCCCCACACACAAGGTAGCATATTACTATTTTAAACAACTTAAAATCTTGATCATCTGTGCATTTGATGCCCTGTTTGTACCTGGGTTGTATGTACAAACATATATGGGGCAAATATAGCTCCTGCATGTACATTTTCTTGTAGGTAGGCAGATTTACTTGTGCATGCTTTTTCTGATGTGCACGTGATCTAGTTTTGTATGAGTCCAAGTTGGCCCCAGCTAGCGTGTTGTGTGTGCATCTGGGTGCTTCTTTTTATCATGGATAAGATTTCCCATAGATTGCTTTTCATGTATCTGTGTTGCACTCATCATGGAGATGGTCTGTGTAGGTCCTTTTTATTCCGAATTGACGTTCCCTTGTTTACTTTTCAACTGATTTGAACGTCTTATTTTCTAAACAAAAAGAAAAATAATGTGTTTGTGTGCCAGTCGGACTCCTCTGCCCCAGAACTAAAATGTCCCAGTGTCCATATAAACACATAAAAGTAGCACATGCAACAACTTAAAATGTTTGATATTTAAGTTAAAAAAGGTATGATATTTAAAAATAGATTAGCAAAATGAAATGTTCCATTTAAAATAATAGATAATTATGTAAAAAATGAACAATAGAACATAAGGAATATACAAACAATTAAAAAATGCAATCATCATCCAGCATTATCATCTTGTGCTGAGATCTTAACCCATTAAGAAATCTTTTCATAAATTCTCCTATATTTTCACCGGTTAATATGTTTGTGCATATGCACAAAGAGTTACAATTTATGTGTTTGTCGATGTATGAATAGAGACAATGAGTGAAGCATATTGATAAAATTGTACGCTCGACATTATGTCTTTTCAGTGTGCGCGATCTAGGAATAATTCAAATAGATGTCAATATTTTTTTGGATCAGTTAATTTGATTCCCAATTGTAATACCCTTAATTTTGAATTCCCTAGTCATACAATTTTAAAAAAAATCAGAAAAAATAGATATACGTAGATGTACTTAAGGTAGATGAGCCGTATCTTAAACAAAATTGTAACACATATAGGAGTCTAATATTTCAGTTATCTGCCTGTCGGCCAGCCGGCCTGGGCAGGGGTGCACAACTGGCGACACAGGATTGAATGGGTGATGGCGGTTGGCGAGTGGCCATGAGGGGGCGATGCCCACACACATACAGACTAAGGCCCTACTTGGAAGCCACAAAAAAATCTTACAATCGTAACAAATTACAACTGCATAGTACTGGTGTCCAGTAATATAGTCATGGTAGGCATAAAACCCGATACCCGAAGCCCAAACCCAAAAAACCCGAACCTGAACCCAAAAAACCCAAACACTAAATCGGGTAACAGTTTTAGACACCACAAATTTATTTGGAAAGTTCGGGTTTCAACTTATAGTACCCGGATAGCCCAATTAACCCCCAAAAAATAGAAGGCCCAGTAGAAAATACCACAAACAGCCGAGCTGGGCCACCAAACTCTACAACGTAACCCTTGAGCAGTTGTGCTCACAGCCTCACGCCCGATCCCCACGCCCTCACATGCCAGCCGGCACACAACGTATGCACCGCTACCACCCATCCATCTTGTAGCCCGCGCGCAGCGTCGCATCTCTCCTCTTCCAAGTCAACAGCCTCCACGGATAGACGATACACGACCTGGGAGCTGTGCGCCGATGCCATCGCTGCTCGGCCCCCGGCTGCTCCGACTCCTCCTGTGACCGTGACGCAAGGTCGCCGCCGGCCGCTCGGCCGCCACCTGCTACAATTCCTCATGCGACACAAGGCCGGCGAGATCCCTCTGTGGCTCCTTCATCTTACTCGACGGCCAATGCAATCCCAACTTCTCTCTATTCAGCAGCTCTCATCTCTGTCAATCCTGTCCTTCCCCTCGGTTCTCACGTATCTTCTTAGATGGATGAATGGATCAGGAAGCTGCCGTCGCCGCTACCGTCCACCACAACCACCCCTCCTCCTGACTCGATTAGCGGTTGAATTGTTCGAACGCATCATGGCCGCCGTGCTCAAGTGGCTGCACTTGCAGTCCCTCCCCGACACTATCCCGGCCTCCACCTCGCTGGTCAAGGCCGTCGGCCACACGCAGCAGGCCGAGAAGTCACGCGGTGGCGGGCAAGCTCGACCGGGTCATCGGCCGCGATGACGAGATCTGACGCGTGATGCGGATCCTATAGCGCGGCGCACAAAGAACAACCTCGTCATCATCCCATAGCCGTCAACCTAGCCGTCAACGTCAATGGCACAATGCAGTCAACGTCAATGGCATAATGCCGGCACCACAACCAGTCGTCATCACCAGCGCCTCGTCGGCACCACAACCAGTTGGCGGTGGCACTCCATCACAGACACTTGTGGCAGCGCCTGCCCGTCCGTTGTGGCTGCATCGGCGAAGCCGTCGACCTCACCAGTCTGGTTTTTCCTTAGGGTCTGTCTAGGACACATCTAGATGTAACATAGTTATGTCACATTTAACCTGATCTTCATTATGTTTGTGGTCTATTTTTTTTTGTCTTAGCTTTTTTTTATTTCTTCTTGCTGCTTTATTTGTGGGAGGTTAGATGTGACATTTTTAAAAAACATCTAGGTGTGAATTAGACAAACTATTTTCCTTACGCTCATGCGTAGCCGACCTGGTTTTAATTTTACCCGTGTATTTGCTTTGAAAACACAACCTAAGCGGGTTCTAAGAATCGGGCTTTTTGTTTTAGTAAAACGATGACCAGGCTTGACCACCTGAGATCCTGCCTCCACATGGGTTAGGATAGGTCGTGGACACTTTATGTTTTACGTAACGCTATGTAGATCTATTTTTAAATCTCAGCCGTCGATTTTATAGTTAACACAAAATCAACAAATATAAAAGAGATGACGTATGGAGAACTATGAAAACTTCCTCCCTTTATTATTAGGTAAAGAAGAGATCGGTTCCTTACATATGTGTGTACTGGGTTACCCCTTTTTCCCTTTTCGACCAACAAAGCGGCTGTATAGCCAGTCTATACTACTTTCCCTCCTTCCTTTCCTCATTGAACCACGTCCTAGATTCATGCTCCACCCGTCCTAGATTCATGCTCCACCCCACTGCACCCTTTCTTTCCTCTTTGAACCAAGACCTAGATTCGACTACAGAATCGAAAAAGATCCGCATGCAGCTAGAGCAATGACGGTTTCAAAGAAACTTATACCTTAGAGTCGTCGGGATGTGGCAAGGCGTGCGGCGGGTGTCGTGGTTCTAACTCTGACAGTGATGTAGGGGGGGGGGTGTATGGAGAGGCTAGATCTCAGCTATTGGGAAGTTGTAAACACACGAGGATTACGAGTTCGGGCCCTTCTCGGAGGAAGTAACAGCCCTACGTCTCGGTGCCTGGAGGCGGTCGATTGGATTATGTGTGTATGGATAACAGGGGTGTGAACCCTTCATACTGAGGAGGGGGTGGCTTATATAGAGTTCGCCGGCCCTCTCCTGCCCTCAGTGATGCAGGGTTTAAGGTACATTTAGGGTTGGGCGTTACTGGTAACGCCCCTAATAAAGTGCTATAATGACCATAAAGACTACTTAATAGCCGACCGTTTGCCTGCGGAGTGACTTTAGGTCTCCTGGCAGTCGAGTGATTGGCTTCATGGTCGAGTGATAGCTTCTTGGTCGAGTGTCTGGAACCCGTCGAGTGGGATACCTTCAAGTCGATTGAAAGGTGACTTCTTCTAGGGATGTCCTTGGGTAGGGCTTTTTGGACGGGTCCGTGCCCCTACCCTAGGTATATAGCTTCATCATTAGCCCCTGAATGGATCGAGGTTTGAGCGGGGAAAGAGTTGGAGATCCTTCCGACTGGTTCTTTGGGCTACATGAGTGCCTCGTTTTGGGTCAATCGTCACGGATGACGTCATCAACCTCTTCCAGTCGCCTTGATCCATTCCAGGCCTTTCGTCGAGTGAATTTATTTACTTGTGACATACCGAGTGTCGGCGCGAGCGGGGTCTTCTGTTTTAACAAGTAGTTTTGCAGCCCGCGGATGCCGTGGGATTCGGATTTCGGGAAGCGCGTGGGACGGGAGCGGCCGCAGTAATCGGAAGCGATAAAGCGGAAGCTCCTCGATTTCCGCGCCACCTTTTTCGCCACGTACTGCGCGCGCGTCCGCTGCGGGATTTGACTGGATTGCCTGGGCCTACCAGTCAGCCACTCGGGAGAGGCCTCTTATAAGTAGCCGGCTCGGGGTTTCCAAACAGTGTGCTCTCTTCTTCCTCTCTCCCTTCGCGAGCTCCTCCGCCACCTCCGCTCTCACCCTAGCACCGCAGACCCGTGCGAGATTTGCCGGCGATGATGGCGAAGGACAAGACATCCACTCTAGAGCGCGCGAAGCAGGCGGCGACGCAGGGGAAAGGGAAGAGATCTGCTCGGGGCGGATCTTCCTCAAGGTCTGCTCTGCCCCGCGGCTGTATCCAGGGCGACTGGATGCCGTCGGTGATCCGGCAAGAAGACCTCGACGACATGGTCGAGGGGGGAGTCATTCCCCACGAAGTTGCGCGTCTCCCGGGGAGAGAGATCGAACCTCAGCCTCGCGACGGTGAGTGTGTGCTCCTAGCCACCCATATCGACCGAGGGTTTTCTCTGCCGCCCCATCCTTTTTTCCGGAGCTTTCTGAACTTCTTCGGAGCGCAGCTCCACCACTTCACTCCCAACTCCATCGTATATCTTGCTGCTTTCATTTCCATGTGTGAGGGTTTCTTGGGTTGCCGCCCCCATTGGGGACTCTTCAAGCACATCTTTACCTGCCGTTCTCAATCGGTCAAGAAGGCCAAGTCGAGTGACGAAAGGACGCAGTGATTCAGCTGTGCGGGGGCCTGGCGATCCAGACGAGGGGAAAGAGTTGTTTTCCATCTATCATTTTCCCGGAGTCGGTCCGCGGTTGGCAGGCGACCTGGTTTTACTGTCAAGACCAGGCGACCCCAGGGCAGTCGACCGGACTTCCCCCTTTCTCTCTCGACCGAGCTGAAAAACCTGCTTCTCTGAAAGTGACGCCGGAGGAAAAGGCCCAAGTCAAAGTACTGGTTGGTCGAGTGGTTGAGCTTGTCCGTGAGGGCATGACTGGTATGGACTTGCTGGAGGTCTTCCTCCGGAGGCGCATCCAACCGCTCCAGGCTCGTGACCACCCGATGTGGCTGTACTCGGGTCTCGATGACACCACTCGGGTCCACCCGGAGGAGGTTACAGACGAGATGCTGGAGGGGTGGCTGTCGAGCATTACGGGGAACAAAGACAACCCCCGAGGAGCCAGGAGGGTAATTCCACTCGACAACTCGTATGACGTGGACCAGGTATGTCTTTATGCTCCTGACTGAGATCTTGTTTTCTTCATTGGTCTTCTTTGAGTAGGTCGATTGACTTTCGTCTTGTCTGTCGTTTTCCAGGCGACTACCGAGATGTACTCGACGCCCAACGGGGCACAGGGGCCAACTGAGGAAGGGGAGGCGAGCGGAGGTGAGAGCGGAGACAATCAAGGCGAGTGGGAGTCCGACGGTGAAGGAGAGGGAGGCGACGACGTCGACTCCAGCGAAGAGGAGGAGGAGGAGGTTGAACCCCCCCGCCCGAAGGGGTGATCCAAGCTCACACACGACCCAGCGCGGGAGCGTGGTAGGGCGACTGCTCCTGTTGGGCAGTCGTCGAAACGCCCTCGGACCTCTTCTCCTACGCCGACTGGAAAGGCTCCCAAGCACCCACGCGCGACGCCGTCCAAGCCGCCCAAGGCTCTGCCCAAGATGAAGATGGTCGTCCCCACCATTTTAGGGTAATAATAAAACTTGTTTTCCTTTGTCGACCGTGGACAGATCCTTGGTCGATTCATTGAGCCAACTGACTGACTTTCGAGACTTGCAGTGCTACTACTTCTAAGATCTCCGCCAAGGACGACGACCAAGAGATGGAGGATGCTGTTACCTCCACCCCTGGTACGATTACTAACCTTCTGCTTTGAGTCGACTGAACATTTATTGCAACTCTGGTCGATTGAATGTTTCCCTTGTAGCCCCTTCTCATGTTATCGATCTCCCGGATGACGACGACAACGAACCGCTGCGAGTGAGGAGGAACAAGAGGGCGTCGGCTGACAAGACCCCCCAATCTGCTCCGGCGTCTGAGGCCGTAGCTCGGGATGGTGGTGACACTGCTCGGGCTTCTGTGACTTTCGCCATTCCTCTGACAAGTGTGCGGCCTTCGACGTCGACTGCGGATCCGCCTTCGCTTTTTGCGGCGTACCCTGTCCCTGAGGACCAAGCGGCTACCGCAAAAGAGGCTATACGCCAGGCGGAGATCATGATGGAGCAAGTGAAGGTGGCTCGGGAGGCCAGCCAAGCGGCTTATGACGCGAGCTCGGCTCTTCAGAGCAACGTCCATGTCAGTCGACTCAACACTTGGTCTGTTATGATATGCTGTTTGAAGAATCTCTTTTCCGAAGATCTTTGTATCTGTACACCCACTGGGTGTGTCTGCCAATTCTTGGACGAGTGGGGGCACGCTAAGTGCACCCACTGGGTGTAGTCCCCGAGACTACGGTGGACTGCTGGCAGTCGACTGTAGTCTTTATATTGTGTTGCTGTAGCTGTATTTCTTCACTCGGTCTGGTCAGACCATGTCGAATGGGACTGTATCCGGTCGACTGTGGGCAATCGACTTTTTTTTTACAGTGGGGGCACGCTGAGTGCACCCACTGGGTGTAGTCCCCGAGACTACTATCGAATGTTCTTGATTCCGCTGTAGTCTTAGAAACGTCATCATTGTCTCTTAGTTACTCGGAAGCAACTTATTTTGGACGTCTGTCGACTGATTTTTCTTTTTACAGAAATCCTGCGAACTTGTAGCTCGCTATACTGAGTTGGAGAATCAGCAGATCCAGCTCAACCTTAACTTGAAGCTTGCTCAGGAGAATTTGAAGAAGGCGCAAGAAGAAGCAAAAGGTATGGCTGGTGAGGTTCTCCATTCTTGACGAGTGGCTTTTCTTTCTTGTCCATTCTTGATGTTGATTTCGCTCGACGCGCCGCAGATAAACTGGAGGAAGCTCTGAAGAAGAAGGATCAAGATATTGCGGAGGCACAGAAGGAGGTCTTGGATAAAACGAGGCTTGCTGAAGAGAAAATGGCCTCGGTCGAAGCTCTTGAGCAGGAGAACTCTAGACTGAAAGCTGCTCTCGAGGTAGCCAATCAAGAGGTCAGCCGACTGAAGAACGACAACGTGGCTCTGCACGACAAGGCAGGTGAGCTAGCGGGGAAGAGGAACGATCTGGAGGCTTATCTCGGTGGACTCGCCAAGAAGCTGTTCATCGTGCTCGAAGGTAATTACTCTGCCCCGATTGTCTTGCAGTTACCAAGTCTGTGTAGGGTCACTGTCTTATTCTTGAATCGTGTTTGCAGAATTCTGTCAGAACTTTGAAGAGGAGACCAGTCGAGTGGAGCCAGGCTTGGACCCTGCTAACTCCCTTGTGAAGGACGAGGCTGCAATGAATGTGCTCCGTCGGGAGTCTCGTATTGCTAGCATGGTTGACTATCTTGCTCGACTGAAGGCTGCGATGTCGCAGATCGACACATCACTCTGGCCTGGGACGACGCTTCAGAACGACCTCGAGTCCCTGATGGCTCGACTTAATGAAGTCCCAGGTCGAGTGGCGGAATGGAAGAAATCTTCTGCTAGATGTGGTGCTGTTGTCGCTCTGTCTCTGGTCCGCGTCCATTGCAAGGAAGCGCGAGAAGAAAAGCTGGCCGCCATCCAAGTTGCCAATACCAGGAAGCACAACTTTCAAGACTTCATGGAGACTTTCATTGCTGCCGCCACTCGTATTGCAGACGGGATCGACTTGGACGAGTTCGTCGCCCCTTCCAGTCCTCCTCCTGAGGAATGAAAAACTTTTATGCTTCACTTTAAATTTCCCTCGGAATGCCGAGTGGATTTGTAACCGTTAAACTCCGCCGAGCCGAGGGCTCGAGTACTTTGATCTGAGGTCTGGGACCTTTTAGGCTTTATCTGAACTTGATTTCTCTTTGAATATCTTCATGGTTTGATCCGTCGAGTGGAATTCGATCTTCACTCGGAATAACCTTGTATTTACAGCGCAACTCCGAAGGAGAAGGTAGCAGTCGACTTGCGCCTCGTCGTCCTTGCGAATTGGGTTGTGTCCTGTACTTAGGCGAGCACTGGGCCGCAGCTAAGTCCCCGAGTGGGAGGTTTGCTCTCACTCGATAGGGTTTTTAAACACTTAGGCGAGTGCTGGGCTGCAGCTAAGCCCCCGAGTGGGAGGTTTGCTCTCACTCGGTAGGACTTTTAAACACTTAGGCGAGCGCTGGGCTGCAGCTAAGCCCCCGAGTGGGAGGTTTGCTCTCACTTGGTAGGATTTTTCAAACTTAGGCGAGCACTGGGCTGCAGCTTAGCCCCCGAGCGGGAGGTTTGCTCTCCCTCGGTAGGATTTTTTCAAACTTAGGCGAGTGCCTGACTGCAGCTAAGTCTCTAGGTGGGAGAACTTAGGCGAGTACTGGACTGCAGCTAAGCCCCCGAGTGGGAGGATTTCTCTCCACTCGGTAGGATTTTTTCAAACTTAGGCGAGTGCCTGACTACAGCTAAGTCTCTAAGTGGGAGAACTTAGGCGAGTACTGGACTGCAGCTAAGCCCCCGAGTGGGAGGATTGCTCTCCACTCGGTAGGGTTTTTTCAAACTTAGG
>NC_041392.1:530245452-530277118 GCF_002162155.2 Triticum dicoccoides
GCCTGACTGCAGCTAAGTCTCTAAGTGGGAGAACTTAGGCGAGTACCGGACTGCAGCTAAGCCCCCGAGTGGGAGGATTGCTCTCCACTCGGTAGGAATTTTTCAAACTTAGGCGAGTGCTGGACTGCAGCTAAGCCCCCAAGTGGGAGAACTTAGGCGAGTACTAGACTGCAGCTAAGCCCCCGAGTGTGAGGATTGCTCTCCATTCGGTAGGATTTTTTCAAACTTAGGCGAGTGCTGGACTGCAGCTAAGCCCCCGAGTGGGTGGATTGCTCTCCACTCGGTAGGATTTTTCAAACTTAGGCGAAATGGATTCGCAGCTAAGTCACCCACTGGGGGATTCCGTATGCAAACAAAAGTGACAGCAATTATTGGAACACTCTTGTCTTTGATAAAAATGTACTGCAGGAAATTTTTACTTGTTACATCTCGTCCGAGTGAGAATTCAAGTGTAAAATGGGTGGAGTAGTTCCGCATTCCAAGCTTGTGGCTCGTCGATCCGGCGACCAACGTTGTAGAGATGATATGCTCCATTGTGGAGGACTCTGGTGATGATGAAGGGGCCTTCCCAAGTAGGAGCAACTTTGTGTGGTTTCTGCTGATCCACTCGGAGGACCAAATCTCCTTCTTGAAAGGCTCGGCTCTTCACATTTCTGGCATGGAATCGATGCAAGTCTTGCTGATAGATGGTCGATCTGATCATAGCCATTTCCCTCTCCTCCTCTAGGAGGTCGACTGCGTCTTGCCGGGCTTGCTCTGCTTCGTCTTCGTTATAAAGCTCGACTCTGGGGGCGTTGTGAAGTAGATCACTCGGCAGGACGGCTTCGGCTCCGTAAACTAGAAAGAATGGCGTTCTTCCAGTCGACCGGTTCGGGGTGGTCCTCAGTCCCCACAAAACTGACGGACGCTCGTCGACCCAAGCGCCTGCTGCGTGCTTGAGATCAGGCATCAGTCGAGGCTTCAGTCCTTTGAGAATTAGACCATTTGCTCTTTCAGCTTGTCCGTTCGACTGGGGATGCGCGACCGACGCGTAGTCGACTCGGGTGCCTTGAGAGGCGCAAAAAGCTCTGAACTTGTCTGAATCGAAGTTTGACCCATTGTCAGTGATGATGCTATGCGGGACCCCATATCTGAATATCAACTCTCTGACGAAACTGATAGCAGTGCTAGCATCAAGATTTTTGATAGGCTTGGCTTCAATCTATTTGGTAAACTTGTCGACTGCCACAAGCACATGTGTGAATCCGCTCCTGCCTGTTCTCAGTGGACCAACCATGTCCAGTCCCCAAACAGCGAAGGGCCAGACGAGTGGAATGGTCTTCAGGGCTGATGCAGGCTTGTGTGACATGTTGGAGTAGAACTGGCAGCCTCCACACTTGTCGGCTATCTCTTTTGCCATCTCATTTGCTCTTGGCCAGTAAAATCCCGCTCGGTATGCTTTAGCCACAATGGCCCGAGAGGACGCATGGTGACCACAGGTCCCCGAGTGGATATCATCAAGGATTATCTGACCCTCTTCTGGTGTTATGCAGTTCTGACCGATTCCAGTCGCGCTTTCCCTATACAACTGTCCCTTTATGACTGTGAAGGCCTTGGATCGGCGGACGATCTGTCGAGCCTCTTCCTCGTCCTCCGGGAGTTCTTTCCTCAAGACATACGCGATGTATGGTACCGTCCATTCGGGAGTGATTGCCAAGACCTCCATGACTAGGTCGACCACAGCAGGAATTTCGACTTTAGTCGGATCTGTGGCACTTTTCGGTTGCGGGGCTTCTTCTGTAAAAGGATCCTCCTGGATTGACGGTGAGCGGATGTGCTCCAAAAACACATTGCTGGGAATGGCTTCTCTCTTGGAGCCTATCTTTGCCAGATCATTAGCTGCTTGGTTTTTCAGTCGGGGGATGTGATGAAGCTCTAGCCCCTCGAATTTCTTTTCTAGCTTACTTACTGCGTTGCAGTAGCCAGTCATAGCTGGGCTTCTGACGTCCCACTCCTTCATCACCTGATTAACCACCAAATCTGAGTCGCCATAGACCATGAGGCGCCGGACGCCGAGTGAAATGGCCATGCGCAACCCTTACAAGAGTGCTTCATATTCTGCTTCATTATTGGAGGAATCAAAGTGAATCTAGAGAACGTATCTGAGCTTATCTCCTCTGGGGGAGACCAATACTATCCCAGCACCGGAACCATTCATCATCTTAGATCCATCGAAGAACATGGTCCAGTGCTCCGAGTGAAATTGAGTGGGAAGCTGTTGTTCAATCCATTCGGCGACGAAATTTGCAATTGCTTGGGACCTGATAGCCTTCTTTGCTTCAAACTTGATATCTAGGGGAAGGAGTTCAATCACCCACTTCGCCACTCGACCAGTTGCATCTCTGTTGTGCAAGATCTCTGACAGTGGAGCGTCACTGACGACTGTAATGAAATGGCCAGAGAAGTAGTGTGCAACCTTCTTCGTGGTCATGTAGATCCCATATACGAGCTTCTGGTAATGGGGATATCTTTGCTTCGATGGGGTCAAAACTTCAGACACATAATATACTGGGCGCTGAACTCTGAAGGCCTTTCTTTCTTCTTCCTGCTCGACCATAAGTACTGTACTGACAACTTGTCCCGTGGCCGCAATGTACAGCAGCAGAGGCTCTTTACTGATTGGGGCAGCAAGCACCGGTTGGGTAGAGAGCAGAGCTTTGAGCTCTGCGAACGCTGCGTCAACTTCTGGAGTCCACTCGAACTTGTCAGACTTCTTCATCAGTCGGTAAAGAGGCAACGCCTTTTCACCGAGATGAGAAATGAATCGACTTAGAGCGGCCAAGCAACCTGTAAGCTTCTGGACATCGTGTACACGCACAGGGCGCTTCATCCGGAGTAAGGTGCCGACTTTCTCGGGATTGGCGTCGATTCCTCGTTCGGAAACAAGAAAACCGAGTAACTTTCCACCTGGAACTCCGAATGTGCACTTTGATGGATTGAGCTTGATGTCATATCTCCTGAGGTTAGCAAAGGTTTCGGCGAGGTCAGTCAGTAGGTCGGAACCTTTCCGTGACTTAACCACAATATCATCCATGTATGCTTCTACGTTCCGACTGATCTGAGTGAGCAAACACTTCTGAATCATCCTCATGAACGAGGCTCCAGCATTCTTGAGGCCGAAGGGCATGGTGACATAATAGAAGCACCCGAATGGGGTGATGAAAGCCGTTTTGATCTCGTCGGGTCCATACAGACGGATCTGATGGTACCCTGAATAAGCATCTAGAAAAGACAAACGCTCACACCCCACGGTCGAGTCGACTACCTGGTCGATGCGGGGGAGAGGGAAATGATCTTTCGGGCAGGCCCGATTGATATGTTTAAAGTCAATGCACATGCGAAGTGACTTGTCCTTCTTGGGGACCATGACAACATTGGCGAGCCACTCAGAGTGGTAAATCTCTCGGATGAACTCCGCTGCTAAGAGCCGAGCCACCTCCTCGCCAATAGCTTTCCTCTTCTGGATGGCGGACCGTCGAAGATGTTCTTTCACAGGCTTGAACTTCGGGTCGACTCGTAGACGGTGCTCAGCCAGCCCCCTGGGAACTCCAGGCATGTCAGAAGGCTTCCATGCGAAGATGTCCCAGTTCTCACGGAGGAACTAGATGAGCGCTTCTTCCTATTTGGAGTCGAGCATCGTTGAGATGTGAGTCGAGGCAGCATCGGGGTCGGTCGGGTGAATGTGGGCTGGCTTTGTTTCACCGGACGACTAAAAAGCAGATTCTGAAGCAGGCTTCTTGGCTCGTAGCAATTCACTCGGATCAGCAGTCTTCTGGTACTCTTGCAGCTCAACAACTGCAATCTGAGCGTCAGCAATCTTCGAGCCTTTCTGAAAACACTCTTCTGGCTTCTTCCGATTGCCTGTAATAGTGATCACACCTTTGGGACCAGGCATCTTCAACTTGAGATACACATAACATGGTCGAGCCATGAAGCGTGCGTAAGCTGGCCTGCCCAAAATGGCATGATAAGCACTTTGGAAGTCCACAACCTCGAATGTCAACTTTTCCTTGAGGTAATTCTTTGAATCACCGAAAACCACATCAAGAGCGATTTGGCCGAGTGATTCGGCTTTCTTCCCAGGAATGACTCCATGGAAGCTCGTGTTACTGGTACTGAGCGTGGACATCGGAATGCCCATTCCTTTCAATGTTTCAGCATACAATATGTTCAGGCCACTGCCACCATCCATCAGGACTTTGGTCAGTCGAGTGCCTTCGACAACTGGGTCGACCACCAAAGCTTGCCTCCCAGGGGTGGCAATGTGCGTAGGGTGATCAGACTGGTCGAATGTGATGGCAGTCTGAGACCACTTCAGATAACTGGGTGTTGCCGGAGCAACCATGTTCACCTCACGGTTAATGACTTTCAGTCGACTTTTGCTTTCGACATCAGCAAAAATCATCAGGGTGGAATTGATTTGGGGGTATCCATCGTCACTATCTTCCTTGTCCTCAACTCTGTCCGACTCTTTTTCCTTATCTTTGGACTGTTTGCCCTGAAACTGCTGGATCAGGAGCCGGCACTGTCGAGTGGTATGCTTTGGGTAAATAAAATTACCCTCTTCATCGTTCTTGGTGTGGATGTGACATGGCAGATCCAAAACATCATTTCCATCTTGATCCTTGACTTTCTTGGGCTTCCAGGGGCCTTTGGGTTTTCCCTTGAAATTTCCCTGGGTTACGGCCAGGGCCTCCCCAGGAGCGGCTGGCTCGGCCTTCCGCTTCTGCTTCCGACTGGAATTGCCTCCGGTTTCCTGGGCGACTGCTTTCTGCTTGCCACTCCGGAGTCGATATTCATCTTCTCCGTTAGCGTATTTGGTGGCAATTTCCATCATCCGATTCAGAGACATTTCTCCGGTCCGACCGAACTTCAGGTTCAACTCTCTGTTCTTGACGCCTTCTTTAAAGGCACAAACTGCTTGGTGATCTGGTACGTTCTCAACTGTGTGATGCAAAGTGATCCACCTCTGGATGTAATCCCTCAGAGTTTCACTCGGTTTCTGCACGCAAGACCGCAATTCTGTAAGGCCTGCTGGTCGCTTGCATGTTCCTTCAAAGGTCGTGACAAACACTCGAGAGAGATCCTCCCAAGTGTAGATGCTGTTGGGTGCTAACTGATTCAGCCACGCTCTGGCCGAGCCCTCTAACAGGAGAGGCAAATGCTTAATAGCCACCTCATCATTGCCGCCACCAATCTGGACAGCCACTCTGTAGTCTTCGAGCCAAGTGTCAGGCTTAGACTCGCCGGTGAACTTGCTGACTCCAGTCGCCAATCGAAAGTTGGGAGGAATCACTGCGGCCCTGATGGCTCGACTGAAACACTCTGGCCCCGAAACACGTACTCTGCTGCTGGTAGGCACATCTCTGTTGTGGCCTTCCCGATGAGCCCTATTCCTGTCAACCAAACCTTGAACGAGGATAGATCTCGCATCAAAGCCTTGGTCCCTGGGGTCGACTGGAATCCTCTGCCCAACACTATGAGGGCGCCTATCATCTCTATGTCGAGGCGCATATGACCCACTCCTCGGGGGAGGGGTTGGCACTCGACGTCGATCATCACGATCGGATCGGTGATCATACTGCTCATTCCTTCTGTACTGATCATGCCGGTCACCACGTCCCTCACGCCTCGGGGGCGATCTCAGGCTGTGAGTTGACTGGACTGTATCTATTGCAACGGATCGACTGTGGATCCTATTCCATGACTGAGAAACAGCGGAATTCTGGTTTCCCGCCGCCCGGAGCAACGCTCTGATCTGCAACAAGCCTCTGTCAGCCTCCGACTGGGAGGGCTGAATCGATTCTGCTATACGGGCCGCGGCGGCCAAATTCTGAACTAGGGTTCGGTATACCTGCGTCGGCGGGAAGAGCTGACGTCGACTAGACTCGGGAGCCCGCTGACGCGCTTGCTCGTCGAGTGCTCGCTGGAGATTCTCCAGTCAAGTGCGCTCGGCCAAGTTAGCCAAGCGCGCGTCCTCCAAGGACCGGGCCTCGGGGGTCTCTCCAACAATAGGAGTGTGGAGTGCGTCCATGTTCCGGTGGTGAAGCTCCTCTCACTGTAATGACGTGAGAGGTTCGGGGAGATACTCATCATGGGAATGCGACGGGTCGCCCCCACCCGCGCCTCCATCAGCGCGAGGGAAACCGGGAGGACTGTGCGTTCCATCGACCGCCAGAACCTCAGCCGCTGGGTCGCTACTGTCGCACTCGGATGCGGTCTCTGCGGAGCCAGTCGACAGGTCGAACAGGCCGCAGAGGGATTCGTCGGGCTCGATTGCCGCGACTTGTGGGGCGGCCGACTAGCGAGCCACGGCATGCCTCACCCACCTCTGAAGTCTCGACCGACCGGAGCGCTTGCGCCGGTGGGAGACAGAGCGGGGAGACGATACGGGGGCCGACCGATACTGGGTCGACGGCTGCCGCAGGAGGACACCACGAACGCATGCGCGGAAATGCGTCGCACCGCGGACGGGGAGCGCGTCGATGTCGAGTGGTGCCTCCTGAAGCCAAGCGGAGTCGTCGGCGATGAACGTGAGCGCGCTGAGGCGGATCTCACGGCCCTCCGCCAAAACTCCGCACGAAACCATGATCAAAGGGATCGGAAAAATCGCAACTTCTCCAATCAGGCGCTAAGATTCCTGCCCCACGGTGGGCGCCAACTGTCGTGGTTCTAACTCAGACAGTGATGTAGGGGGGTGTGTATGGAGAGGCTAGATCTCAGCTATTGGGAAGTTGTAAACACATGAGGATTACGAGTTCAGGCCCTTCTCGGAGGAAGTAACAGCCCTACGTCTCGGTGCCCGGAGGCGGTCGATTGGATTATGTGTGTATGGATAACAGGGGTGCGAACCCTTCATACTGAGGAGGGGGGTGGCTTATATAGAGTTCGCCGGCCCTCTCCTGCCCTCAGTGATGCAGGGTTTAAGGTACATTTAGGGTTGGGCGTTACTGGTAACGCCCCTAATAAAGTGCTATAATGACCATAAAGACTACTTAATAGCCGACCGTTTGCCTGTGGAGTGACTTTAGGTCTCCTGGCAGTCGAGTGGTTGGCTTCAAGGTCAAGTGATAGCTTCTTGGTCGAGTGTCTTGAACCCGTCGAGTGGGATACCTTCAAGTCGATTGAAAGGTGACTTCTTCTAGGGATGTCCTTGGGTAGGGCTCTTTGGACAGGTCCGTGCCCCTACCCTAGGTACATAGCTTCATCAGCGGGAGGCCGGATCTGCCCACACTATGTACGACAGCGAGGAAGAAGGGGTCGGTGACCCTCCCGCGCAGGTGCTGGGTGAAAGAGAATAGCGCAACCGACAGTGGATTGCCTCCCTTGCCGAAGGTGATAGAGTGAACGCCGCACCTCCTCCCCATCCCGGTGCGACGGGATCCGGACGCCTCTTATACGTCTCCAACGTATCTATAATTTTTTATTGTTCCATGCTATTATATTATCTGTTTTGGATGTCAATAGGCTTATTTATACGCTTTTATATTATTTTTGGGACTAACCTACTAACCCAAGGCCCAGTGCAAATTGTTGTTTTTTCCTATTTCAGTGTTTCGCAGAAAAGGAATATCAAACGGAATCAAAACGGAATGAAACCTTCGGGAGCGTTATTTTTGGAACAAACATGATCCAGGGGACTTGGAGTGGACGTCCAGAAACCAATAAGGAGGCCACGAGGCAGGGGGCGCGCCTACCCCCCTGGGCGCACCCTCCACCCTTGTGGGCTCCTCGTGGCTCCACCGACCTACTTCTTCCTCCTATATATATCCATATACCCCGAAAACATCCAGGAGCACAACGAAACCCTATTTCCACCACCGCAACCTTCTGTACCCAAGAGATCCCATCATGGGGCCTTTTTCGGAGCTCCGCCGGAGGGGGCATCGATCACGGAGGGCTTCTACATCAACACTATAGCCTCTCCGATGATGTGTGAGTAGTTTACCTCAGACCTTCGGGTCCATAGTTATTAGCTCGATGTCTTCTTCTCTCTCTTTGGATCTCAATACAAAGTTCTCCTCGATCTTCTTGGAGATCTATTTGATGTAACTCTTTTTGCGGTGTGTTTGTCGAGATCCGATGAATTGTGGGTTTATGATCAAGTTTATCTATGAACAATATTTGATTCTTCTCTGAAATCTTTTATGTATGATTGGTTATCTTTGCAAGTCTCTTCGAATTATCAGTTTGGTTTGGCCTACTAGATTGTTCTTTCTTGCAATGGGAGAAGTGCTTAGCTTTGGGTTCAATCTTGTGGTGTCCTTTCCCAGTGACAGCAGGGGTGCCAAGGCACGTATTGTATTGTTGCCATCGAGGATAAAAAGATGGGGTTTATATCATATTGCTTGAGTTTATCCCTCTACATCATGTCATCTGGCCTAATGCATTACTCTGTTCTTATGAACTTAATACTCTAGATGCATGCTGGATAGCAGTCGATGTGTGGAGTAATAGTAGTAGATGCAGAATCGTTTCGGTCTACTTGTCGCGGACGTGATGCCTATATACATGATCATGCCTAGATATTCTCATAATTATTCACTTTTCTATCTATTGCTCGATAGTAATTTGTTCACCCACCGTAATACTTATGCTATCTTGAGAGAAGCCACTAGTGAAACCTATGGCCCCCGGGTCTATTCTCTATTATATTCCCGTCAACTAGCTATTTCTGTCACCGTTTATTTTGCAATCTTTACTTTCAATCTATATCATAAAAATACCAAAAATATTTATCTTATTATTATTATCTCTATCAGATCTCACTCTCGTAAGTGACTGTGAAGGGATTGACAACCCCTTTATCGCGTTGGTTGCGAGGTTTTTATTTGTTTGTGTAGGTACGAGGGACTTGCGTGTAGTCTCCTATTGGATTGATACCTTTGTTCTCAAAAACTGAGGGAAATACTTACGCTACTTTGCTGCATCACCCTTTCCTCTTCAAGGAAAAAACCAACGCAATGCTCAAGAGGTAGCAAGAAGTATTTCTGGCGCCGTTGCCGGGGAGATCTACCACAAGTCAAGACATACCAAGTACCCATCACAAACTCGTATCCCTCGCATTACATTATTTTCCATTTGCCTCTCGTTTTCCTCTCCCCCACTTCACCCTTGCCGTTTTATTCGCCCTCTTTTTCCGTTCCCCTTCTCTTTTCTAGTTCGTCTCTTTTCGCTTGCTTCTTGTGTGCTTGTGTGTTGGATTGTTTTTCATGATGGCTCAAGATGATACTAAATTGTGTGACTTTTCTAATACCAACAACAATGATTTTATTAGCACTCTGATTGCTCCTCTTACCGATGCTGAATCTTGTGAAATTAATACTGCTTTCCTGAATCTTGTCATGAACGATCTGTTTTCCGGCATTCCTAGTGAAGATGTCGCTACCCATCTAAACAACTTTGTTTATTTGTATGATATGCAAAAGAAGAAATACATGGATAATGATATTGTTAAATTGAAGCTATTCCCGTTTTCACTTAGAGATCATGCTAACACTTGGTTTTCGTCTTTGCCTAAAAATAGTATCGATTCATGGAATAAGTGCAAAGATGCTTTTATCTCTAAGTATTTTCCTCCCGCTAAGATCATCTCTATTAGAAACGATATTATGAATTTTAAGCAACTTGATCATGAACATATTGCCCAAGATTGGGAGAGGATGAAATTAATGATACGTAATTGCCCTACACATGGTTTGAATCTTTGGATGATTATACAAATTTTTTATGCCGGATTGAATTTTGCTTCTAGAAATCTTTTAGATTCGGCCGCAGGAAGCACTTTTATGGAAATCACTTTAGGAGAAGCTACTAAACTCCTAGATAATATTATGGTTAATTATTCTCAATGGCACACCGAAAGATCTACTAGTAAAAAGGTTCATGCTATAGAAGAAATTAATGTTTTGAGTGGAAAGATGGATGAACTTATGAATTTTTTTGCTAATAAGAGTGTTTCTTCTGATCCTAGTGATATGCCTTTTTCTACTTTGATTGAGAATAATAATGAATCTATGGATATGAATTTTGTTGGTAGGAACAATTTTGGTAATAACGCGTATAGAGGTAATTTTAATCCTAGGCCATTTCCTAGTGATTCCTCTAATATTTATGGTAATTCCTACAAGAATTCTTATGGAAGTTATAATAAGATGCCCTCTGATTTTCAATCTAATATTAAAGAACTTATTAGTTCGTAAAAGAGTTTCAATGCTTTGATTAAAGAAAAATTGTCTAAGATTGATGAGTTAGCTAGGAACGTGGATAGAATTTCTATTGATGTTGATTCTTTGAAACTTAGATCTATTCCACCTAAGCATGATATCAATGAGTCTCTCAAAGCTATCAGAATTTCCATTTCTCTCAAAGCTATGAGAAAGAACCGCTAGGATGCGTGCTTAAAAAGATTGCTTTGTGAAAGCATGTTCTTCTAGTTTTGATGATAATAAGGATGAAGATCTAAAAGTGATTGATGTGTCTCCTATTAAATATTTGTTTTGAAATATGAATCTTGATAATGATGGTACTAGAGATGAGTCAACTTTAGTTAAAAGGCGTCCCAATGATTTGGAGTTTTTAGATCTTGATGCAAAAATTGATAAAAGTGTGATTGGAGAGGTCAAAACTTTACATAGCAATGAACCCACTATTTTGGATTTCAAGGAATTTAATTATGATAATTGTTCTTTAATAGATTGTATTTCCTTGTTGCAATCCATGCTAAATTCTCCGCATGCTTATAATCAAAATAAAGCTTTTACTAAACATATCGTTGATGCTTTAATGCAATCTTATGAAGAAAAGCTTGAATTGAAAGTTTCTATCCCTAGAAAACTTTATGATGAGTGGGAACCCACTATTAAAATTAAAATTAAAGATCATGAATGCTATGATTTATGTGATTTGGGTGCTAGCGTTTCCATTATTCCAAAAACTTTGTGTTATGTGTTAGGTTTCCATGAATTTAATGATTGTTCTTTAAATTTGTACCTCATGGATTCCAATATTAAGAAACCTATGGGAAGAATTAATGATTTTCTTATTGTTGCAAATAGGAATTATGTGCCCGTATATTTCATTGTTCTTGATATAGATTGCAATCCTACATATCCCATTATTCTTGGTAGACCTTTTCTTAGAACGATTGGTGCAATTATTGATATGAAAGAAGGGAATATTAGATTCCAATTTCCATTAAGGAAAGGCAGGGAACACTTTCCTAGAAAGAAAATTAAATTACCTTATGAATCTACTATGAGAGCCACTTATGGATTGCATACCAAAGATGATAATACCTAGATCTATCCTTGCTTTTATGCCTAGCTAGGGGCGTTAAACGATAGCGCTTGTTGGGAGGCAACCCAATTTTATTTTTGTTTATTGCTTTTTGGTTCTGTTTAGTAATAAATAATTCATCTATCCTCTATTTAGATGTGTTTTTATGCTTTTAATTAGTGTTTGTGCCAAGTAGAACCTTTGGGAAGACTTGGGGAAAGTCTTTGCGATCTTGCTGTAAAAAACAGAAACTTTAGCGCTCACGAGATTTGCTTCCATTTTTTACTGGAGAGTGAGATTAGGTTGATTCTTTTTGCAGATGATTAATATATAAATACATCAAGTCCATAAATTTATTTTAGAATTGTTTGGGTTACATAAGTATTCGAAACCTACAGATAACTACAGACTGTTCTGTTTTTGACAGATTCTGTTTTTCGCGTGTTGTTTGCTTATTTTGATGAATCTATGGCTAGTATCGGATGTTATGAACCATAGAGAAGTTGGAATACAGTAGGTTTAACATCAATTAAATAAAGAATGAGTTCATTACAGTACCTTAAGTGGTGGTTTGTTTTCTTATACTAACGAAGCTCATGAGATTTTCTGTTTAAGTTTTGTGTTGTGAAGTTTTCAAGTTTTGGGTAAAGATTTGATGGATTATGGAATAAGGAGTGGCAAGAGCCTAAGATTGGGGATTCCCAAGGCACCCCAAGGTAAAATTCAAGGACAACCAAAAGCCTAATCTTGGGGATTCCCCAGAAGGCATCCCCTCTTTCGTCTTCTTCTATCGATAACTTTACTTGAGGCTATATTTTTATTCACCACATGATATGTGTTTTTCTTGGAGTGTCTTGTATGATTTGAGTCTTTGCTTTTTAGTTTACCACAATCATCCTTGCTGTACACACCTTTTGGGAAAGACACACATGAATTTTAATTTATTAGAATACTCTATGTGCTTCACTTATATCTTTTGAGCTAGATAATTTTGCTCTAGTGCTTCACTTATATCTTTTAGAGCACGGTGGTGGTTTTATTTTATAGAAACTATTGATCTCTCATGCTTCACTTATATTATTTTTAGAGTCCTTTAGAACAGCATGGTAATTTGCTTTGGTTATGAAAGTCCTAATATGATAGGCATCCAAGATGGGTATAATAAAAACTGTCATAAAAAGTGCATTGAATACTATGAGAAGTTGGATGCTTGGTAATTGTTTTGAGATATAAAGATGGTGATATTAGAGTTGTGCTAGTTGAGTAGTTGTGAATTTGAGAAATACTTGTGTTGAAGTTTGCAACTCCCGTAGCATGCACGTATGGTAACCGTTGTGTAACAAATTTGAAACATGAGGTCTTCTTTGATTGTCTTCCTTATGAGTGGTGGTCGGGGACGAGCGATGATCTTTTCCTACCAATCTATCCCCATAGGAGCATGTGCGTAGTGCTTGGTTTTTGATTACTTGTAGATTTTTGCAATAAGTATGTGAGTTCTTTATGACTAATGTTGAGTCCATGGATTATACGCACTCTCACCCTTCCATCATTTCTAGCCTCTTCGGTACCGTGCATTGCCCTTTCTCACCTTGAGAGTTGGTGCAAACTTCGCCGCTGCATCCAAACCCCGTGATATGATATGCTATGTCACACATAAACCTCCTTATATATTCCTAAAAATAGCCACCATACCTACCTATTATGGCATTTCCATAGCCATTCCGAGATATATTACCATGCAACTTTCCACCGTTTCATTCATGACATGCTTCATCATTATCATATTGCTTTGCATGATCATGTAGTTGACATTGTATTTGTGGCAAAGCCACCATGCATAATTTATCATACATGTCAATCTTGATTCATTGCTTTCCCGGTAAACCGCCGGAGGCATTCATATAGAGTCATATTTTGTTCTATTATCGAGTTGTAATCATTGAGTTGTAAATAAATAGAGTGGGATGATCATCATTAATAGAGCATTGTCCCAAATAAAAAAAGACCAAATAAAAAAAGAAATAAAAAGGTCCAATGCTACTATCCTTTTTTCCACACTTGTGCTTCAAAGTAGCACCATGATCTTTATGATAGAGAGTCTCTTGTTTTGTCACTTTCATATACTAGTGGGAATTTTTCATTATAGAACTTGGATTGTATATTCCAACAATGGGCTTCCTAAAATGACCTAGGTCTTCGTGAGCAAGCAAGTTGGATGCACCCCCACTTAGTTTCTTTTGTTGAGCTTTCATACATTTATAGCTCTAGTGCATCTGTTGCATGGCAATCCCTACTCCTTGCATTGACATCAATTGATGGGCATCTCCCTAGCCCTTTGATTAGCCTCGTGGATGTGAGACTTTCTCCTTTTTTGTCTTCTCCACATAACCCCCTATCACTATCCTATTCCACCTATAGTGCTATATCCATGGCTCACGCTCATGTATTGCGTGAAAGTTGAAAAAAGTTTGATATTACTAAAGTATGAAACAATTGCTTGGCTTGTCATCGGGGCTGTGAAAGATGAGAGCATTCTTGTCTGACGAAAATGGAGCATGACCAAACTATATGATTTTGCAGGGATGAACTTTCTTTTGCCATGTTATTTTGAGAAGACATGATTGCTTAGTTAGTATGATTGAAGTATTATTGTTTTTATGTCAATATTAAACTTCTATCTTGAATCTTTTGGATCTGAACATTCATGCCACAATAAAGAAATTACATTGAGAATAATGCTAGGTAGCATTCCACATCAAAAATTCTGTTTTTATCATTTACCTACTCAAGGACGAGCATGAATTAAGCTTGGGGATGCTTGATATGTCTCCAGCCTATCTATAATATTTGATTGTTCCATGCTATTATATTATCTGTTTTGGATGTTAATGGTCTCATTTATACACTTTTATATTATTTCTGGGACTAACCTACAAACCCAACGCCCAGTGCAAATTGCTATTTTTTTTGCCTATTGCAGTGTTTCGCAGAAAAGGAATATCAAACGGAATCCAAACGAAATGAAACCTTCGGGAGCGTTGTTTTTGGAACAAACATGATCCAGGGGACTTGGAGAGGACGTCAAGAAACCAACGAGGAGGCCACGAGGCAGGGGGCGTATAAGAAACGGTGAAAGGGAAGAATCGAAGAACGTAGAAACAGAGAGAGACAGAGAGACAGATCCAATCTCGGAGGGGCTCTCGCCCCTCCCATGCCATGGAGACCATGGACCAGAGGGGAAACCCTTCTCCCATCTAGGGAGAAGGTCAAGGAGGAAGAAGAAGGAGGGGGGCTCTCTCCCACTCGCTTCCGGTGGCGCCGAACGCCGCCGGGGGCCAACATCGTTACCGCGATCTACACCAACACCTCCGCCATCTTCACCAGCATCTCCATCACCTTCCCCCCTCTATCTACAGCAGTCCACTCTCCCGCAACCCGCTGTACCCTCTACTTGAACATGGTGCTTTATGCTTCATATTATTATCCAATGATGTGTTGCCATCCTATGATGTCTGAGTAGATTTTCGTTGTCCTATCGGTGGTTGATGAATTGCTATGATTGATTTAATTTGCTTGTGGTTATGTTGCTGTCCTTTGGTGCCCATCATATGATTGCGTGAGTGGATCGCACCCTAGGGTTAGTTGTATGTTGATAGGACTATGTATTGGAGGGCAAGAGTGACAGAAGCTTCAACCTAGCATAGAAATTGATGCATACGGGATTGAAGGGGGACCAATATATCTTAATGCTATGGTTGGGTTTTAGCTTAATGAACATTAGTAGTTGTGGATGCTTGCTAATAGTTCCAATTATAAGTGCATAGAATTCCAAGTCAGGGATGACATGCTAGCAGTGGCCACTCCCACATAATACTTGCTATCGGTCTAGTAAAGTAGTCAATCGCTTAGGGGCAATTTCGCAACTCCTACCACCACTTTTCCACACTCGCTATATTTACTTTATTGTTTCTTTATTTAAACAGCATCTCCTTTTTATTTACGTACTCTTTATTATCTTGCAAACCTATCCAACAACACCTACAAAGTACTTCTAGTTTCATACTTGTTCTAGGTAAAGCGAACGTCAAGCGTGCGTAGAGTTGTATCGGTGGTCGATAGAATTTGAGGGAATATTTGTTCTACCTTTAGCTCCTCGTTGGGTTCGACACTCTTACTTATCGAAAACTGTTGCGATCCCCTATACTTGTGGGTTATCAAGACCTTTTTCTGGCGCCGTTGCCAGGGAGTCATAGCGTGGGGTGAATATTCTCGTGTGTGCTTGTTTGCTTTATCACTAAGTAATTTTTATTTGCTGTTCTTAGTTGTTTTTTATCTTTAGTTATGGGTAGGAAACGCAAAATACCAAAAAAATTAGTTGTACCTACTAAACCAATGGTTGAAGAACCACTCAAAATCTATCACACTGCTGAAGCTTATTACTTGGATTATCTTCGATCCCTATGTGCTCGTGCTGAAACCCCAACTAGCTTAGTTGAGGGCAAATCTTTAGATGAGCATGCTTATTATGTGCGACACCGAATATCCGAAAAAGGGAAAACTTTACTGGATCAAATTCATCGTTTGCAATGCTATGCTTGGAATTTATGTGAAATATAAGATTATACTTGTTGTTCTGAAGACCCTAAGAAACACCTTCCCTACCAATGTTTGTTTAGTGATAATGGAATCGTATCCTCTTATGCTAAGGGTGTTTATAGTTACTATGATGTTCAACAAATTGAAGAATTTGTTGCTTTTAAGGGTGCTTACGAAATTGCTTCTTTGATTGAAAAGTATGATGCTACTCTTTACAAATCTGAAAATTTTGCCATACTTAAATATTGCTATGATAATTATGCTTCTAATGCCTATTTTGAACCATATATTGAGTATTACTCCGCTGTCCAAGAAGAGACTAATATTTTGCAGGAGTCTATGGAAGAATAAATTGATGAAACTGTGAGCTCATTGGATGAAAAAGATGAGGAGGAGAGCGAAGAACAAAAGGAGTAAGAGCGGATTAGCTACCCGTGCCCACCTTCTAATGAGAGTAACTCTTCAAGTCATACATTGTTTAATTTCCCTTCGTGCTTACCGGAGGATGATTGCTATGATGATTGTTATGATCCCATTGATTCTTTTGAAATATCCCTTTTTGATGATGCTTTCTATGCTTGTGGCCAAGATGCCAATATGAATTATGCTTATGGAGATGAACTTGCTATAGTTCCTTATGTTAAACATGAAATTGTTGCTATTGCACCCACACATGATAGTCTTATTATCTTTTTGAATTCTCCAAACTACACTATATCGGAGAAGTTTGCTCTTATTAAGGAATATATTGATGGGTTGCCTTTTACCGTTGCACATGATGATTTTGATGAATATAATATGCATGTGCTTGCTGCTCCTACTTGCAATTATTATGAGAGAGGAACTATATCTCCACCTCTTTATGTTTCCAATACGATAAAATTGCAAGAAACTATTTATACTATGCATTGGCATTTACTATGTGTGCATGAATTGTTCTTTTATGACATGTCGATGCATAGGAAGAGAGTTAGACTTTGTTGTTACATGATATATGTTACTTTGTGCTCACTACTAAATTAAAAATCATTGTTAATTAAAATTGGCTTTGATATACCTTGGGATTCGGGTGGATCCATTACTTGAGCACTATATGCCTAGCTTAATGGCTTTAAAGAAAGCGCTGCCAGGGAGACAACCCGGAAGTTTTAGAGAGTCATTTATTTCTGTTGTGTGCTTTTATAAAGTTTAAATATAAAAATAATGTGCCAAGGTTTGCCTTTAGGATGTTTACATTTGCTTGATGGTTTGTACGGTGCAGGACATAAACTTTGGCTATAGTGCATGATTTTACATTTTTTGCTGGAACATCAAATGGTTCTGATTATTTTTGCACTGTCTTCCTATACAAATTGTTTCTTTTTCCTAATTTTGGTAGATTTTCAAGTATCAAATGTTCAGATTATTACAGACTGTTCTGTTTTAGACAGATTCTGTTTTTGATGCATAGTTTGCTTGTTTTGATGAAACTATCGATTCATACCAGTGGATTAAGCCATGAAAAAGTTATATTACAGTAGACACAATGCAAAAAAAAGATGAATTGGTTTGCAACAGTACTTAGAGTAGTAATTTGCTTTATTATACTAACGGATCTTACCGAGTTTTCTGTTGAAGTTTTGTGTGGATGAAGTGTTCGATGATCGAGAAGATCTCGATGTGAGAAGAAGGAAGAGAGGAAAGAGCTCAAGCTTGGGGATGTCCGAGGCACCCCAAGTAAATATTCAAGGAGTCTCAAGCGTCTAAGCTTGGGGATGCCCCGGAAGGCATCCCCTCTTTCTTCAACAAGTATCGGTATGTTTTCAGATTCGTTTCGTTCATGCGATATGTCCAATCTTGGAGCGTCTTTTGCATTTAGTTTTCATTTTTCTTTTATGCACCATGCTGGTATGAGATAGTCCTTGGTTGATTTATAGAATGCTCTTTGCACTTCACTTATATCTTTTGAGTATGGCTTTATAGAATGCTTCATGTGCTTCGCTTATATCATTTGAAGTTTGGATTGCCTGTTTCTCTTTACATAGACAACCGCCATTTGTAGAATGCTCTTTTGCTTCACTTAGATTTGTTAGAGCGTGGGCATATCTTTTGTAGAAAGAATTAAACTCTCTTGCTTCACTTATATCTATTTAGAGAGATGACAGGAACTGGTCATTCACATGGTTAGTCATAAAATCCTACATAAAACTTGTAGATCACTGAATATGATATGATTGATTCCTTGCAATAGTTTTGCGATATAAAGATGGTGATATTAGAGTCATGCTAGTGGGTGGTTGTGAATTGTAGAAATACTTGTGTTGAGGTTTGTGATTCCCGTAGCATGCACGTATGGTGAACCGTTATGTAACGAAGTTGGAGCATGAGGTATTTATTGATTGTCTTCCTTATGAGTGGCGGTCGGGGATGAGCGATGGTCTTTTCCTACCAATCTATACCCTTAGGGGCATGCGTAGTAGTACTTTTCTTCGAGGGCTAATAAACTTTTGCAATAAGTATGTGAGTTCTTTATGACTAATGTTGAGTCCATGGATTATACGCACTCTCACCCTTCAATCATTGCTAGCCTCTCTAGTACCGCGCAATTTTCGCCGGTACCATAAACCCACCATATACCTTCCTCAAAACAGCCACCATACCTACCTATTATGGCATTTCCATAGCCATTCTGAGTATATTGCCATGCAACTTTCATCATCATCATACACATGACTTGAGCATTCATTGTCATATTGCTTTGCATGATCGTAAGATAGCTAGCATGATGTTTTCATGGCTTGTCCCTTTTTTGATGTCATTGGTACGCTAGATCATTGCACATCCCGGTACACCGCCGGAGGTATTCATATAGAGTCATATCTTTGTTCTAGATATCGAGTTGTAATATTGAGTTGTAAGTAAATAAAAGTGTGATGATCATCATTATTAGAACATTGTCCCATGTGAGGTTATCAAAATAAAAGTGGCCAAAGAAGGCCCCCCCCCCCAAAAAAAAGAGGCCAAAGAAGCCTACAAAAAAAGAAAAAAAGGAAAAAAAAAAAGAAAAAAATGAGAGAAAAAGAGAGAAGGGGCAATGTTACTATCCTTTTACCACACTTGTGCTTCAAAGTAGCACCATGTTCTTCATATAGAGAGTCTCTTGAGTTATCACTTTCATATACTAGTGGGAATTTTCATTATAGAACTTTGCTTGTATATTACAACAATGGGCTTCCTCAAATGCCGTAGGTCTTCATGAGCAAGCAAGTTGGATGCACACCCACTTAGTTTCAGTTTGAGCTTTCATATACTTATATCTCTAGTTCACCCGTTGCATGCCAATCCCTACTCACTCACATTGATATCTATTGATGGGCATCTCCATAGCCCGTTGATACGCCTAGTTGATGTGAGACTATCTTCTCCTTTTTGTCTTCTCCACAACCACCATTATATTCCACCTCTAGTGCTATGTCCATGGCTCACGCTCATGTATTGTGTGAAGGTTGAAAATGTTGAAGCGCGTTAAAAAGTATGAAACAATTGCTTGGCTTGTCATCGGGGTTGTGCATGATGTGAGTATTTTGTGTGAAGAAGATGGAGCATAGCCAGACTATATGATTTTGTTGGGATAAATTTCTTTGGCCTTGTTATTTTGAAAAGACATGATTGCTTTATTAGTGGGCTTGAAGTATTATTGTTTTTATGTCAAATGATAGACTATTGCTTTGAATCACTCGTGTCTTAATATTCATGCCATGATTAGACATATGATCAAGATTATGCTAGGTAGCATTCCACATCAAAAATTATCTTTTTTATCATTTACCTACTCGAGGACGAGCAGGAATTAAGCTTGGGGATGCTGATACGTCTCCGTCGTATCTATAATTTTTGATTGTTCCATGCCAATATTATTCAACTTTCATATACTTTTGGCAACTTTTTATACTATTTTTGGGACTAACATATTGATCCAGTGCCCAGTGCCAGTTCTTGTTTGTTGCATGTTTTTTGTTTCGCAGAATATCCATATCAAACGGAGTCCAAACGGGATAAAAACTGACGAAGATTTTTTTGGAATATATATGATTTTTGGGAAGAAAAATCCACGCGAGACGGTGCCCGGGGTGGCCACGAGGTAGGGGGCGCGCCTGCCCCCGTGGGCGCACCCCTGACCCTCGTGGGCCACCCATAAGGCGGTTGATGCCCTTCTTTCGCCGCAAGAAAGCTAATATCCGGATAGAGATCATGTTAAAATTTCAGCCCAATCAGAGTTACAGATCTCCGGGAATATAAGAAACGGTGAAAGGGAAGAATCGGAGAACGCAGAAACAGAGAGAGACAGAGAGACAGATCCAATCTCGGAGGGGCTCTTGCCCCTCCCATGCCATGGAGACCATGGACTAGAGGGGAAACCCTTCTCCCATCTAGGGAGAAGGTCAAGGAATAAGAAGAAGGAGGGGGGCTCTCCCCCCTCGCTTCCGGTGGCGCCGAATGCCGCCGGGGGCCATCATCATCACCGCGATCTACACCAACACCTCCGCCATCTTCACCAACATCTCCATCACCTTCCCCCCTCTATCTATACCGGTCCACTCTCCCGCAACCAGCTGTACCCTCTACTTGAACATGGTGCTTTATGCTTCATATTATTATCCAATGATGTGTTGCCATCCTATGATGTCTGAGTAGATTTTCGTTGTCCTATCGGTGGTTGATGAATTGCTATGATTGATTTAATTTGCTTGTGGTTGTGTTGTTGTCCTTGGTGCCCATCATATGATTGCGTGCGTGGATCACACCCTAGGGTTAGTTGTATGTTGATAGGACTATGTATTGGAGGGCAAGAGTGACAGAAGCTTCAACCTAGCATAAAAATTGATGCATACGGGATTGAAGGGGGACCAATATATGTTAATGCTATGGTTGGGTTTTACCTTAATGAACATTAGTAGTTGCGGATGCTTGCTAATAGTTCCAATCATAAGTGCATAGAATTCCAAGTCAGGGATGACATGCTAGCAGTGGCCTCTCCCACATAATACTTGCTATCGGTCTAGTAAAGTAGTCAATTGCTTAGGGGCAATTTCGCAACTCCTACCACCACTTTTCCACACTCTCTATATTTACTTTATTGTTTCTTTATCTAAACAGCCCCTACTTTTTATTTACGTACTCTTTATTATCTTGCAAACCTATCCAACAACACCTACAAAGTACTTCTAGTTTCATACTTGTTCTAGGTAAAGCGAACGTCAATCATGCGTAGAGTTGTATCGGTGGTCGATAGAACTTGAGGGAATATTTGTTCTACCTTTAGCTCCTCATTGGGTTCGACACTCTTACTTATCGAAAACTGTTGCGATCCCCTATACTTGTAGGTTATCACTTTGCTGCATCACCCTTTCCTCTTCGAGGGAAAACCAACGCAGTGCTCATGAGGTAGCAGCCTCCTTCACCAGCTGTGAGTGGGGGAGAGAGAGACAGAAGCCACAACGCAGTCTTGTTTAGATCTGGTGATGTAACGCCTCGATGCGACTATATCTCCTACGTGTCGAAGCACGACTTAGAGGCATAACCGCATTGACAGCAATGTCGCAAGTAAGGTAATCTTCACAACAACCCATGTAAATAGATAATAGGGGAAAAGGTACATAGTTGTCTTACACTCGCCACGTCACACAAAGTACATGAATAACATTACAATCATTCAATACACTCATGGTCCGAGTACGGTACCAAAATAAAAGATCAACCCCAACATGCGACACGGTCCCGATCACCCCAACTGGGCACCACTACTGATCATCAGGGAAAGACACGTAGTAACGGCGAGAGGCTTCATCGAACTCCCACTTGAGCTCAAGCGCATCATCTGGAATGGTATCGTCGGTCCCTGCATCTGGTTTGGAAGGAAACTGTGAGTCACGGGGACTCAGCAATCTCGCACCCTCGTGATCAAGACTATTTAATCTTATAGGTGAGGCAAGGTAATATGTGGAGCTGCAGCAAGCGACTAGCATATATGGTGCCTAACCTGTTCGCGAAAGAGAGCAAGAAGAGAAGGCAAAGCACGAACGAAGAACTATAGAAGAAACCTACGTCAAACATTACTCCAACACCGTGTTCACTTCCCAGACTCCGCCGAGAAGGGACCATCACGGTTACACACGCGGTTGATTCATTTTAATTAAGTTAAGTTACATGTTATCTACAACCGGACATTAACAAATTCCCATCTGCCCATAACCGCGGGCACGGCTTTCGAAAGTTCAAATACCTGCAGGGTAGTCCCAACTTAGCCCATCACAAGCTCTCACGGTCAACAAAGGATATTCCTTCTCCCGAGACATTCCGATTAGACTCAGCATCCCAGTTTTACAAGACATCCTCGACAATGGTAAAACTAAACCAGCAACACCACCCAGATGTGCCGACAAATCCCGATAGGAGCTGCACATATCTCGTTCTCAGGGCACACCGGATTAGCAAGACGTCGGGTAGGCCAGCCTAGAGTTTCCCCTGGTAGCCCCGGACATCGCTCAGTTGGACCAACACTTAGAGAAGCACTGGCCCGGGGGGGGGGGTTAAAATAAAGATGACCCTTGAGTCCGCGAAACCCAAGGGAAAAAGGCTAGGTGGCAAATGGTAAAACCAATGTTGGGCATTGCTGGAAGATTTTTATTCAAGGCGAACTGTCAAGGCCTTCCCATTATAACCCAACCGGGTAAGGAACGCAAAATCCGGGAACATAACACCGATATGACGGAAACTAGGGCGGAAAGAGTGGAACAAAACACTAGGCATAAGGCCGAGCCTTCCACCCTTTACCAAGTATATAGATGCATTAAGATAACAAGATAATATAGTGATACCCCAAAAATAAACAATGTTCCAAAAAGGAACGATCTCCAATCTTCACCTGCAACTAGCAACGCTATAAGAGGGGCTGAGCAAAGCGGTAACATAGCCAATCAACGGTTTGCTAGGACATGATGGGTTAGAGGTTTGACATGGCAATTTGGGAGGCATGATAAGCAAGTGGTAGGCATCGTAGCATAGGCATAGCAAAAGAGTGAGCATCTAGCAAGCAAAGATAGAAGTGATTTCGAGGGTATGATCATCTTGCCTGCAAAGTTGTCAAAGTTGGCTTGATCCTCGTAAACAAACTCAACGGGCTCCTCGTTAGGGACTCGTCTCCCGGATCTACCCAAACAAGACAAACAAGCAAAAGGAACACAATCAACCACGTGCAATGCTCCAACAACATGATGCAAACATAGTATGCTATGCAGGATGCGATATGTGACGCATATGCGAGATTTGACAAGGAATGATTGAACCTGGCCTCAACTTGGAAATCCAAGAGTGCCACTGGAAAGGTGAGGTGATTTCGGTTGAAATCGATATAAAGATCACCGGAAACGGACGCATGGTTTGGAAATGGCAAGCAAAACAAATATGGCACTGGTCTGCGATTAACAGCAAGTAGCCATCTAAATGCACCAAGATAAATATGCTACAACAATCAAATATGACAAAAAAATACATGGCAGGGATCCACTCATGATGCTTGACAAAAGATGAACACTGAGCTACGGCTAATTCATCCATTAACAGGTTCAAACAAGCATGGCAAAAATGCAAACGATAACAGGTTTCAGACTTAGTGAAATTAACACAAGTCTGGAGTTTAACATCAGGTAGCACACTTTGGAGCATGAAAAATATATGCTATAGGAACTTAACATGGCAAAGCAAGGCATGGCATGAAGCTACTAAAAGCACTTAACAAAAGTCCCTTAGTGATCTAGAGCCAAAAGGGATCAGAAAATACAATTGCAAGCATGTGAACATGGCAAAAACATAATCAGATTACAGACTTAGTGAAAAACTGGAGCATGCAAATCTGTTAACGAGTAGGCATGTTTACGAGCTCGATGCACTCACTACATAGCAAGGCATGACAAACTAAGCATACACCCATCAAGAATACATATCATAGAAGCTAGACATGGCAAGAACAACAACATAGCATGCACGGATCAATAACCAGATCCTCAGAAAAATCACTAACAAGTCAACAATCTGCCAGGATTCACAATATAGCAAAAGTAGAGCTCGATTGACTCAAGCTAGGGTGCTCCATAAATGCAAACAAAGACATGGATGGATAGAGCACCACAATATTAACAAAAAATCCTTACTGATCATCCTCAAAAGAGGCACGGATCACTAGGAAAACAACATGAACATATGACATATTGACAAAATCAGGACAAGGACTTAGAAAAATCCTAAGTCCCTGAAATCAGCATTAACGAATGCACTACTTTGCAATCTTGTGCTAGTCACCACACATGTCACAAAAATACATGGTAAGCACCTCTGTAAAGATGGCATGGCATATAACAAAACTCATGTAGAGCTCAGGATCATATCATGCACACATTAATTATGGCAAAAATGACAAATAGCTATTTGATGAAATAGATCTGATACTTATATCACATAACCCTCTTCCAACAGCATTTCGGGCATCAAGATGAGCTCAAATGAAAATGATGCAATGAGATGAAATGATGTACTCTCTGAGGCCAACATTTTGATATGCTACACGCGCAAATCGGATCTACGGATACGGAGTTATAGCATGATGGAAATAGCCAAAAAATTAGGGTTTCGGGGGAAAGTCAATCCTTCGGATTTCAGATCCAGATCCGGATCACTATAGCTGCACGGACGCCGAGGTTCACCGGGGAAGTCTCTGTTCACCGGAGTGTCGTCGGACTTGGTGTTCGAGGAGGAGGAAGGAGGAAGCCGGATGGGGAGGACGGCGGAGGAGCTCGCCGGAGTGGCGACGGCGGTGACCGGGCGGCGCGGCAAGATCCGAGCGGCCAGTGGTGAGGTCGGGCATCGCCAGTGGCAAGGGGCGCGGCGGCCGGCACGCCAGGCGGCGAGGCGAAGACGACGGCGCGGCAAGGAAGAAGAAGCCCCGGGCGGCGCGGCGAGGAAGGAGGGCGGCAGCAAGCGCGGGCTCTCGGGGGCCTTCCCTGGGCTGGGCGGGCCGGCGCGGCGGGAGCCCCGACGGGATACGTGGCGCTCCCTGACAGGCCGGGCGCGGCGGCGGGATTTCGTCCGCTAGGAGACGAACATGTCCGGTGGCGGCGGGTAGAATTTTTAGGGTTTGGGGTTGGAAGAGATCCGGGAATTTCGGGAGAGGATCTATATATAGGCATAGAGGAAGCTAGGAAGCTCCAAATGGAGTGCGGTTTTCGGCCACGCGATCGTGATCGAACGCTCTAGATGATGGAAGGGTCTTTGGTGGGTTTTGGGCCAAATTGGAAAGGTGTTGGGCTGCAACACACATGAGGCCTTCTCGGTCCCTCGGTTAACCGTTGGAGTATCAAACGAAGTCCAAATGGCACGAAACTTGACAGGTGGTCTACCGGTAGTAAACAAAGGCCGCATGGCAAGTCTCGGTCCAATCCGGAAATGTTTAACCCCCACACATGAAAAGAGGTAGAAAGGACCACCGGAGGACATAGGAGCACCGGAATGCAAAACGGACAACGGGGAAAATGCTCGGATGCATGAGACGAACACGTATGCAACGGGGAAAATGCTTGGAGATCAATGTCTTCGAAGTTGACGGCGCGGTCAGAGGTCTTGAAGCACTTGCGGAGCTGAGAGACATGGAACACGTCGTGCACATTTGCAAAGTTTGAAGGAAGCTCGAGTTGATAGGCGAGATCGCCTCTTTTGCTGACGATTTTGAAAGGGCCCACGTATCTAGGGGCAAGCTTCCCTTTGATACCGAAGCGATGAGTACCTTTCATTGGAGAGACGCGGAGGTACACATGATATCCGATCTCGAAAACCAAATCACGATGCTTACTATCATAGTAGCTCTTCTAACGCGATTGCGCTGCTTTGAGGTTATCTCGAATGACTTTGCACATCTCCTCTGCCTCTGTGATCAAGTCATTTCCAAGAAGTTGACGTTCACCGGTCTCTGACCAGTTAAGAGGAGTACGACACTTCCTGCCATAGAGAATTTCGAATGGGGCCTTGCCCAAACTTGCTTGAAAACTGTTGTTGTAGGAGAATTCGGCATATGGAAGACAATCTTCCCACTTCATACCGAAGGAGATAACGCAAGCCCTAAGCATATCTTCAAGAATCTGATTGACATGCTCGACTTGACCGCTAGTTTGAGGATGGAAAGCTGTGCTGAAGCGGATGTTGGTGCCCATGGCCTTCTAAAAAGAATCCCAAAACTTGGAGGTAAAGATGCTGCCACGGTCTGAAGAGATCAACTGTGGAATGCCGTGCAGAGAGACAATCCGAGAGGTATACAGCTCTGCCAATTGTTCTGCAGTGATAGACTCTTTGATAGGCAGGAAATGAGCCACTTTAGTGAGTTTGTCGATGACAACGAATATAGCATCATTGCCACGCTTGGACTTTGGAAACCCAGTCACGAAGTCCATCTCAATGTGGTCAAACTTCCATTCTGGAATGGCAAGAGGTTGGAGGAGACCAGATGGTCTTTGGTGTTCTGCCTTCACTCTTCTGCAGACATCACATTCATTCACGAACTGAGCAATCTCGTGCTTCATTCGAGTCCACCAATAAGCCTGCTTGAGGTCCTGGTACATCTTCATACTCCCAGGGTGGATGGAGAGGAGTGAATTGTGAGCCTCATTCATAATAATTTTACGAAGGTCACCTTTAGGCACAACAATGCGATCCTCGAAGAAGAGAGTATCCTTGTCATCAAGGCGATAACACTTGTACTTGGGTTGACTCTTGGCAATCCCAATCTTCACCTTCTTCACCATAGCATCAAGAAGTTGAGCCTCACGAATCTGATCCTCCAAAGTAGGAGAGACTTGAAGGTTGGTGAGGAAACCTTGAGGAACAACTTGTAGATTGAGTTTGCGGAAAGCTTCACAAAGCTCGGGTTGATAAGGCTTGAGAATCAGACTGTTGCAGTATGCCTTCCTGCTCAAAGCGTCAGCAATCACATTGGCCTTGCCTAGAGTATATTCGATACTCGGATTATACTCTTGAATCATTTCGACCCAACGAGTCTGCCTAAGGTTGAGATTAGGCTGAGTGAAGATGTACTTGAGACTCTTGTGGTCAGTGAAGATGTCCACTTTTCTTCCCAATAAGAGATGTCTCCAAGTCAAAAGAGCATGCACAACTGCAGCCAACTCGAGGTCATGAGTGGGGTAGTTCTTCTCGTTGGGCTTCAACTGGCGAGAGGTATAAGCCACAACTTTCTTCTCTTGCATCAACACTTCACCAAGACCTTGAAGAGAGGCATCGCAAAAGACCTCGAACGGTTTGGATTCATCAGGAGGAGTCAGAACTGGAGCAGTGACTAATTTCTCTTTCAAAGTGTTGAAAGCAATGTCACATTCCGGAGACCAAACATACTTGACGTGCTTCTGGAGAAGGTTTGAAAGAGGCTTCGCGATCTTTGAAAAGTTCTCAACGAACCTTCGACAATAGCTTGCGAGACCAAGGAAGCTGCGGAGTTGCTTCACGTTCTGAGGTGGTTCCCAATTCATAATTGCAGACACCTTCTCAGGATTCACCGCTATGCCCTTGGCAGAGATGATATGTCCAAGATAGAGAACCTCATCGAGCCAAAACTCGCACTTTGAGAACTTGGCGTAGAACTGATGTTCCCTGAGCTTATCGAGCACCAAACGCAAGTGCTTGGCATGATCTTCCTTGTTCTTCGAAAAGACCAGAATGTCATCGAGGTAGACCAAGACAAAGTCATTTGTGTAGGCGTTGAAGATGAAGTTCATCATGCGAGAGAAAGTCGGCGGAGCGTTGACGAGGCCAAAAGACATGACAGTGTATTCATATGAACCATAGCTTGTTCTGAAAGCCGTCTTGGGAATATCTTGCTCACGGATTCGAATCTGGTGATAACCCATATGGAGATCAATCTTGGAGAATACTTGGGCACCTTTGAGTTGTTTGAACAGCTCATTGATGTTGGGTAGTGGGTACTTGTTCTTAATAGTCTTCTTGTTCAATGGACGGTAGTCAACACAAAGTCGGTCTGTTCCATCCTTCTTCACAAAAAGAACTCCACAACCCCACGGAGAAGAACTAGGTCAGATGAGACCCATTAGCTCTTGAATATCGAGTTGCTTCTTCAGCTCCTTCAACTCTTCAGGTCCAAGCTTGTAAGGACGTTTGCAAACCGGTTCCGTGCCAGGCTCAAGATCAATGACGAATTCAACTAGCTGGTGCGGAGGCATTCCTGGAAACTCTTCTGGAAAGACGTCTTGATATTCGCAAACGACTGGAATTTGAGAGATGGCATCTAGTTCACCCTTCTCATTGAGAGAAAACAGACGGATTGTATCATCATGAGTGGCAAAGACAATTACATCATTAGACGAATGAGTCAATTGAATCTGCCTGGCAGCACAATCAAGATGCGCCTTGTGCTTAGAAAGCCAATCCATTCCGAGAATAAGGTCAATATCCGAGTTACCAAGGACCATTGGAGAAGAAAGAAACTTGTAATCGCCCAACGTGATAGTAACATCCGGAGCCATCATTTTGGTGTTCATGAACAAACCCGGAGAAGAAACCGCTATCGGCTTAGGCAAATCAATAGTATGCACATCATGCATGGATGCAAAAGGCTTCGATAAAAATGACAAAGATGCACCAGTATCAAAAAGAACTCTTGCAGGAATGTCATTAACAGGAAGGTTACCCATAATCACATCTGGCGAGTCCTCTGCCTGAGCTGCGTTCAACAAGTTGACCTTAGCAGACTTGGGGTTATGCTTGACCATAGCTGTACTTGCCGATCTCACAGGAGGAGGAGGAGGGAGACATCTCTGATTGAAGCATTTGTTGGCATAGTGACCCTTATGTTGGCACTTGTTGCACGTGACCTCTGAAAGCGGACGGTGATACGGAGCACTCGATCTTGGAGCTTGAGATGAAGTCTTGTTCTGAAAGCCAGGGTTTGGTGGGTGGGAAGATCCACTGCCACCTTTGCTCTTCTGCTGATAAGGCTGATGGAACGGAGGAGGAGGAAGCCAATACTTCTGCTGCTTAGCCACTTGAGTTGAGGAAGAAGGAGTAGCATCTCTGACTTGCTTCGTGGAAGCATCGCACTTCAGTTGAGCAGTCTCTTGCTTCAATGCCATCTTGTAAAACTCATCGTACCTCCTGGGCTCAAAGAGGACACGAGCTAGCTGGATTTCTTCTCTGAGACCACCCCTGAACTGGTATATCATGCTCTTCTCGTCAGGGACGTCTTGCTTAGCAAAACGGGCGAGCTTCTGAAACATCTTGTTATACTCATAGACAGACATAGAGCCTTGCTTCAGGTTGCGGAATTCCTCATGCTTGCTTTCAACCACGCTCTGAGGAATATGATGAGCTTTCAAGTCTTGACGGAATTCATCCCAGGTAATCACACGGCCTCCTCTGGAATCTTTGTACTGCTGAAACCATTCTGCAGCTTAGTCTTTGAGTTGGAAGGAAGAGAACTTGACAAAGTCCTCAGGCCTGATGTTACTGCACTCAAAATGCTTGCATAAGTCCATGAGCCAATCATCAGCTTCTGTTGCCTCAACACAATTGCTGAAGGTCTTTGGCTGGTTAGCAAGGAACTGGTTGAGTGTAGCATAGTGATTCTGATTGTTGCCTTGGTTCCCTTGGTTGCGCTCTTGAAGAAGTTGCATGATCAGCTGCGTGTTTGCATTGGTAGCGGCCATCACAGCTTGCCATGCCTCCGGAGGTGGAGGTTGTGGTGGCGGATTAGGATTCAGAGTCGTGCGCGTTGGAGGAGCCATCCTGAAGAGGTTGACATCCATTAGCACATTGACAGACAAATATTGAAGTTGAATCAAACGGGTTGAAATTGCAACAAATAGTCTTCACATCCGAACAAAATGAACGAATGCATTCCAATTGAAATGGTCACATATTCATAAATTGAGAAGCCACTTAGAATTGAAGTAGAAGAAAAACAACAACAAGGTACGGAACAAGAACAAATACTCGGTAAGGATCATCCAATCTCAAACCAAATATCCGTGGAAGAAGAACTAGAGCTACAAGAATTCCCACCTATGAAACTCCCGAACCTTTCCGTTTATGCAATCAGGTGTTGGGGATATAGGGGAAGCATAATATCTCACCCAAATCTAGCAAATCCTACATCTAGCTTTATCCATCCTTCAACACATAACCGAGAAAACTTCGGAAATCCTCTACCTCAACCTTCAAAAAGCATCCGTTATACAAGTTATGGAAATACTCCCGAACTCCCGCCCCAGTACTGGGTGGTGTCGAGGTTATCTCACCAACAACTGCATAAACGAGATTTTTGATGTCGGCGAACCTAAACTCAGGTATTCTAGAACTGCAACGATAAAATTGTGACGACAACACCTCGGAGCTCAACTCCCCGGGACACTGCCACAACCCCTAAATGACAGGAGGCACCCAGAACAATGTTCTCGTCACAAATCGATCAGAACGATTTCAGGATACCGCGTGATCCTAATTTTTTAGTGAAATTTGAGAAGAGAAGAGTCAAAACTCTACGTCAGGATGCCTTACCAGAGAGATGAAGGGACTGGGGAGTAAAAAGAATTCCTAAACTCTCCGATATATAATTCCTAAATGACTCAAAACATTTTTCTAGACTGAACAACGACACCTATTCGATCAAGCAGGGGCTCCTAAGGTCGGGGAAGGCTCTGATTACCAACTTGTAACGCCCTCGATGCGGCTATATCTCCTACGTGTCAAAGCACGACTTAGAGGTATAACCACATTGAAAGCAATATCGCAAGTAAGGTAATCTTCACAACAAGCCATGTAAATAGATAATAGGGGAAAAGGTACATAGTTGGCTTACACTCGCCACGTCACACAAAGTACATGAATAACATTACAATCATCCAATACTCATGGTCGGACTACGGTACCAAAATAAAAGATCAACCCCAACATGCGACACGGTCCCGATCACCCCAACTGGGCACCACTACTGATCATCAGGGAAAGACACAGAGTAACGGCGAGAGGCTTCATCGAACTCCCACTTGAGCTCAAGCGCATCATCTGGAACGGTATCGTCGGTCCCTGCATCTGGTTTGGAAGGAAACTGTGAGTCACGGGGACTCAGCAATCTCGCACCCTCGTGATCAAGACTATTTAATCTTATAGGTGAGGCAAGGTAATATGTGGAGCTGCAGCAAGAGACTAGCATATATGGTGGCTAACCTGTTCGCGAAAGAGAGCAAGAAGAGAAGGCAAAGCATGAACGAAGAACTATAGAAGATACCTACGTCAAACATTACTCCAACACCGTGTTCACTTCCCAGACTTCGCCGAGAAGGGACCATCATGGTTACACACGCGGTTGATTCATTTTAATTAAGTTAAGTTACATGTTATCTACAACCGGACATTAACAAATTCCCATCTGCCCATAACCGCGGGCACGGCTTTCGAAAGTTCAAATCCCTGCAGGGTAGTCCCAACTTAGCCCATCACAAGCTCTCACGGTCAACAAAGGATATTCCTTCTCCCGAGACATTCCGATCAGACTCGGCATCCCGGTTTTACAAGACATCCTCGACAATGGTAAAACTAAACCAGCAACACCACCCAGATGTGCCGACAAATCCCGATAGGAGCTGCACATATCTCGTTCTCAGGGCACACCGGATGAGCAAGACGTCGGGTAGGCCAGCCCAGAGTT